>NW_022990274.1:0-552180 GCF_902827175.1 Gymnodraco acuticeps
GTTTTGGCTGAATTCTATTTCAAGTGCCGTAGCTCTGGCTGTCGGCCAGAATCCGAAAACCATACATTATACTGTAAAACTAAGGTTTATTACTGTAAATTGACCAATGGAAAAAAAACACAGCAACAGAACATAAATAAAACAAGGATAACTGTGACTTATTGTTGAGTAAATAACAGTGTGTGTTTTAAACCTTGGTCCTCCCTGCAGAGATTTCTCCACTTTCTATGATTTTTTTTTTGTAATGATATTGTCAACTGTAGATGTTTACAATATAGTAAGTTAGGAATTTCATGAAAACATATTTATTTACTTTTGTTTCAACATTGGATATTTTGTGTTTTTGTTGGATTCAATCGAATATTGAGAAAATGATTTATGTAAAAATATTTTACTTACATTTTACGTTTTTTTTATTTTACGCTTTTTCTTACAGTTTTATGTTTACCTTAAAATTACAAAGAACATCTTAAAGTCTTATAATAGTAATACACTTTTATATTACGAGTTACATATTTAATTACAGATAAAAACATTTTATTTTACGTACATCTGCATGTATTTTCTGAAAGTGCAAAAATACTGTAAATATTATATAGTAAATTTACAGTAAAAAAAAGCGAAATAAACGTTATTTGTTGTTATTGTCAAAATACTTCAAATCATGTTTTGGGTTGTTAATTTATAGTTAATATCTGTCATTTTACAGGATTTTGCAAGTTATTTAAAAAAACATGATAATTACTATACAAATGTACAGTTATTTCCTGTAAAATTACGATCTTTTTTTACAGTGTATGATTAACAATGTGCAAATAACAACTACCATAGAGCAATGCCCATACAGGCTGTCAGCCTGATGTGCTTAACACTCATTCATAGGCTAACTCACCAGTGAGCAGAAAGCAGTGGTTTCTATATGAACAATAAAGAATACAAATAACCTTTCACAAACAGGTATTTCATAACTGCTTACAGTAAGGAAGACATTTCAACTATTATTGGCTGTCACAGGCTGCTGTAAACTAAACACCACTCTCTCTGACAGAACTCCTCACTGAGTGATTAACTCACATGTCTAACTTTCAGGTTTCTCTTCTCAGCCGCAGACCCCATGGGTCCTTCTCACTTCGGTTAAATGGATTCCTTGCGTCCCTCACTTGCGTCGTTTCCCTGCGTCTAGTCCACAACATGAATTGAAACAAAACACAGTATAAACTGAGGAGTGACTCCCGTGAGGTTCATGTATTTTCTTCACTCCGCTGGGAAACTGCTCTCATGTCAAGAAGCATCAGATCAGTGCATGCGCTGCATCGTCCAATCAGTGAGCGATACACAGTAAGGGGGCGGGGCGAGTGTCTGAGGATTTCATCGAAGGATGGTCTGGTGGTTCCTCGGTTATAGCTCCTCCATTATCGCTCCTCGGTCCTCGCTCCTCCGGCAGAAATAAGGCCATTGGGACGCTACTCAAGATGGCGCAGACAAATCAACTTCCGGTGAGACCGAGACCGAGGAGTGAGGAAATGAAAAATAAGAGAAGTGAGAAGGGCCCCATGTCGCCTCTTTATGTGCGTCGCTAAGTTCCTCGTACTACTTGTGTACTTTAAAGCGGCACGGCATTGTTTGCAATTTGCGAGCGATTTTTCAAGTTGACCGTCTTTCTTGAAAAATCCAAAGTGTTGCTAAACGTTTGATTTGTGGGTATTTTTCGGTGCGCTGTGTTTCTCTTTCTTCTCGGCCCCGTCTTAGGTCGACTATTTTCATTTCCTCGCTCCTCGGTCTCACCGGAAGTAGATTTGTCTGCGCCATCTTGAGTAGCATCCCATGGCCTTATTTCTGGCGGAGGACCGAGGAGCGAGGAGTGATAATGGAGGAGCGATAACCGAGGAACCACCAGACCATCCTCCGATGAAATCCTCAGACACTCGCCCCGCCCCCTCACTGATTGGACAATGCAGCGCATGCACTGCTCTGATGCTTCTTGACATGAGAGCAGTTTCCCAGCGGAGTGAAGAAAATACATGAACCTCACAGGAGTCACTCCTCAGTTTATACTGTGTTTTGTTTCAATTCATGTTCATTTAGTTACAAACATGTGATATATCTGAACAACAAAGTGGTCAAAAATCATTTTATTCATTTATTGGAAACATTTTCATGATCGCTTTTTTCGTTTTACATTTTCATTTGTCATTTCCATTCGGTCAGTCATTAAGTGCTATTGAAATGTTAACGTGATATAACATATCCACACAACAAACAAAGTGTGCAATCCAATGAATGTTAATCTAACTGGGTTTTGATAGATAACATATATATTTTTCTTCTCTCAATTATTTTATTTCTATTGTGCACTCTAATCAATATTAATCAAAAGTTCGCCATTCTTAAAATGTATAAACGAACTATTGTTCGTTTATACATTTTAAGAATGGCGTTTATCTTTTTTGAGAATTAGTTCTTATTTTATTTTATTTATTGGGGTCTACAACAGATGATACAAATGTTTGAGTCAGTAAATGTGTGGCGGGGGTGTTTGTGAAAACAACGGGGACAGAGCTGCTGTCAGACGAACAGCTGTGCGGCGTCATCACAAATGGACGTCGCTTCACGTGACGCTCCGGAGGAAAGGACGTCCCATTGCTCTTAAAACTCATTTCCCCTGCTTCTCGTGGTTTCCTTGTGTCTCTCCATGCTTCCCTGGTGGGAGGGACGAAACGCAGGGAAACGACGCAAAACCCTAACCCTGGCCAACTTGGGGCCCCAAGCGACATTGTGAGATGAGGCCCCCCCCAACCGACAGGAGTGAAAACATTTTTTTTGGAAACAAAGCTACTTTGCAAATATAATTCCTGTTCATTATTATTATCAACACAGTTACTTTTTTATGCAGTGAGGTAAATGGTAAATGTGCATGTATGTCGTTCAGTATGCGTTTACAGGTGAATACGTCTGCATTTCCTGCCAAATACTAGCCTCACAAAGATTAAAATATAATGAATGCAAATAAACTACTTCTACTAATAATAATAATCATAATCAATTCAATAATATAAATACTATATTATTTTATTATAATATAGTTGTAATATAGTCAAGACAAAACATGCTTATGACATGCTCAAAAACTGATATTTCTTAAATCTGTATTCTAGTTCCCTCTGTCAGCAATGTATCAACAACTACACACACATTTCTCTCAGTACTTCTCTGTGTTGTGGTTGACATGATGATGACTGTTAGGAGTTAAGGGGAGAGGCTGAGCATCACCATGAAATGTGCAAATTGACATAAAAATGAATAAGAGGGGAACAAATGCTCCATGTTTTTTTAGACAGACAGTTTATCTCTCTTCCTCCTGCACATTAGCAGATAAAAGGCAGAACATACTTGAATGAATGGTAAATAAAGAATGCTGGAAATAACTGCATCTCCATTAGCCTATATGCTCTGCAGAGACTGCCTTCTTCATGTCGTGAATTGCAGCTGATGTTTTAATATGGCAATTGGCAATTTGACTTATACAACATTTGCAAGTTGTACATTTGACTCATACAATAACCCACCTTCGAGTGATGCTCTAGTTTCTTTATGTTTTAGTTTGTTTCCCCTCTTGCTTGCTCCGGACTGAAACTGTCTTTTCACCGACATCTCTTCACCTGCACTAGTGGCCGTATCAAAGTCGTGATTGGTCAGATGTCGATTCATTGCAACGGTGTCGGGTTACAGACGTGCTCCCCTTGTCACCTCTCACTCTCGCGGGGGGGGGGGGGGCGGAGAACTGAGCGGAGAACTGCGCACAGCAGCTGAGGCCCTCTGGGCGGGGGCCCCCTGCACAAGGCGGGGCCCCATGCAGCCTGCGTGATTGGCCTGTAGGGAGGGGCGGCCCTGGACGCAAGTGAGGGAAGCAAGGATTTAATTTAACCGACCTGAAACGGGGCCCTCGACTTCCATGTGTGTTGATATCTGAGACTCTCGGCCTCCGTAGTGCGAAGCAAAGATCAAATATCGTCTCTGCTGAGTGCCGACAGGATGAGAGGATATTACATGAATGAATCAGTTTTTACCAATGCAAAGACGCTACAATCGACGCATCTCGAGTTCAACCCAAACTGTAGCCGATGTGCACTCTTTCAACCGGTGCACTTGCATTTTTAACGTTTATGCCGGTGCACCGATGCGAATCGGTGAATCTTAACATCCCTGACCTGATAAAGCAACACATGTCCATGTGTTGTTGTGGAGGGTCATTTTCTGACACTTGAGCTTTCACTCGAGTTTCTACCAAAGACACTTGTTAATCCAGTCAGTGAGGGTTGGGGATAGAGTTTTGATGTGACTTGGTTTGGCCTCAGTTGAGCATACTTCAAAGCTAGTCTTCAGCAGGGTAAACATGAGTGTGAGAATCCCAGTGGAATTCATAGAACTTTGCTCAGCACGGCGTGGTGTGAGCAGGCTATACTGAACCAATAGTAACATGAAATAAATAGGCCCAAAAAGATCAGTGTAAACAGATATGAATAAATATGTTATACAGAAGGAAGAATCACTGCAAACGCTTAACAAACCAACACGTTTATTACCATGATAATTGATCCCTCATGTACTGTCAATGCTTTCCCATAAGTCAACCTATTGATCAACTCAGGAAATAGTATCTTGGTTGCATCCATAACCTTTGACATGAAAACTGATTTTGATTTAACCTCACTGCAGTCAAACATAACTTTTGACATTGTATCAGTGAAGCGACTTAAAAACTCACACACTTTAAAAGTCAATAAACCACAGCAGTGTGTGGTTGTGGGGGCTTGCTATCTCATAGCACTTTCTGACTGCAGTGTGCGACTCTTGGGCAAGAAAGGTGTAACAACAGAGTGTTGCTTTGTTTCAGGAAACAGAGCTCAGGATCACATCGATAGCCCCGTGCAGCGGTCTCACCCAGCCAGTCCCGGGGCCGGTCGGGTCAGGCAGGTCCGCCCCGTTGCTGCTCAGCCCTGACAGGACCCCCCAGCAGGAGTGATGCTCCACATAATGTGAAATCAATTCTATTTTTGTTGCCTCGGTAGGTGGGCTTAAGGAATAATTACTCAGTTAAGAAGTGGGAAACAGGAGGAGAGAGGGAGGCTGTCCACACAGCTTAGGCACTGTGGTCTACCTGCTCCCGCGCTGATGTGAAACCAATACCCATTATCCAGTTAAACCCTCCATGGACTGCTCCTACTCTGTAAGAAAAACAGCAGTGTGAGGCTGTGGCCATCAACGTGTGCAGCTCTTTAATGAGTTTCCTTGGGGTGCATTCTGGAATTGCCTGGCATTTCATGATTCTTTAAAAGCCTTGACTTCGTCAGGCTAGGGGGTCTACAGGGATGCATCGAATGATTACACTCTTAAACACCCCGGTGCTCTTACCAGGGACACTTCATTTGTATCAGTCAGCCTTCCAAAACACCACCCCCCCCCAACCTTACACTCCATGGAGAGACAAGTTAGGAAGCCATGGCAAACATTACTCTGCACTGTCAATAGAGGTTTAGTGTGAAAGCTAGACAGACAGACAGACAAGGTCATGTCAGGTTCATGTGACAGTTTCACACACGTTGCTATCTAGGTCAGTGGTTCTCAAATGGGGGTACGCGGACCCCTAGGGGTACGTCGGAGTACTGCAGGGGGTACGTGAGATTTATTTTATGTTAATGAAAATGGGTTTTGGGCAGTGTGGGTTTTATATTAACAGAGTTACACATATTTCAAAACGCGAAGTGTAATAACTGCAGTGGCCTCCCTGTCAGAATGACAAATATCCTCAGTGAAGCACGAGCCCATGTTTCACTACATTGTAAGTACAACTTATTAAAAAGATCAGTTCAATGCAAATAATGTCGTCTTAGTGTTATTGCATGATGTTAAAATTGGTTTGCAATGAATTTAGTGATGGATTGTAAACATTTGAAATGTAGCATTTAAGTGTTTCTCAGTTACAATGTTGTTGTTTTAATAAATCAGACACCGATGGTGCAGCGCTGTACTGTACCTCTTTATATAGGCATTTATTCCCTAACAAATAGTTTTTACGCTGATCAGGGGGGTACATGGCTGAATTTTTTTTCAAAGGCAGTACATTATTGAAAAAAGTTTGAGAATCACTGATCTAGGTCAATGGTACTTGGTTAAAATGCCAAGGGTGTCACAGTCTGCTCCATCATTCACCAGTAGTTTTCCATTCACCTGTTAACCACACCCACGTTTTTGCTCACTCTCTTTCTCTTCTGCACCCATTAGCTTCACTGCCAGTATTTAAACCCTCACCAGACACACACCCGTTGCCAGATCGTACTTTGCCTTATGCTAGTCTTTCACGCGTTTGTTACCAGATTGCCTACCTGGTTCCGACCCCCTGCCTGTCCCCCGACCTGCCTGCTCTGTCTGATCCCTGATCCTGCCTGTCCTTGGACTATCCTGCTTTGCCTGCTGTCTGACCCTGGCTGTACCTACGTTGACGTTGACTCACCTTCTGCCCGCTGTTCTCTGGTTAGTTTGCCTGTAAATCATCCGGCTGATACTGCTGTGCCTGGTATTATTACCAATAAAGTACATTACCAATACTCCGTGGTTTCTCGAGTGCTGCATTTGGTCCTTCATAAGATTGTGACAAAGGGACTACAGATGCAATTAATTTAAAGGTCCCATGTCATGGCCATTTCTACTGATCATAATTCCATTGTTGAGGTCTACTAGATTAGATTTATATTGTGCAATTTTCCAAACTCACATTGGTTTCTCACACAGCATCTCTGTGTAGTTCACTCTCTGTCTTAAACGGCTTGTTGGAGCTCCTGCCCCCCCACCCTCCCTGTGAGCCCACTGTGCTCTGATTGGTCAGCTCGCACACTCTGTTCTGATGAGTCTACCATATGGTCTAGCACCGTTACAGCGTGTCACAGTTTTGCCGCTGAGAGAGTGTGTGTGTGTGTGAGGAGCTCCACGGATTGGTCCATTTGGACCAATGGGTCCATTTGGGTATGGTCAAGTCACTGTACCCAGGAAGAAAAACAATGGAAAAAGAGAAATCTCCAACGAGGCGTTCTGGGGCAGCATAGACAGGTATTTTCTGTGTTGGAGTTTTACTCGCTACAGGGTGTACTTTGAGGGTTTGTGACTCTGCAGACCGTTTACATGCAGAAAAAACCTTCATAACACACAAGGGGACGGGTAATAACCGGAAAAGCATGACATGGGACCTGAAAATTGGGAGGAAAGAAAAAAAGAAATTCATACTATTAATGATATTTAATAACAAAACAATTTTCCAATTTGGGATCAATAAAGTACATTTTATTATCTTATCTTAACAGTACTACGCCTACATTGTGTACAGCGCCCATAAACTATTGCGCTCCCCCCTAGTGTTGTGACTCGACAGTTATGTTTAGGTCAAGTTATGTTTTTACTCTAGTCTTGGGTTTTGATCTTGTCACTTCCTGTTTTTATTTTTAAAGGTATCCCTTCCCTCTCATTCCAGATCACCACATTTCTGCCTTTGTGTGTTTCCCCCGCCCTTGGGATTGCTTGGCCCTTGCCTTGATAGTTTTCACCTGTGCCCATCCTCCTCACCTATAAATAGCCCTTGTGTTTCTTTGTCCCATGTCAGTTCGTTATGTTTCATGTCATGAGAACCTGGGCCTTTTGACTCCTGAAACTTTACTTTGAAATATATACCTTTTGTCAAGTGAGATTTGTTGAAGTACGACTTAGTTTTTGTTATTTAACTACTTTCTATTTTTGGAAGTACGACTTAGTTTTTGTTATTAAACCAACATTCTATTTTTGGACATACTGTCTCCGAGTCCTGCTTTTGGGTCCTGTGTCTTGTGCAGGCGCGCCGGATTCATTTTAGAAGTGGGGGGGGGGGAGCAAAAAAGTGTGTGTTTATGGGCCCAATCCCAAACCACGCCCTACACCCTACCCCTACACACTCCCCTCCGTGACGGAGTGAACTCCGTGGAGTGACACATGAGGCTCCTCCCGTCAGATTTAATGTTTTTCACTGCTCATAGGATATGCGGGTTCGGTAAAATCAGACCCGTGCAGGACTCTGGCTGACGCACACAGAACAACGTAACAAATAAAGTAAACAACGTAACAAATAAACAAATCTAAGCTTTGTTATTGGTTGTAATTTTACATGGATCATTTGAATGGTGTGACAATGTCCTATTTGATGGGTTAAAATGTATATATTCTTCCTGTTATGTCTGCCTGCCTTATTGTACCTAATGCAAATTGACCTGCTCCATCGAAATCAGTCGTATTGACCCGAAAGACATATTTTGAGTTGTATACACTGTTGGAAAAGAGGATATTCCTAGCTTTCTAATGATATCACGATTGTTTTTGTACTCCAAAATATTAAGCAAAATATGTCACATTATATATGACTGTTACAGAGTCATCAGTTTGAGAAAAAGGCCTTTAAAGTTTCCTCTTCTCTGGAATCCATCGATCTGATTGATCATTAGCGGAGCAAATGATCAAAATAGTACGGGGGGAAGATATTTTCGTTTGGATTAGTGGTCTGGGGGAAGCCCGACCTGTTTAGACACTTCTCTTTTAATGGTAACGTAGAAGCGCTTCGAATGCCACGGGGCAAGAGAGCGGTCGAACAGAGTTTTTGTTGCTTCTTCTATATGGAGGGGGAGAGAACAGATGCGATGGAAGCGAATTAATTGTGATTTGATAATTGAGCGGTATGTATGTTTAGGATGATAACTGCTTTTAAACAAAAGGGAATGTATGTCTGTATCCTTAAAATAAACCTTGGTTGAGAGACGTTTGCGTCCTTCATTCTCCTGCGTGAAGAAAACCACTGTATCTAAAAATGGAATGTGTTGTGAGCTAAGTGTATATTTTAATTTAATTTGTGGGTGATGGCTGTTAAGAATGTTAAAAAATTCTAAAAAGGATGCTTCGGAGCCCTCCCAGAGTCCGAATACATCGTCCAAGTACCTGAGATATAGGAGTGGAAGGATGGGCATTTGCACATATCAGACTGGTCCCAGTCTGCTAAGTAAATATCCGCGTAGGCAGGGAATATTTGCGTCCCATGCCACAACCACAAACTTGAAGAAAAAATTGGTCATTGAATTGAAAGTCGTTCCTGGTCAGTGTAATCTCTAGACATTTCAGAATATAAAGGTCCGGGCGGGTAGGGTCAGGAGAGGACAGGAGAGCTTTCTTCACTGCATCTAGTCGAGTGGAGTGGAGATGTTGGTATATAGTGAATCCACATCTATGGAGAAAATGAAGGTGTTGGAGGGGACCGAAAGGGGTTGTAGTTTTTTGACAAATGTAAAAGTATCCTTAATGTAACTGGGGTGGTTATGGGAAAGGGGGTTGATGTAGTGATCTATGAATTCAGCTAGTTGGTACGATTCCGATCCGCAATCGCTAACGATGGGTCTTCCTTGGGTATTAGGAAGGGAATCGACCAACTAGCTGGGGGTTTATGGATTTTGGGGAGGAGGTAAAATAAGCGAGGCAGTGGTATGAGGGACCAAGGAGGTAGAGTGTTTGCTTGGCTGTTAAAAGATGCTGGCTTTGCATCTGATTTACGAGGACTTTGATCAATTTCTGGGTTTCCAGGTAGAGTGGTTCCGTTAGAGGTTGATAGTATATGATATTATTTAATTGTCGGTTTGCCTCAAAGATGTAGTTAGTCCTGTTCTGAATGACAATCTGGCCGCCCTTGTCTGCAGGTTTAATGATCACTTCATGTTTAGCAGCCAAGGACTGGAGGGCCAATTGTTGTCCAGGTGTGATGTTTGATTGGTTGTTGTGGTTGTGGGAATGGAGGCGGTCTAGAGTACGACTATTCAAATGGATTACTTTTTGCAGGGGTATGGAGACCGACTCTAAAGTGGGTTCCCAGGTAGATGGCATGGTGAAGGGAAGATGAGTGTAGGAAGTGCTGAATTGGAAGTGGTCGAGGAGCTTGAGACGGCGGTGGTAAACATGGAGGTCTCTTCTCGAGATTTGGCGGTCTGGGAGTGAGGGTGTCAGGATAAAACGTGAGGCCACGTTCCAGGACCGCCTGCTCCATAGGTGACAGATGAAAGGATAAGAGCTTGGTTATGTTGGACAGCGAATGAGTGGAAGGCAGCTCTGCACTTGGTGGTCCTAGTGCAAACCCAAATGGTTAATCCAGTGGTGCAACATGGCTTGCACTGTATTAGGATCCCATGGATGTTATCCCTGACGGTGTCAAATAGAAGGGAAGGCAACTTTGGGAGATGAGGTCGTATGCGGCTGCCAAGATCCAATGGAGTTTGTCAACATGCCATTCAAGAGCTTCAATGCATAGAGTTGGTGGGCCCTTGGAAGATTGGTTTGAGTTAGTTCACAGTGGGACATACATTGGGCATGCGGGAATGTGATTTCGGGTAATCCTCAGGAGACGCGGAGGTCTTGCTGATAGTTAGGGTTGTTTGAGTGCGTAGACAGTTGTTGATGCCAATAGAGAGGTTCACTTGACTGACTGAGGGTATGGGGGAGGTGTGTTTCTGGAGAATTAGGGTAATGTGTCTAAGGGTAGCCCCAGGGAAGCTATCTACTTGGATGGATGGATGGTGGAAAGGAGGGATTCTGGCTAGCAGAGAGTCCACCCAAAATCACAGTACTATTTCTGAGTGGAAGGGACCAATCTGTGGCTTTGTGCGGTTGGTAGGCTATATGGGTGTACGACAATGACTCCTTTACCCGTCAAAAAGCCTGAGTTGTTATGGGGTGATGAGGTAGTGGATGATGATGAAAGCGAAGGGGAGGGAGGGTGGAGGAGAGGGGGGAGAAACAGGTGAGGTCAATGGTTCAGATGTGGGCTGGGAATCCGAGATCCGGGGGGTGGTTGTTGTAGGTCGAGGAAGAAGCGGGCCAGGTGAGGGAGAGATGAGAGGAAGTAGATGGACCTCCGCTACAGTAATTGGGGCTGGGTGTAACAGTTGCGGGGTAGTGGTGGTGAGCAGTCCCACTGCTGAAGGGGGGAATTGGACGAAGTCAGTGGGTGGGCTAAGGGTTGGAGGGTCAGGAGCAGGGCCGATGAGGGAAATAGGTGCAGTGGTGAGTGGCAGAAGACAAGCAGTAGATATGGGAGGACAAATAATGTCACTGGGAATTGGAGAGGCGGTGGGTTGGGAAAGTGAAGGTTCGGTCCACTGGTTGGTGGAGGGGTTAGACCCGAAGGGATAGGTAAAAGGGAAGGAGGGCGTCTTTGCCACAAAGACGAGGAGGGGGGCGATGATAGGGAGGTCGATGAGGGAATGACAGGGATAGGAGGCAGGGGATATTTGAAGGAAGGGTGAGAGTGTTGGGAAGGTGAGGGGGGACGGAAGGCAATCTGCGGGGTCTCTGGGGCAGTGGTAAGGATGGAAACGAGATGGGGTTGGTGATGTCCAGAGGGGGGGTAGATGGGGGGAGATCCGAGGAGTTGAGAAGAGAGTGTAAAGCTGAAATGGACGAGGGAGTGAGTTTGTTGTGATAACGTTTGCGGGCCCATATAATAGCCCTATCAAATGCATCTGACCTAAAAGGGGGCAAGTCAACACTAAGGACCGTGAGGAGGTCAGAGTAGTGGGTCTTCAGGATTTCCAAGTTGCGCTGCAACCACATTCTTGTGTTTTCATCAACCAGTTTTAAGGTATGACAGTTAGGGGCTGCTGGTTTTATGAAGGAAGTTAAGAATTTTGCTTTTCTGGCCATACCGGGGGAAGCTAAAGCACTGAACCGGTTATAATAAGATGAAGAAGCCATAAGGAAGGACAGTTGAGAGAGGGGAGGGAAAAGGAATAACAGGGGGGGAAAAAAGGGGGGGGGGCAATAATGCTAAAATTACACAAAGGTAAAATATACAATATAATATAGAATATAATATAACAGGTCAACCAGAAGAAATTAAGCTCGGGTGCAAAGATGTGCAACTGTAAATATTTACAGTAATGTATTTATTAAAAAAGAAATGAGAAGGGAGCAGTTAAAAGCACAGGAGGAAACAAACAATTTAAGAGACCTTGTTAAAATGTCAAGCCCTAAGGGTGAGTCCGTATAGTCCTGTGTGCAAACACTTCGCTAATGGGTACTCACACAATGAAAAGGCCAGAAAAAGGCTATCCAAAACTCTTTGGAAGAAGGGCTAGCCTGGGGGCTAGAGGGGGTGTAACAATATCCAAAGTCCCTCGGTTTGCTGTAGGCCGGATTGAAACGAAGGAAGTCCGGCAGGGTCGTAACCACCGTATTACAGGAGGTAGATCAGGTAATCCAACTGGATCAGGAATCCGAAGGGTAAAGCTGGTTAGCTTCTGGGGAATTGAAGTTACTCAAAAAAAGTCCTGTAATCCAATGACCTCGGAAAGAGGAGGAAGCCCGGCAGGGCCGCAACGTCCTTTGAAGGTCTGGAGGATTAAAGAGGCTCACTGGAGGCTAAACAGATAGGCTAGTCAAGTAGGAAATGTTTGTTTAAGAGAGATCATCTACCAGCATGAACCAATAGGCTCTTTAAAAACAAGGTGTAAAAAAACGTTTAAGTTTCCAACAGATACAAAGAGACAATACAATACCATAAGGTAGGTTTAAAAGAGGCGAAGTAGCAATAAAAATCAGGGGGGAGAGGTCCCAACGTTTCACCTGAATCGGCTTCATCAGGGGATCAATTGGGGAGCCAATCAAATTTCCCGTGTTCAGTGAATGCAACAGAGGCAAGACACCAGACCAACCAGAGAGTTGAATAGAAATACACATCTGTTTTATTGGCTGACAGGTACCTATCCTGTGAGCTGTGACAATGTTTAAAATAAACAGTCAGTCGGACTCAGAGTTTTTGAAGATGGACATAAGAACATTTTTTCTTAAAAAAGACAAACATTCTCAAGTAGTGGCTCACGCAACAACCCCAGAGCCACCACTTGAGCCAGGTAAACAAGGTATGTAAATGTCAGTAAAACTTCCAAGTTATGCGAACATGTAAGCAAAGCATAAATTACAGCTACGTTGACGTTACTTTGAATCGCGGGGGTAAGCTAAACCGTTAGCAAGTAGCTATAGCCAGATATATTAAATAAACACTTTGTCATGCAATCTAAATGTAATGTTTTTTAGCGTTACCCTGGTGATTTCAAAGAAAGCTCTCTGGGAAATGTTGACTTACTGTTCGACTAGAAGCTACCTTACAGTACACAGTTGATCCGGAGTCCTGTCAGTTAAAGTGTTTCATAGTTAGCTTAGCTAAGCATCAACCTAGCACTGAAATATATGGATGTTATGTGACAGTATGTCTGAGAAAAAGTCAGCTGAAATGGTGGCATAGTTGCCACTGCTTTACGTGTCGACAGCATGTTTGAACGTATTTGCAGCAGTAAATGTGGCTGTTTGGCCACTGACGTTGCCATAACAACACCTGAATTGAAATGTGCAACCTCTCTTTGTGACAGATTTTTGCAAGAAATTATAGTTCTTCTGAATGATATTCCTATTGACAGCCAGTTTCTATGTGAACATTATGAGATGGACAGCCAGAGAGAATAAATGAAAAACAGTTATGAAATACTATATGACAAAACAAGAATACAGTTTAAAGGTGGGGTAGGTAATTTTGGAGAAACCAGCTCGAGTGCGCTAGAATTTGAAAATACACAGCCGGAAGAAATCTGCTACTTCCTTACAGAGCCCCTCCTCCAACACACACAAACGCGCACATGACCAATGAGGACACGAGATAAGTTTGTGCACAGATGGAAGGCTGACAGTTGGTAGTTGGTAGACAGGCTGGTAGTTCATCCAGTTATTTTAGCCGGGCCGGCTCAGATGATTGGTCGTGCTTTTTACAGAACTACGGCTTCCACAGATTACATGTTTTTATGGATTTATTGTCAAAGCACTTAAGATATTCATTGCTATCGGGATGTTAAGAGCATTCCATGGAATATAACAAAAAGTGTATCTCGAGCCGGTTTCTCAAACTTACCTACCCCACCTTTTAAGTGATTTGTAAAATATCCATAAAGACACATCTGTTTACAGTTCAATTTCATATGGGTGTTGAGAGATTTATCCATAGAGCTCTTAATTTTGCTCTCAAAGTGCACCAGATTGATGCTGTTAGCAGAGTAAGCATAACTTCATTGCTGTTTAGCATCCAAATAAGCGGAGGAATAACGAAACATCAGAGACAGTGACATTTCATTCAACGGGCTCTCCCATTGGAGGCGTGGCTTTATTTATACCCATCATGACCTTTAACCTGTTACGCTATTGGCTTCCGGTCATGCACAACAAATAACACGAATTGGTAACACATTTACCTGAATGTTAACACCCCCACTTGATGTCACATTTGTGTTTTTTTTTTGTTTTTTTTTAACAAATAAAAACATTATAAGGTTCTCTACCTTACAGAAATTGTTACTCTCCAAACATAAACTTTGCAAACTTAATCAACTTAAACTTTGGTGCAGGTTTTGTCATAACATCTGCCACCATCTGGTCTGTTGGACAATAAATCAGATTTGTTTTTCCCCCTTCCACAGTAGACCTCAGAAAATGATACTTAATGTCAATATGCTTGCATCTCTGTCTGTTAACAGGATTATTTGCCAACGCTATTGTGCCCTGGTTGTCTTCGTAAATCGTAGGTAGTGTATATTCACATTTGTCAATGCCTTCTAGTAGTTGTATTAAGTACATACACTCCTGCATAGTAGCTGCTAAAGCCATATACTCAGCTTCACAAGTTGATAATGCGACAGTTGGCTGCTTTTTTTGTTTTCCAGGAAACCAGTGGCCCGCTCTCATTAAGGCTAACACAATAACCTGACATACTACGTCTGTCGGTTAGATCAGCAGCCCAATCTGCATCGCTGTATGCTTGTAAGCCCAGTTTTTCACTCTTACTTTTCCGGTAACACAGTTCCCTGTCGATTGTACCTTTCAAATATCTCAGTACATGTGTTACAGTAGTCCATTGCTCTTCTGTCGGCTCAGAAAAATACTGGGACAGTTTACTGACAACAAAACTCAAATCAGGCCTCGTGCACACAGCCAGGTAGATCAGGCTACCTACTGCCTCTCTGTACATTCTAACATCCTTCATCGGTACAGCATCATCTAAGTAGTTCAGTTTTTGCTCACAAGGTGTCGCTCTCGGTTTACAATCCTGCATGTTAAACCTTTCAAGTATTTTGTTCACATATTTCTTCTGTGACATCTTTACACATGAATCAGTTTGATCAAAATCAATGCCCAGGAAATGTTTTAGTTTCCCCAAGTCTTTCATCCTGAATTTAGCTGTGAGCATCTCCTTAACAACTTTCAATGCATTGTTATCACTAGCTGCAATGATTATGTCATCAACCCATATTATCATTATCACTTTCCAGTTTTCAGTTTCTTTTGTGTAAACACAATGGGTCAGCCGGGTTCTGTAGGAACTCTTTTCACTCAGATACTCATGCAGCATTTTGTTCCAATTTCTGCCTGACTGTTGAAGCCCATATAGTGACTTTTCTAGCTTGTACACCAACTTTTCACCTTTACTGGATTTGACCTCAAAACCTTCTGGCTGTTCCATGTATATCTCACAGTCTATTGGTGCATGTAGGTAAGCAGTTTTAACATCCATTTGGTGTAAAATCAGATTTCCTGTGCTGCTTTTTGCATTAACACTCTGATACTGGTGAGGTTAGCGGTAGGTTGAAATGTCTCATCATAGTTTTTCGCCCCTCTTCTGACTGTATCCCTTGGCTACATATCGTGCCTTGTATCTTTCGGACCCATCAACATTGGTTTTGATATCATACACCCATTTACCCCCCACTGCTCTCTCACTCTGAGGTAAGTTGGTCAGGATAAATGTTATCATTTTCTTTTAGTGATTGCATTTCCTCATCCATTGCAATAACCCATTGTTTTGACTCAGATGAAGTCACAGCTTCCCTAAATGTTAAAGGGATATTGCACATTAATCTGTAACAATAGTCAATATTTGTCAGTAGCTGATCCTCACTTTCCTTACCACATACACTGGCACATAAGTAAGCTGGCTTCTTCCTCACTCTTGAAGGATAACGCCTAAGCTCACTCTTGTCCTCTTCTGTCTCTGTTACCACAGGTATAGATACTGGACTAACGTTAGTATCACACTTGATTTTGCCAGATTTGTTCTGTACCTCAAAGTCATCATCAGAGACAGTTTCTGTTTGTGTTTCTCTTTCTGAATTGGTCTTGGTCACAAACTTCACAAGTCTAGATTTTTGCACTTTTCCACTGTGAGGGAAATAGACCATGAAGGCTGGACTATTTTTGTCATATCCAACAAAAATTCCCTCCTCACACCTTGAGTCCAGTTTCTTTTTGTCTTGCTTATAGGCATAGCACACTGACCCAAACTTGTGCATTCTGGACAGGTTAGGTCGTCTACCTGTCAGCAATAAAGTAAGGTGTCTGTTTTGTGCAGTTTGTTAAGCATCTATTCCTTACTACGGCTGCTGTCTGTACCGCATAGGGCCACATACTTTTTGGCATCTCATTTTCTATAAGCATGCACCTGGCCATGTCAAAAAAGTGTGCGCCAATTCCTCTCAGCAGTGCCATTTTGATGTGGGGAGTACGGTGCTGACTTTTTCATGTCTAATCTTATTACTGCATAGCAATGCTTGGTATGTTTCCCTGTGAACTCTGTGCCATTGTCTGACCTGATACATTTTACTTTCCCGTAATGGGGCAGTATCGGCCAGAAATCTCTCTGTTGCTTGCACTGTGTCACTTTTGTTTTTAAGGAAATACACAAACACTGCACCTGGAGTAATCATCTGTGAATGATAAAGCATACTTAAAGCCTTCTCTGGATTGCGGATTCTACTGGTCCTGCTATATCTGTGTGCACCAACTCTAGAGCTGCTCTGGCTCTTACATCAGGCTCCCTGTTCCTGGTTTGGGGTAAACTTCCCTTTAGTGCATACATCACAATGTGGAGGTTTGTTTACCTTACCCTTAACTGACATGCCTTTAACAACATTCTGTAACTTCTGAATATCATCATAATTACAGTGCCCTAGGATCTCATGCCATGTCTGTAAATCATAACACCTGTTGCATTGGTCATCACATTCATCATTTACTGTGTTCAAGAAATAAAGTCTGTTCAATTCATAAATGTGAAAATGTGTACCGTCTTGTGTTGCAGGACGTCTTTGCCCTGCTCGAAGGTTACCGTTGCTCCTTTGGTAGTAGCTGCTTTCACAGAAAAAATGTCTTGGGGTACGATGGGATGTACAACGCCTTATTCAGGGTTGTTTTGTGTCTTTTCCCCATGCTATCCACCATAATAACAACAGCGTACCCTCTTCCTTCTGCTACACCATTGCACCTGGTACCATCAGCTAATTCCACACAGTGGGATTCAGCCTGGAAGTCATCATCAAACCTCTTGAACTTTGTTACATCCGTGACGATATGTGAAGTCGCCCCTGTGTCCACCATCAGTCCTCTCTCGGTGATGCTGTGCCCTGGCTGGACCTTGTTGTCCACGTCGTTGACTCGGAAAGCATACTCCTCGCCAGTCGTTTCATCCGAAGCTTTCCGTGCGTCGTCCTCCCGTCGCTGCTTCCGCCTGCAGGCCACATCCCGATGCGTGTTGCTTTTACAATGACTGCACCACAGCTTACGTTGGCACGTTCCGGCCTTGTGTCCACTCAGGCCGCACCTGTAACAAACAATGTCCGCACACTTGGTTCCTTTATCCCATGCTCTTGGAACAGAGGGTCGTCTCGGTCTCAACTGCTCCCGCGCCCTCATGACGTTGTCCTCTGGTGGCGGTGTGCGCATTCGCTCAGTATCCTCATAGCTGCGGAGCTTAGTCTTAAATTCCGCAAAACTTATTGTCTGGTCAATTTGCGTGATGTGGATGGCGAATGGTTTAAATGATTCTGGCAGTCCCTTCAAAACCATTGCTACAAGAAGCCCATCACTTAATTTCTCCTCCGCGTTTCTCAAAGCGGTGATGGCGGTCTCTGCACGTATTATATACTCCGTCACACTTTCACTGCTTGACTTTAGGAGTGATGTCAGTTCAGTATATAGGCTGATAATACGTGGTTTACCTGTGCCTGCATAATAGTCTCTTAAAATCTTCAATGCCTGCCGACCATTATCCGCCGCCTCCCTCATTACAAGGGACAAACTTTTGTCATCAAGAAATTGGATAAGCTCTGCATAAGCCTCTTCATTTTTCCCTTCATCGTCCGCCTCTTCATCTTCCTCAATTATGTCCGTAGGACTCCTTAAAATAGTATTCTTCAGTCCCTGTAAGCGAAGATGGCCCAAGAATTTCGTCTCCCACAGTTCATAGTTATTTTCATCCCCGTCAAACACTAGCCGAGACCAGCGGCTACTGGATCCTGCTCCCAACCTGCTCATGGCGTTAGCTTAGCTTGCTAATCCACCACTAGTGCTTCGTTGCGACTTTCCATCGGTGGACAAACGCCGGAAATACTTATTTGGGTGTCTCTGGGCCCATAACCTGTTAGCAGAGTAAGCATAACTTCATTGCTGTTTAGCATCCAAATAAGCGGAGGAATAACGAAACATCAGAGACAGTGACATTTCATTCAACGGGCTCTCCCATTGGAGGCGTGGCTTTATTTATACCCATCATGACCTTTAACCTGTTACGCTATTGGCTTCCGGTCATGCACAACAAATAACACGAATTGGTAACACATTTACCTGAATGTTAACAGATGCTTTTAACTTCAATATTTAAAAGAAAATCTTCCCGGGGGAGCATGCCCCTGGACCCCCCTAGAGGAGGTTAGGTCCACTGTGTTTACATGCTTATTTATACAATATGTGTGGTTATGCGCTAGAGTGAGGGGTGCCCCCAAGCCAAAGCTCGCTTAGGGCCCCCAAAAGTCTAGGGCCGGCCCTGGCTGTGTGCTCTGCATGTGTGACCATTAAAGAGGGTTTCATCCCTCCCATGCTATCTTCTATATTAATCAAAAGCCAATTGAATTGTAGTTAACCTTGATAGAACAGAGTGTTAACTTGCTAGCTTACTTTTAGACAATAGCAAGGTCGTTATATTTAGAGTTAACGTCAATTACTCCCACCTTAAATTCCATACCTTAGCCTTTATCTTTAATATGCTATATTACACTGCACTTAACTGCTTATTTGCCATCTGGTTAGATGCTAAAGCTGAATCTACAGGTGCATCTCAAAAAATGACTCATAGAACTTTTTTTCTGTAATTTAATTTAAAAAAATGAAACATTAATATATTCTAGATTCAATAAAGTTAAATATTTCAAGCCTTTTTTGTTTTAATTGTGATGATTACAGCTTACAGATCATGACATCTTGTATCTCAAAATAGTATAACATTATATAAGACCAATCAAAACAGGATTTATAATACAGATATTTCGACCTTCTGAAAAGTGTATGTAGTCAATACTCGGGGCTCCATTTGCACAGAACAAATAAGTGTCAAGGGCAGCAAATTAGTCAGGGCCGGCCCTGTTTGTGCAAAGTGTTTTTCTGTAACCAAGGATGAGCATTTTAGCAAAGTGAATGTGAATCCAACATGGCGACCTTGTTCCTGCTGAAATTAACCATGGAGGGAGTAATTGGTCAAGAAGCCAGGTATAACTCGGGTCATGCAATAATGAAAGATAAGAAAAAGGTTAAAATTAATCTCAAAAAGAGATATTTTTCTGGAACAATTATTTTAGGGTAGGGAAAAGTGGAATGCTGTCTTGTAATGGTCATCTAGTCTGCAGGCCAATATGATAAATTGTAAGAACGTTTATAAATCAGAGCTATTGTAGATGTTTCCTAACTTGCAACCCACATCGGCTCTACTTATACCTTTGCTAAGAAGAAAGAGGTTGTCTCCAGATAGATATGCAGATACAGATTGCATGTTAATACCAAGAGGAAGGGGACTAGATAGATAGTTACTTGTGGCCGTGTTGACCTATGAGATCACTCAGTCCCAGTACTACACACAGCAAGACAGTGTTGATTAACGGCTTCCATTGAGATGGTTTCTCACCCTTTCTCAAACATCTCTCCCACTCCTACCCTTCCCTCACCGCTTGCATTGCAGCGGGCTGTGCATCTTTTGTAAAAAGTGTGAAAAACACAAAGAAGGTTTAAGATGACTGAGCTTGGGGTTGAATTCTGGATGCATCTCTCCCCAACCCAATTAACACAGAGTCAATAGAGAGCAAATTAAAAAGGCCCCGGGTGGTGGACCTTCCCAGAAAATGCCAACGGAATCAAGACGGTCAAGGCCAGCAGAAAGGCACAACCCCCCTGGTTCTGTTCTATCCTCCTGAGCTCCCCTGATTAAAGCGAGGGGGGATTATGTAGGCCCTCTCGTTCATGGAGAGGGTAAATTGGAGGAGAGGGCATCCATTCAAACAGGGCAAAGTGCTGGGAAAAATTGCAGACTTTGGGATGGGTACCATTGTGGCGGTTCACTGAGGTGTGACGAACCTACCTCCCAAAGACAACATTCACAGTGGGAAAAAAAACCCCAATGAAAAACAACTCTGGTAGTCAGGGTTAAGACAAACATTGGGAAATAGCGGCCGTTCCAGGAAAACTGAAGAAGGGTTTAATATATTCCCCTTGAAGTGCATTTTTTTGAATGTTTTCCATGAATGCATTGTCCATTCCATATGGACTGCAGTCAGCATTGAATATTGTAATAGTAATTACAAATGTGTTTATGCTTTGTATGAGCCTACTTAAGCACCAGATGAGTGGGATTTCCTTCATGGAATAAAGCATTGTTTGTGACATGGCTCCAGAAATCACATTGAAGTATTTAAAGATAATTTTGTGTACCATTCCTGATTGAAACGGCCGTGCCACTGAATTGTCTCAATGTGGGTAATCCCATTCATCTGCTCTTCGGTTCTCATTATGCTAAGATTTATTTTCAGATACCATATGCACGAGTCCCAAGTACAGCCTGTTAAATAGATTCATGACCTTTATTTCAAGAGCTGTACAGGGAGGTTGCGGGTCTCAGCGGCTGGGTGAATACCTCGCTATCCCCCCTCACTACTGCTTAATTAGGTCCCTTCATTCAACTAACCATCTGTATTGTTGGACTTCCCCTCGTCCAATTTAATCGCAGCATGTCAGATTGGAGTAGGGATCTCCTACCCCTTCCATGGGACCTTTAGTAGATGATCCACGCTCATTTTAGATAGAGAGCCCTGTGGAGACACCTTTCACTGGGCAAAGCGCTCTCCTGGCAGGATGTGGAGCAGCGAGGGAGCTAAACTAATTACAGCTGCTGCTGTCTCCCTCTCTGTCTAAGCCCGGGCTTACCCAGCACAATGGGGCCTTTAGCAGAGTGCCTATCCTCTTTTAGCTCCACAGTTTGGGAGCACTGAGACCTACAAAGGGACTTCCATTAGTGTAATTAGGAGGTAAAATGAAGTGCAGTTTTGTTCTGTATCTGTACTAAGTTGTTGGGCAGTTTTCTCTGTCCTTATTCGCGACGGAAGGACCTCTGGATTCTTTTAGCTTTTGTTGAGCACTTGGGTGATAATGAAACACAGCCAAGACTGGGAGGACCTATCTGATGAAGGCTCTTACTGTTTGTTTGCTTTTTGTTTTGATGCTGAAAGAACATAAGTTAATCTTATTTCCATGGCAACCATCCCAGGAGGTAATTTGTTAAAGAAGGTTATTACATTACATTACATTGCATTTAGCTGACGCTTTTATCCAAAGCGACTTACAATAAGTGCGTTCGACCAACAAAATACAAACTTGAAGAAAACAGAATCATATAAGTACATCAGGTTTCATAGAGCAAAAACATTTTATATCTTAAGAATTGTCATGCACCTAATAGCTTTTCTCCAACAATAGTCTTACCAGAAATACTGGCTAGTTCACATGAATCCTTTAAACCACTTTGGGAATAAGGTAAGGGCTTATCTTGGATATAAATGTGTTTTAGAACCGTCTGACATGAGACAAAACACTGGTATTAAAGTCAATATTTGCTTTCTGAGTAGGCCATGCATCTATATTGTTTTATTCTAAAACTGAGACTTTATTGGCAAACAAAAGGTTTTAATTTTTTTTTGTAGATGTGCAACAGTGTATGCAAACATAAATGCCAAAATTACAGATATATATATTTTTTAAATGGCCTAAATTGGTCATTTAGGATTAATTGAAATTAAAAAGTCAGACAGTACTTGGAAATATCAATATAATTATGGCAATTACACAAGTAAAAATGAGGACAAGGACATGCACATCCATTAGATAGGTGCTGGTTAAAATCAGAGGAGGAACAGATAGATCTACACCAGGGGTGTCCAAACTACGGCCCTGGGGCCAAATGCGGCCCGCGGACCATTATTAATCGGCCCTCAGCAAATTCAAAAAGTATAATGGAATACGGCCCACAAATGAAACTTGTGCTTGTCTTATAATGTACTTCTTAAATGCAAAAATATATTACACAGTAGTATTCATGTGTTAATAAGACCACTTTTCAAATAAATTCAGTCAATTAAAGTTGGAAACATTTTCTAACATATCTTAGTTGATAAGAAAGAAAAAGAATCACAGCCCAAATAGTACCACCATTGGCATAGTCATTGAGGTATTAGTTAATAGGGGCATTCTTACCTTTTTCTGACTATTAAGACAAACAGGAACTGTGTAACGAGACTGTAGAACAGGACACAAACAAAGAGCCCTGTCTGGAATCGAACAATGAAGATACAAACAATTATATGTAATAACACTCTGTACTCTGTACAAGTCATCCATGCACAAATCTGTATCCTAGCAACCTTGTGATTCACTCTTTCAAACAGATCCCTACTGAAAGTATGGAAGCAGGTGTTTAAAGCATTAGCATCTCTTGGGGGAGTCTCAACCACCCCGAGTTATCCCGTCCCAGGAGGCCTGCCCTGAACTGAGTGATTGCTTCCCCGGCCCCCCTCAGATCCTCGACCTTGGCCCGGCAGACGGGTGGTGCATTGTGACCATGGTGGTGGTGCTCATGGCCTGCAGGTGCGAAAAGACACTCTCCACAGAGGGATCAAGGGGCTTTGGGGACCCACCTTGTTGCTGGTATCATGTTCTTGATGGGTGGTGCTGCTGTCAAACATGTTTACATTCAACCAGGACTCTGTGACCTGTTTCCGCTAACAGCACTCAGGAGTCAGTCAGAAACACTGGGTGTGGGGCTGTCTGAGGGAGCGTCTGAAAATGTACTTGCAAAATCATTGGCGTAGGGATAAATCATTTAAAAGGTGTAGACACTATAAATCAATGTAGAACACATTGATGTGGCACAGTAAAAATAGATAACAGATTGTGACTCTTCATCTGCTTTAACTACGTCATTCCTAATAATAATAATCATAAGAAAAATAATAAAATAATAATATTATACATTAATAAGCACTTCTTTATTAAATATTATGAATATGTCTTTATTATCAGGCTATGTTCCACAATCATTCAAAGTAGCAGTGATAAAACCGCTTCTTAAAAAGCACAACCTCGATCCAGAGGTTTTAGCCAACTATAGACCTATTTCTAATCTTCCGTTTCTCTCAAACATTCTTGAAAAAGCAGTCGCAAAACAGTTGTGTGATTACTTAAAAAACAATGATTTATTTGAAGATTTTCAGTCTGGCTTTAGAACACATCATAGCACAGAGACAGCTCTGGTTAAAGTCACAAATGACATTCTAATAGCCTCAGACAAGGGACTTGTCTCTATTCTTGTCTTGCTCGATCTTAGTGCTGCATTTGATACTATCGACCATGACATCTTATTGCAAAGACTAGAGCAGTGGTTCCCAATGTTTTTTCCCAAGAGCCCCCCCCGAATGACTCCTGTTGGAAGTTGCGCCCCCCCCCCACACACACACACACACACACACACACAAAGGGGGGGTGGGGGCGCAACAGCGGTAATTAAAGTTTAAAACTCTCAAAAATGCTACAACTACTGTCACAAACTAGATGAATGTGAAGTATTTTGTTAAAGGAGGATGAAAGCGTAATTAAGGAGCACTATTGGAGTGACTTTGATGGTTATTGGACTCAGGATTAATTCATTTGGATTCCCGCTGTATGAAGAAATTAAAGGACGGCGCGGAAGTGGAAACAATTCACAAATAGATTAAACTGTTTAAAACACATAATCAAAGTAAGCCGGATTTTGCCGATGTGTTTATGTGGATTCAAAAGTCGTAAATAATCTACAAAATGGAGGAGACCGATCTGATCGGAGCAACTGTGACAAATAATCCAACTGAAACCGGCATGGACAATGACTATGATTTAAAAATGCGCTTATCCAGAAAAGCCTGGTTTGGACACTTTACGGGCAGAAGAAACATTTATATTAAAGAAAGAATTATACATTTCTGTCTTTTTATGCCTTTAGCTACTAACTTGAATTGTTATTGAAATTAATGAATCAATTATTTATTTTTTATTATAGAGACAATGCTTTTAGTGACAATCATGTATTGCCTGTATATGTAAAAAAAAAAAAGTCTAAATATGATATTTGGCCTCAAATCATCTGAGGCCTGGCACCCCCACTGTGATCTTTGGCTCCCCCCCAAGGGGGGCGCGCCCCCCAGGTTGGGAACCACGGGACTAGAGCACTTAGTTGGCATACAGGGAGCTGCTTTAGGCTGGTTTAGGACCTATCTATCTGAATGCTCTCAGTTTGTACGTGTCAACGATGAATCTTCCATGCAAACCAAAGTTAGCCATGGAGTGCCACAGGGCTCAGTGCTCGGACCTATTTTGTTCACATTATATATGCTTCCGCAATATTATAAGGAATCATTCTGTAAATGTTCATTGTTATGCGGATGATACTCAACTATATTTATCAATCAAGCCTGATGAAATTAATCATCTAAATAAAATCCAAGACTGTCTCAAGGACTTAAAAACGTGGATGACCTTAAACTTTTTGATGAAAGTTGTTGTACTCGGCCCGAAGAATCTACGAAACAAATTGTCTAAAGATATACTAACTATGGATGGCATTAATTCGGCCTCCAGTGAGACTGTAAGGAATCTTGGTGTTATATTTGATCAGGATTTATCCTTTAACGCCCACATAAAATCAATCTCAAGGACCGCCTACTTCCATCTACGTAACATTGCAAAAATCAGGCATATCTTGCCTCAAAACGATGCAGAGAAACTAGTCCATGCATTTGTTACTTCAAGGCTGGATTATTGTAACTCCTTATTATCAGGGTGTACCAAAAAGTCAGTTAAGTCGCTTCAGCTGATTCAAAATGCTGCAGCTCGTGTACTAATCAGAGTTAGGAAAAGGGACCACATTACTCCTGTTCTGGCTGCCTTACACTGGCTCCCTATAGAACACAGGATATCATTTAAAATTATTCTTCTCGCCTACAAAGCCCTTAATGGGCAGGCGCCTTCTTACCTTAAATAACTCATTATACCCTACTGTCCAACTAGGGCATTGCGTTCCAAGAATGCAGGGTTGTTGGTTGTTCCTAGAGTCTCTAAAAGTACAATGGGAGCCAGAGCCTTTTCTTATCAAGCTCCACATTTGTGGAATCAGCTTCCAGTTTGTGTTCAGGCGGCACACACCCTATCCGTTTTTAAGAGTGTGCTTAAGACCTTCCTTTTTGATAAAGCTTATAGTTAGGGCTGCTTAGATTCAGCCCCTAGTTTTGCTGATATAGGCTTCGTTTGTCGGGGGACATCTTACTTCTTCCTTCTCTCTGTCTATACCTGTGCACTTTCATGTTCCGATTAACCCAGCTTCCCCAAATGTCTTTCTTTTTGGTGTCTATATACGCCGGGATCCGGAGTCATGGCTGATCTTGTTGCTGTGGTCCTGAGCCCTGGATCGCGAGCCCTGGATCTTGAGTCGTGGCTATGCCTGCTGCTTTGGTCCTGGATCCTGAGTCCTGGATGGTTATCCTCGTGGATTCATCTTCTTATTATAGACACATACATTTCCAAACATTTGGACTACCTATGTTGTAAATGTATTACCTTTTCAATTTACACACGGCATCTATTGCACGTCTGTCCGTCCTGGGAGAGGGATCCCTCCTCTGTTGCTCTCCCTGAGGTTTCTCCCATGTTCCCCTTTAAAACTGTGGGTTTTCTCTGGAAGTTTTTCCTTGTACGATGTGAGGGTCTAAGGACAGAGGGTGTCGTATTGTCATACTGACACTCTGTACAAACTGTGAATTCCACTGAGACAAATGTAATATTTGTGATATTGGGCTATATAAATAAACACTGATTTATTTATTGATTGATACATTAAAACATTTTAGTACCATTCAAACACAGTTAGAAAGTACTTATATAATATAATATATATAGAAATATAGAAATAACACATTTTAAACACACAGATAATTAATTGAATCAGCATAAACACATAAAACAACACCAATATTAAAACAAAATGTAAAAAATCATAAATAATCGCAGTAAATCAATCCTAAAAAAGTGTGTATTTTTTTGCATGAAGTTGCTAAATAGAGCATATTTTGATGCATGTCTGCTGGACTGCCATGTTGGTGAGTATATACACTGAACAAAAATATAAATGCAACACTTTTGTTTTTGCTCCCATTTTTCATGAGATGAACTCAAAGATCTAAAACATTTTCTATATACACAAAATAACCATTTCTCTCAAATATTGTTCACAAATCTGAAAAAATCTGTAATAGTGAGCACTTCTCCTTTGCCGAGATAATCCATCCCACCTCACAGGTGTGGCATATCAAGATGCTGATTAGACAGCATGATTATTGCACAGGTGTGCCTTAGGCTGGCCACAATAAAAGGCCACTCTGAAACGTGCAGTTTTGCTTTATGGGGGGGGTCTGGGGGGGTCCGAAAACCAGTCAGTATCTGGTGTGACCACCATTTGCCTCACGCAGTGCAACACATCTCCTTCGCATAGAGTTGATCAGGTTGTTGATTGTGGCCTGTGGAATGTTGGTCAACTCCTCTTCAATGGCTGTGCGAAGTTGCTGGATATTGGCAGGAACTGGAACACGCTGTCGTATACGCCGATCCAGAGCATCCCAAACATGCTCAATGGGTGACATGTCCGGTGAGTATGCTGGCCATGCAAGAACTGGGATGTTTTCAGCCTCCAGGAATTGTGTACAGATCCTTGCAACATGGGGCCGTGCATTATCATGCTGCAACATGAGGTGATGATCGTGGATGAATGGCACAACAATGGGCCTCAGGATCTCGTCACGGTGTGCATTCACAATGCCATCAATAAAATGCACCTGTGTTCGTCGTCCATAACATACGCCTGCCCATACCATAACCCCACCACCACCATGGGCCACTCGATTCACAACATTGATATCAGAAAACCGCTCACCCACACGACGCCACACACGCTGTCTGCCATCTGCCCTGAACAGTGAAAACCGGGATTCATCCGTGAAGAGAACACCTCTCCAACGTGCCAGACGCCATCGAATGTGAGCATTTGCCCACTCAAGTCGGTTACGACGACGAACCGGAGTCAGGTCGAGACCCCGATGAGGACGACGAGCATGCAGATGTGCTTCCCTGAGACGGTTTTTGACAGCAGAAATTCTTTGGTTATGCAAACCGATTGTTGCAGCAGCTGTCCGAGTGGCTGGTCTCAGACGATCTTGGAGGTGAACATGCTGGATGTGGAGGTCCTGGGCTGGTGTGGTTACACGTGGTCTGCGGTTGTGAGGCCGGTTGGATGTACTGCCAAATTCTCTGAAACGCCTTTGGAGACGGCTTATGGTAGAGAAATGAACATTCAATTCACAGGCAACAGCTCTGGTGGACAGTACTGCTGTCAGCATGCCAATTGCACGCTCCCTCAAAACTTGCGACATCTGTGGCATTGTGCTGTGTGATAAAACTGAACATTTTAGAGTGGCCTTTTATTGTGGCCAGCCTAAGGCACACCTGTGCAATAATCATGCTGTCTAATCAGCATCTTGATATGCCACACCTGTGAGGTGGGATGGATTATCTCGGCAAAGGAGAAGTGCTCGCTATCACAGATTTTTTCAGATTTGTGAACAATATTTGAGAGAAATGGTTATTTTGTGTAAATAGAAAATGTTTTTGATCTTTGAGTTCATCTCATGAAAAATTGGAGCAAAAACAAAAGTGTTGCATTTATATTTTTGTTCAGTGTATTATGACTGATGGTATCACACAGGCAAATAAACCCACATTTACAGTATGCACAGGACAGGAAATGATATTCAAAGTGGATTCCTAAATAGAGCCAGTATCCTCACTCTGAGTGTCTGTAAATAGATTTTATTAATCTGCATACTGAAATGTAACTTGACACAGACACATGGCCGGTGTAAAATGGAGTGTCATCAACATATTTTCATTTTCATTCTGCATATGTCTTTATAGCAATTATCATGGGGATGGGGGTCCAACTTTGGGCTGTTGAGGTGCTGCTGACAGCCCTGTGGCCCCCCTCAGCTGTGCTGCGTCTCACAGTAACCCTGTCGGCTTCAGGGTCCGGCCTCCATCTGCTAATGGGTCCTCCCTCCCTCTCAACCACCTGGATATCCGTCAGCGCCGGGCTCCGGGGCCCCTGGAAGTGCCGAGCTGAGTCCACAAAAAATGAGTTCCCAGAGGAGGGGGTCTGCTCCAGAATGTGGTCCGTGACTCTGTCGTCATCTCCTCCTCTGGTTCCTTCACTCGTCACTTGTTACCCCAGCACCAACCGTAGTTTCATGGTAATGGTGATGATGACAGGAGGCTGCAGGCGTCCACACATGGGAACAGCTCAGGTGATGGGGGGGGGCGTCTGGCAGGATCAGGTCTGACACAGCTTCAATGAGAGGCTACAGTTAACACCCAGACATTATGGAATGTGAGGCTACAAGAAAGTAAGACCACTACATGTCACCATGCTGTCAACATCAGGACTCTCCCTGTCAGATATTTGGTAAAAAGGCCAATCAAAATATAATTGTGATCATACTACACAGAAACGTTGACTTTCATTAAATGTATGAAGTTGAACCTAATATTTATTATTTAAACGTACTATTATTGCTTTTGACCTAATGCAGTTATGTAAAATCTGTTGACAAAATACATTTAACTAAAGTCAATGTTTCAGTTTTTTCAGTGTACAGGGTCAAACATGTTGCTTTTGCCTAAATGTAGAATACCATGGATGGACAGACATGCAACAAGGGGGCAAAAGGTAAGATTTAAACCCAGGCCCCTGTGATTAGGACCCAGGCTCACTGTAACTTTCCTAAATAACATTGTTATAAAAAAAGTGCCAAAGTTGTTTGCCACAGTGAACAATATTTAGTAAGGAACATTTCTCATATTGAAGTTTGAGGCGATACTGTGACTCCAAAATATGTTAATTTTCTAAAATTTCATCTACTAAAATGCATCACATCTTACGTCTATCCGCGGCCCATTTCCCTTCATGTGGCTACTCTGACCCCCGCCCTTTCTAAACTAGTGATGGATACATTGAAAAAAGAGCAACAAAGATTGATTGTGGTGCTGTTGCATTCATTAAAATATCAGAGCATCTATTTACGGACTTAAAAAACAAGGCGAAGTTGTGTAATTTCTCCCGGCAAAGACCATTAACAGACAGCGACATTTAAAGGGCAACAAATTGACAACATTAATTCAGCTCAGGCAGACTCAATCGCCTCTGGTTGGTCAGTATGCAGATACGGTTGATAGCTGTACGTTGATTGCTACAGTACATGAAACTGATAGTCTTATTTCAATTCATACTGGACTACTTTCTATGTTTACTTTTTTTAAGCTATTGGACTATTGGCTACTTACTGTAGTTTATTCATACACATATGGCAAATCATTTAATGGACCTGCCGAGTAGTGTTATATTTGTTCAAAGTATGCCTAAACATGCCAGTGAATTGTTCTCTCCTAGTTATTTCAGTTTGCATAAACGTATAATCGCTATAAATACAAACACTCTTTTTTGGAAAGAAAAGATGATTATGAGCTCATATCCATTTGACAAAACTCATTCAAACCCATTGAAATAAAAAATAAAATAAAAGAAATATTATTAACAAAGGCCAATACCAAGTATATAAACTATCAAAAACCTTATTACATTTGCAACAGAATCCATCACTTGTGACATTCATGGCTCCTATAAGATATATTAATAGTGCTATGTTAAGAAATAACATGCTGACGTCATTTGAGCCTGTAAAAAGGATGACTCAATGTTGAACATGCACACAGTAGAGAAAGATGATTGCCTACAGGGAAATCAGATGAATGCAGCAACATAATGATGAGGAAGGTGTCGTTGAGCGTGGGAGAAGATTGCAGCGCGGTGTCGTGTGTTGATAATGTGCCCCGTTAAAACAACACAGCTTTATCTGGATAATACTCCGCAGAATTACCTGTCCTCCCGGGGCCCAGAGGTGAAAAGTTAAATCGTCTTTTTGATGTGGTCCTCTCTCTCTGGGGTCTCTTACACATCAGTTATTATAATCGGTGTGGCCTGCAGCAACATTCTAATTACTCAGTGAGTGTTTAATGATCTCATACAGTGTAACGCTACAGTCCCAGCTCTTCGAAAAGTAATTGTAAAAGAGGATCACGTGGTGCGTTTCTCTAAATGTTGCTTAACTGAGGTAGAAAAGTTGGTGAATTGAATCTGATAAAACCAAAAGCAACACAGCAAATAAATGATGATGTTAACAAAGCATTTGACCTAAAAACTCAAGCTTCTTCTCCACTAGAGACCAAAAGGAGCGGCAGATTAGAATATTACTCTCATCGAGCCACACCATTTAACTTTACCAAAATTAATACTTGAGAAAAAAACACACATTTCTATCCAGTTTTGTACATTTTTGTTGTTGTTTAAGCACCTTTTTAATTACCTCACCTTGTTGCTTACTCTTCTGAAATGGTACATTGTTTTTTTTCAGAATAAGAAATGAAAATCGGAAATTCTTTATCAGATATCAGAATCAGAAATACTTGAATAAACCTAGTGCTTTTCTTAATGAACAAGTTTCTAACAACAGCATAATAAATGAATTTTCATTTCATTGGCATTTTCTTTTGCCAGTTTTCTAGTAATTCACTTAACATGTGCAAAATATCTAGAAGTACCCGTCTTACAACATTAACATGAAGGAAGTTGACATTTAGTTTGACGGCCCAGTAACTTAAATGCATGCAATTGAATTGATCAGACTCATAGGTTACAGTATGTAACATGTAAAACCGCCATCTTTCAGAGAAGATACTGCGGTGCTAGTGGAGCCTCGCAGATGGGGGTGCTGCAGCCCCCTCAGCACCCCCCCTTCCCGCGTCCTTTCGCGATGTCTCGCTGTCTCGCAGACCCCACGCAGCAAGCAGGAAATGAACCCAGTTCACACTGTCCGCTCCTCACAGCAGCGAGGCCCTCAACGTCCCGCCAACACGGCACCTAGACCCCACGCAGCATTCTCATCTGTTTGTCATTACTGGTGTCATTTTCTGGTTGCTAACAAACGCCATTTAAAACATAAACACTGATGTTCCGCTGTAACGGTGGTGGACTCATCAGAACAGAGTGGGCGAGCTGACCAATCAGAGCACACTGGGCCCACAGGGAGGGGGGGGGGGGGGCAGGAGCTCCAACAAGCCGTGTAGGACAGAGAGTGAATACACATACTATACAGAGACGCTGTTTGAGAAACCAATGTGAGTTTGTAGCATTGAACAATGTAAATCTATTCTAGTAGACCTCAACAATGGAATTATGATCAGTACAAATAGCCATGACATGGGACCTTTAATGTCACGGTGGATTTAATAGACCACTGTGCTCTTCCAACCTCGGTGTATGAGAATAAAGGTCTGCCAATTAATAGCAAAACAAAGAAAAGATGATAAAACAACCTGGTATTAAGGCTGTGTGCATGAGATGAAAGACACTAATGCTGCTTGTAAAAAGACATTTACACTGAACAAAAATATAAACGCAACACTTTTGTTTTTGCTCCCATTTTTCACGAGATGAACTCAAAGATCTAAAACATTTTCTATATACACAAAATAACCATTTCTCTCAAATATTGTTCACAAATCTGAAAAAATCTGTGATAGTGAGCACTTCTCCTTTGCCGAGATAATCCATCCCACCTCACAGGTGTGGCATATCAAGATGCTGATTAGACAGCATGATTATTGCACAGGTGTGCCTTAGGCTGGCCACAATAAAAGGCCACTCTGAAACGTGCATTTTTGCTTTATTGGGGGGGTCTGGGGGGGTCCGAAAACCAATCAGTATCTGGTGTGAGGGGTAGGATTAGGGGTAGGGGTAGGGTTAGGGTTAGGGTTAGGGTAATGTTGTGAATCGAGTGGCCCATGGTGGTGGTGGGGTTATGGTATGGGCAGGCGTATGTTATGGACGACGAACACAGGCCACTCGATTCACAACATTACCCTAACCCTACCCCTACCCCTACCCCTAACCCTACCCCTACCCCTCATACCATAACTCCCCTCGCATCGCTCCTCTTCTTCTTGTAACTGTTACAGAGAAAGTTTTACAATGGCCTTTGAAGCTCGGACATCAACTGTAATTGTCGCTCTGCGCAGGAAGTGAGCTGCAACCAGCGCTTTAGTTGCTATCCATTGCCATGGTAACAGCATTGCACTCTTCTCCTCTGCTTCATTTGCAGACAGACTAAACACATTTCCTGCTGAATCCTAGTCTTGTATCACAGGAGGATACCTGGTATTGTTAATCTATGAAAATAAAATGATACAAATCTGAGATGTAGAGAATGCAGAATGATGTAGAGATTCTCTGCTTAAGGCTGTGTTAAGATTTGTATATAAGAAGTGAATCAAATGTTTAAGATAAAAGGCAATGCTTGTAATCAACAGTTCTATGGAGCATTAGAGAACATTTAACTTCCTGTTTTGGGTTTAAAGCCTCCATAAATATGGTTTCGGAATAAGCCCCCCAAAAAGCCACTGTAATCTACATTTGATGACACATTTTGTGATGCTGGGATCGGTCCAGTTGAGTTGCATCTGTATGTTTACGATCAGTATCAGATCTGAAATGACCCACAGGACTTTTCGGTATCTTTGCTGGATGAAGGGTCTCTGTAGCAGTAGACCCTAGAGTTTTAACAAGCACAGCAGTCAATTGCTTGGTGTGCAAGTCAGCGTCTAAGCGCTTAGCCCAACTAGGGTTGTATACGTTTTCCTGGTTTAGTTGCAGAAACTGTATGGAAACATTAATAGAGTTAAAAAAATACCTGCATAGCAGAACCAATCACAAGTCTTTAGGGCGGCCCTTCATATTGAGGTTGTGACCAAGCCCTCAGGAAGTGTGCTGGGCATTAAAGCAAATGTTGTTATTTTCGCCCAAACAAATCATTTATTATTGTTTTACATTTGTAAAAAGATGTCTAATCAGCAGATACATTACATACAGGTAAATCAACCTCAAGCGGTGTCTTCAGTTTCTTTATGTATCTATGGTCGTAGCATACAGAAATTGTGTGCACTCGCAGGAATTATTACCTCCAGGGTCTCCGGCTTCCTCCCCCCATCTGCTATTCCACCATCAGTGTTGGGCAAGTTACTTCCAAAATGTAATATATTACATATTACTGTCTTTTGAAAGTAATAAATTACATTACAATATTACTGTCTCTGAAATGTAATGAGTTACACTACTTTAGTTACTTTTGAGTTACTTTCACCAAAATAACCGCAAAATAATGGCTAGGTATTTTAAATGCTGAAATGTAGTTTAGTGCAGCTCATTATACATCCAGTGAAGGGCAATGTGGTATAGCATAACAACTGTGTAGGCCCTTAAGGCTACTAACAACTTGTATTACACGGCTTAGTTGAATACTTGATTCTGATTGTAAATTCTTAACATGTGACACGCTGTTAATCCAGTACAGACCACTGTCAAGGACTATGATGAAGGTTGCTAAGGAGGATCCAGAAAGAGAAAGGAAAAGAGGTTAAAAGACGGAGCGCTGGACGTCAGATAAATCACCAGAAGAAGGCAGACAGGAAGTAAACAATATCAGGACACGGAATGGGCTCTGTAGTGTGTTTAGTATATGGCCGTGTACAGGCCCGGTTCCAGAACAAAATGACTCAGGGTGGATCTGAGGTTACAGGGGGCGCAGCAGTAGTAGGTTTACATGAACAATAGTGGCCGGCAACAGCAATGAAAAATAGCATTGATGGTCCCCAATGAACAGATTATGGCATTTGTTATGTTTTGAAACCAAGCAAGTGAGAACATTTCAAGTGTGTTAAAAGTGCAATCCTGAAATATTTCATATCGTCCAAAGTGGACTATGAAACTATAAAGCACAAAAGCTTCAAAACTGTACTAATAAAACAAAGGAGAACATATTGTAAATCAAGGCAAATATTATTTAAACCAGCTCATGGTTTGAAATGGCAAACATTGAAAAGCAAAAGTATTATTAAAATCATGTACTACATCATCACTTTGGTCGCATCATATACTCTGGGAAGAGAATATTTACTGTGCTTGAAAACTGGATCACATCATCATGTGAGGTTGACTTTGTGACCTGGAGAACATTTCAGCTGCAACATTAGCTTGTTGATAAGCTTGGGATATGAGATCTTTGTGTAGCCATTCGTGGTGAAGGCATCTGTGCTATTGTATGCATTATGTGTGACCAAACATTTCTACAGGCATGGCAGAATATGGCACTATTTTCACATGAATATTCTAGCCATTGTCTATTTTTATACCACGAGCTGCAAGATGGCCGCCTAACCCCACTGTACAGGGGGGTACTTGTTTAGATATACCTGGGCAGGCTCTGTTTTGCCGTGGTATCCTGGCACCTGCGGGCCGCAGAGGGGCGGCGTAGTTTCGGGCGACGAAGACTGCTGCTCCGGGGGCGAGGGCGGCGAGTCAGGCGGGAGTAAGCTAGTGTCCACAACGGAGGGTAACGTGATGTCCCCATCTGACCTGTTGCTACGGTCTGCAGTATATGCAGTGTTGCTGGCGTTTAGTGATGGTTGCTTTAACCATTTTCGTATAAATGATTATCCACAGATGTGTGTCACTGCTGTGGAAGCACTTTGAAATGATGCACGCGCAGCGGAGCAGGTCACGCGCACCTGACACAATTTGTTGTTTTTCGCTCCGTTCTCTTTTTTTAAATAGAGGGTGCATAACATTCAACTGCCCGAAGATCCCGACGCGAAGCCTGAAGGGTAAACACCAGGTTTACTAATCTACCCGCACAATTTGTCTCTGGTGTCGGAATGTCTCACTATGTTAGTACATTCTTAAAAAACAAAACACCATTTAATTTCGGGTTAAAATGTGTTGTAACTGCGTTACTGAGCATTGTAACCAGTAGCGTAGGCAGAAATGTACTTTAGGGTGGGCCTGTAAAAAAGAGGGTGGGCCAGATTTTTCTTCTGCGCATCAGAAGCTAACAACAATCTCCGCTGGTACCGGTGGCAGAATACTTTTGGAATACTTTCTTTTTCCATAACAGATGGGTATGTTTTGTTGAACAGGAGACACGTATTTTACTGTTTTAATGGCTTATCAAGAGCACAAACACAACATTTTGGTGTCATTCTGGACAGCTCTCTCATCTGCACCACATATAAAAAACATCACCCGGACTGCATTCTTTGTACTGTCTTAAAACCTTTCCTTTGAATATGTTATGAATTGTAAGGTGTCCTTGGGTGCTTTGAAAGGCGCCCCTAAATAGAATGAATTATCATTATTATTTATTATTATTATCTGAAACGATATTATAACTTTTAAAACTTTTTCCAGTCACTTGCCCCATGCATTCAGCAGCAGCAGGCCATTCACTTTGATTTGATCCCATTATAAATGTCATCATTTCGACAATAAAGAAATGATACATAAACGTTATCTTGCACATTTTATCTAACCATCTCCGTTTCTAACTTTCAATATATTTAAAAATAGATCTCTCTCTCTCTCTCATCTGCGTGCGGGGCCTCACAGACACGCTGCATCTCTCTCTCTCGCTCACAGACACGCTGCAGCGCCGTGCAGTGTGCACACAGTTCTGCCGGTAATGAATAGGAGCAGGGCCAAAGTTATTAGCCAACCCCTGTAGATAGGCTGAGTACTTGTAATGTACACTTCACTTTGTTCTTCAGTTTTTACAGCACCAGTTGTATTGCAAGCAGCTCATATTGCACTCTTACTGTTGCATAAAGACTAACATTGATTTTTAGCCATGCAAATATTAAGTGTGCAAATATAATGATACTGCCCCTTTAAACTATGTAACAGGAAACATTAACCTGACAAATGTTAACTTTTGCTAAACAAATGTACAGCTAATGATACAAATAAATAAGTAACACTGATCAACTTACATCCAATCAGATACAGTATATAGACTCCCCTGTGTCTCTAAGATAGCTGAGAAATGGGTGTCAACGGTGCCAAATCCCCCTACCTTGTCAACCCTGTTGGGGTTCCACAAGGTTCCATTCTTGGACCATTACTGTTTTCACTGTACATTAATGACTTGTCTAATGTATGTCCTGAGTTGAATGTGCAAATGCATGCCGATGATGCGGTCATCTTTGTACACGGGAAAAATACTGAAATAATCTCATCCTGTCTCTTCAACACTGGCTGAACAACATTTGCTTACAGTTAAATGTAAAAACAACGGTATGCATGATGTTCAGTAAACGACCAGTCAAAATCGAAGGATCCAACGTGTTTTTAAACGGAGCAGAACTAGAACTAGTCTCCCAGTTCAAGTATCTTGGAGTCATATTGGACTCGAACTTGACTTTTAAGAAACATATTAAGAAAGTATCCAATACTATTAAATTCAACTTGCAACATTTTAAACAAATTAGACCCTTCTTAACCTGTTCAACCCGGAGGGCTGCAGGTTTCTTCTTTCACAAAACTGTGTCTCAGGGTTTCTTAACATTTAAAAACCTATTAATGTGTCATACTCACTTAATGGGAAGAAACTCAGCTATCAGACAATATTAACCATGTTCAGCTAAACGAAACAAAAGGGTACTAATAAAGGCTCTAAATTAGCCCTGAGCGAAAAAATGCTAACGCAATTAGCACAGAACTCACGTTAAAATACCCTTATTACTTATCGGATCTGCACAAACAAGATATCGATTAGCAAACTGAGATTCCACAGATTCCAGACATATAACTATCATCACTGAGCGATCCGAACTCGCGACAGGGAAAGCAAAAACAGACATCACAACACGTAGCTTCACAGAGGAAACACGGGAGAAATTCTTACCTATGCTGTTGTTCTGATCAAAAGTTGTGTTCAATGGCATTAAAACGATAAAAATGCTGCTGCATGTTAATTCATAGGTTAATCCAATGTGTCTGTGTCACTTTGAAATGAGTACTGATAATCCATCATTCCATTTTTGTCAATAACGGAGTTTTCATATCAAGCTGCTATGAGAGCTATGAGAGCTACAACCCAGCTTCCGGTTCCGGGGCATTCTGGCTACACATCACTCATTCACCAATGGGTAATGTTTAGATGGATGTGAGGAACTTCCCCTCGATTCTATTGGCTCTAACGGTTAAAAAGAGGTGTCAATCATCAAAATCGAGAAGTGTTTTTTCTTTTCTTTTCTAAAACTCTCTAAAAAGATCACATTTAACTTGTTTTGCATCAATCTTGATACAGGGTAGATATTATATGTCATAGTTTGGATTCCTAAAGCTTTTAGTCTACTATCCCATCATTCAAGGGTGGTTTTCACTATAAGTAATGTTTTTTCTTTGGACGGACACTATCATTACATTTGTTTTACTATGTTCAATCTGAATTTACTTTAAAATAAAAAAATGATATATTGATTCTGACTTTTCTACATCCAACTCACAGGTTTATCATTGCTTTGAGAAAAAAGATGATTAATTTACCCCTTTTAGAAGTCAAGTTATAGTCATTTGTTCTGGAAATGTCATTTTCGAGACCTTCTTCTTTCGTGTAACGTCAGAGGTCCAACTCGGTGTTGTGTAGCCATGCGCGCATCGCTGGTCCTAAGTCGAAGAGGCTGGCTTCCGAGGGTGGTCTATATAAAGGGCAGGTGGTTATTATATGTTCGGCAGTCTGTTCAGGGTCACCGTTACTCGCATGCAGCACTGTCTGCCAGGCCCCACTTCTTCATTGATGTTTTGAAGCGACCGACCCCAGTTCGTAGACGGTTTAGTGTGGTCCATTGCCGGCGTGGTAGGTACTTTAAATAAACGATTAAATAAAAATAGTTTGTTTTCTTAGAAAAACTACTTTTTGTTCAAAGCAAATCTTGACATTATATTTTTACTTTGACTACTTCAGTTCACATTTACCAGTTTCACAACATTTCTCTCACTTGGGAGGAAGGGGCAAATAAAAGGCTTCTGGTAGCAAAGCAGACTTGCATTGTGTGGAGTTTGACTTCTGTGAGCTCCAAAGACAGAGCTTCAACCAATAGAACAAATGTGTGACATTGACCCACAGCCAGAGATGGGGTCGTTACTAAAAAAATGTAATATATTACATATTACATTAAAAAAAGTAATATATTACACTACTTCGTTACTCTCTACATAAAGTAATTCGTTACTTTACTCGTTACTTTACTCGCAGGGCCGGCCCGCCCCTCCCTACAGGCAGATCACGCAGACTGCTAAAGTTTCAAATGTTCTCTTTAGTTCAGTTTCCATTGTCGCATAAGACCTGATCCAGATCCTGAATGTTTTCCTATCTGACCATGGCTGTCCTCTGTCTCCTGCTATTTGTATTTTGCGCAGTATATCTCTGCTCACGCTGTTGCGTTGGCGTGTTCTCCTGCGTCTTGCCATGTGTCGCACTGGAACACACCACAAAGACTTCAGCCGAGCACGTACGAACTGCGCATACGTGAGTGGCAATAATTCTCCTTACCAGCAGGCGGCGGTAGTGTATATTCGTCATTCAAAAGAGGCAACAAAAGGAAGACAGAGAAGAAGAACAGACTACGTGATCTAAACAAACAACAAATAGCGTGTGCATTAGCTTCACCTTAGCATGTGTTCTTTGCAGGTGTGTGTTGAGGTTTGACGTGGTGTTTACAGCAGTGGATATCAGCTTCTGGCCTGGACACAGTTTGCACCTCACCGTCACATTCCTGTCTATTCTTCGGACAAACTCAAAATAATGGGCATACCTCCACCCCTCGAAAGTTATCGCTGACTCAGCCATGTTTATGCAGCACTGCACGTGGAGATATGGACGCGCGCGCAGATTACATACATATAAACCTGCGGCGGAAACCCCTCTTGTCTGTCAGTGTGATGATTATGACTGATTTTAGTAAGTAACGAAGTAACGCGTGTTGGGGCAATGTTAGTAACTGTAGTGTGATTACTGAATTATAAAAGTAGCGCGTTACACTACTCCGTTACCGACAAAAGTAATATTATTACAGTAACTTTGTAACGCGTTACACCCAACTCTGCCCACGGCTCACATGAATATCCCTCGGCAGGCAAAGCATCAGTGATCAAATATGAATCAAGATTATGTTACTGTCACTGTTTCGCCTATTTCTAGCATCAGATGTTTTGAGAAACATAACATTATGTTAGAATACTGTTCTTCTGTGACATGCTTTGATGTAAAAAAAAAAGAAAGCTCTATTCTTTTTATACTGTCTGTGCTGCAGCACCTCTTTTCACCCTCTGTCTGATACCAGAGCCCAGTCTGCTCTGATTGGTTAGCTGGCTGGCCCTGTTGTGATTGGTCAACCGCTTAGAGATGTCCCGCTCCTTAGCCTATCACATACAATGTGACAGCTTTTTCCACAGTTGTTGAACAGCAGCCTCGTTGTATATCCGATAAACCATCTAGTGGCCAGCCTCTTGTTTTTGGTCAACCACTTAGAGATGTGTCGGAGATGTCCCACCCATTAGTATATGACGTACAATGTGTTTGATCGCTAGCTAATATAATTGCCAGTGTTACATAGTGAGAAGACTATTTACATGCAAACCTATATAACACACTACATGAAAGGGAAAACCACCAAAAAGAAGATTAGGGGCTCTTGTGTTAAATGCAAGGTGAGGTCTCTGACTGTGTCCAGCCAAGCAGAGACTGAGCGTATTGACACATTGGAACAAGTCAGGGTCAGGATACAAAATGAAATGGGCTCAGGTCTGACTGGTTCAGGCTGGTTTGTGATGATCATCTGTTCAGGAAGATTTACAAAATGACGTCAATAACTGAAGTGTGCAAATGGTCATAGTGTGTCCATGAAAGAACTAGAGACTTCAGCGCCTAATAGCTTTTGCATTTAATATTGAATTGATTAAGAAGTACATGTGGTCGTTCACTAAAAAGCATCTCACATCGTAACAAAGTAAAGTCTTAATGAGTGTGTGCCCTTGAAAAAAACATTTCCAAAACTGCTTGAGATGAGCGGTGTTCGGTGTTCTCAGTGTGAAGGGAAAAAGATCTCCGAACATTTCTCCTGTATGTAAAAATGAATGTCTTTGAAGGAAAAGGGCACCTTCAGTATTTTTTCTTATGTGTCCAATTTTTTCTCGATTAAGCATGATGTGAGTGTGATTTAGAGATGAGTAATGTAATTACTGATAAAACTAGTCAGGAAGTACAAGGCCCCATGTCTAATTTAAAATGCCTCAGCTTTTCCTTTGAACCTCTGGAAGAAGGATCTTTATGATAAATGAAACACATGCATTTCTCTCATTCTATTAAGGTGGGCACAGGCAGAAAATCACTGTTTAGCTTTCTCTCTCCATTCTGTTACCTCTCAAGTCAATGATTAAAATCTGGAATGTCTCATATTTAATTAACTTACCGTTTCTCTTTTTCTTCTTATGCTTCCCGGCAAGAATAATAAAAAAACCTGACATTATTCTGAAGTACAAATGGATGCAAAGCATCAGTAGAAATCAAGTCTAACAGGTTTTGACAATCATGACATTTCTCTGCCACAGATGAAGTAAGTGGAGACTAGTGCGGGCTCCAGAGGCTCGAAGACTTTGAGACAGATGTTTCCGTTCATAGTATTTGTGTTCTAAATATGAACTAAGTTGATGTAAGCAGAATGACCCACACCTTAACTAATGTATTTTTCTAAGGAAGGAAAGCAGTGATGTAGTTGTCTTGAAAAATAAGGGGAATTTAAGTCAGAGTAATATAAAGGGGACTTTCCTGCATTTACATTTTAATGTATGCACCTGCAAAAGTGGCATTTATGTAAGGAAATTCAAATCTGGGTGTTGAGGCACTTTGTCTCAAAGGGTTTCCGCTGGATCCAGTGGTTTTGTGTGTAACTCCTTGACTGCCAAATGGAAACATGTCAATGTAAGAGTACAGCTAGGAGCTAAACAGGTGTCCTGCTTCTAGCTGGTGTCTAACCTAGTCTCGCTCAAGGAGAAGGCTTGCCTTCGGAAATCTTAGGAGAGGTGACTTGTTGACCAAAGACACTCAGAGACGTGAGTGACAGATTGAGAGAGCTGGTGTTGTCAGATTTGGTTTGGTGGAGTTCGGAAAACTAAGCTTATCTAAAACAAAAAAAAGAACATGTAGCTCGTTGGACAATGTGTGGACAATGACCAGGGGTGTAATGCTGCAAAAATAATTACACATAAGGCATCGTACACATGCAACGTTATGCGTACTCAAATCCACTGTTTTCAATGTAGCACTAATTACAGCTGCGTCTTTAGACGAAAGTCACCCAGTTTAACTTTTGAAATGCAGCTGAACCTCTTGTCCAATGAAGAAAATCAACCAATCACAGACAGAATAGGCTTTTATCTCCCCTTTTCGCTGTAAACATCAGTCTTTGTTAAAGTATGAGAAGTGGATTACTCAAGTGCAGGTCAAACGTTATATTAACACAAAGTTGGCGGACAGCCCGGGGGCAAAGCAGAAACCGAGAAGGGGGACTCGGGCGAAAGGCCCGGGGGCAAAGCAGAAGCCGAGAAGGCGGACTCGGGCAGACGGGCCGGGGGCAAAGCAGAGGCCGAGGAGGTGGTCTCGGGCGGACGGCCCAGGGAAAGCAGAGGCAGAGGAGGTGGTCCCGGGTGGACGGCCCGGGGGCAAGCAGAGGCCGAGGAGGGGGACTCGGGTGGATGGCCCGTGGGAACAGCAAAAGAGCAGGGAAGTCTGCAGCGGGGAAACTCAGGGGGCCGAAGGCCTCATCGGGGTAACTTAGGGGGGCGGGTTCGAGGGCGAAGGCAGCGGCTGGGAAACTCAGGGGGCCGGGCTTGAGGGTGACGGCAGCGGCTAGGAAACTCAGGGGGCCGAGCTTGAGGGCGAAGGCAGCGGCTGGGAAACTCAGGGGGCCGGGCTCAAGGGCTAAGGCCGCGACGGGACAGCTCAGGAGGACGGGCAGGAAGGCAGCGCCGGGACAGCTCCGGAGGACGGGCAGGACGGAGGCGGGACAGCTCCAAAGGACGGGCAGGGAGACAGCGCCGGGACAGCTCCAGAGGACGGGCAGGACGGAGGCGGGACAGCTCCAGAGGACGGGCAGGGAGATGGCGTAGGCCGCGATGGGACCCCTCTGGGGTCAGCTGGATCACCGGAGCAGGAGCACAGGGATCGGAGCACTGGGAGCTGGAGATGGCGGAACCCCCGGTGGTACAGGAACCGGTGTCGGCCGGACAGGAAACGGAGCCGTCGGGACAGGTGCAGACGGAAACCTTGACGGGACAGGCACAGACGGGACCCTGGACAGAACATGGGCTGGTGTCAGTGGGACCCGGACGGAGCAAGGGCTGGTGTCGACTGATCCCCAGACGTCAGCGGGACCCCGGTGGGACAGGTGTCTGTGGGACCCCCAACCAGTCAGGACACGGAGTTGGCGGGACCCCCAACGGAACAGAACATGGGGCTGGCAGGATCCCCGGCAGCACAGTAGTCGGAGGGACCCCCAACAGGACAGGACATGGAGTTGGCAGGACCCTCAGCGGAACCCCCAACGAAACAGGACATGGAGTAGGCAGGACCCCCGGCGGGACAGGTGTCGGCGGGACCCTCGGCGGAACAGGTGACGGTGTTGGCAGGACCCCCGGTGGAACAGGTGTCGGCGGGACCTCCGACAGGACAGCACACAGAGTTGGCAGGATCCCCGGCGGGACAGGTGTCGGCGGGACCCCCAACAGGACAGGACATGGTGTCGGCAGGACCCCCGGCGGAACAGGTGACGGCGGGACCTCCAACAGGACAGGACACAGAGTTGGCAGGACCCCCAGCGGAACAGGTGACGGTGGGACCTCCAACAGGACAGGACACAGAGTTGGCAGGACCCCCAGCGGAACAGGTGACGGTGGGACCCCCAACGGAACAGGACATGGTGTCGGCAGGACCCCGGGCGGAACAGGTGACGGCGGAACCTCCAACAGGACACGGGGAGCTGGAGTGGGCCGGAACACCGACAGGACACGAGGGGCTGGAGTGGACCGGACCACTGACAGGACACAGAGAGCTGGAGTGGGCCGGAGAGCCGAAACTGGAGCCGGTATGTGAGCCAGAACCATAGCTGCTGACGCCGGTACTGGAGTCAGAACTGGAGCCGGAATTGAAGCCGGAACCATGGCTGCAGGGGCCGGAAATGGAACCGGAAAAACGGCTGCTGGGGCCGGTAGAGCAGGTACCATGGCTGCTGGGGTTGGTACTGGAGCTGGAACCATGGCTGCTGGGGCCGGTACTGGAGTCGGAACTGGAGCCGGAACTGAAGCCGGAACTGAAGCCGGAACCATGGCTGCTGGGGCTGGTACTCGAGCCGTAACCATGGCTGCTGGGGCTGGTACTGGAGCCGGAATCATGGCTGCTGGGGCTGGTACTGAAGCCGGAATCATGGCTGCAGGGGCCGGTACTGGAGCCGGAACCATGGCTGCTGGGGCCGGAACTGGAATCCTGGCCTTGCGTTTCCTTCCATGCTGGCTTGAAGCCATGCGGAGGCTCAGAGGTCCTCCAAAGGCCAGACGAGACCCAGCGAAAGGGTCCTCGAAAGGAGCCTTGTTGGGAACTGTGGCAGGCAGGGGGCTAGGATGCCTGGGGCTAGCAGGCCGGGAAACAGGTTTGACCTCAAAGCTACCGAAAAAGTCCTCCACCCACTCGGGTAGTAAGTCCCTTAACCAGGGCCTCGAGGTTACTTCTTGACGTGCCGTATAGATGATAGACTGCCTTTCCTCTCTATTGGAGGCATATCGACAGTCATTTTTAAAGCTAATTAAATTGTACGTAACCTCGTACAGGCTGTCTGCTGGGTCCATTCTTGGTGAGATCCTTCTGTCAGGGTTGAGCGAAGCAGGCAGGACCCAAATGCAGGTTTAACAGAAAATACCTTTATTTCAAGGCTACAAGTAACATACAGAGCAGAACGATAGTTACGGCTGTAACTACGGTTCTATGAGTCCCGGATGACCGCCAGAGGCGGTGCTTTCAGCACTGCATATGTCCATCGCGCGCATGCGCAGCTCGAGTACCAATACCAACAAAGTCACCTGTGACACACGTGACACCGGCTATATCAGCCGGTGTCGTCAGAGGATCTGTTCCCAGAATCTTCTCGCGAGCACACAATAATTCTGAGTGACAGGGAACTCTGGCGGTCATCCGGGACTCATAGAACCGTAGTTACAGCCGTAACTATCGTTCTATTTCGTCCCTACTGACCGCCAGAGGCGGTGCTTTCAGCACTGGATGACTTATACCAACAATGTCATGAAGAATCCAAGCCCTTGCTCACCACTGGAAACAGCGGAGCTCGGCAAAAGGACCACGCCCAAAGAATGGGAAGTGGCGACATTGACCTGATGACAACTGGAGAATGTGCCAGAAGACACCCACGACGCCGCGGCGTAGATGGTCTCCAGGGGCACCACCCTCAGGGCAGCCCAAGATGTTGAGATGCTCCTTGTAGAGTGGCATCTCAGCCTGATGGCAGGGGGCGGCCACTGGCCCCGTAAGCCTGTGAGATGGTATCGACAACCCAGTGGGGCAGCCACTAGTTAGAGGGCATAACCTCCTTTAGTGCCGCAAGGGCAAAATCAAGAGTTGCTCCTACTACCGTATACAGGCAGTAGCCTTGATATACGCCCTTTGGGCACCCCCAGGGCACAGCAACTTCGACGTGCCGTACTCCTGAATGTCAAAGCGTGCCAGCTGGGCAGGCTGATTGAAGTGGGTTTGTGGAAGGACCCCGGGCCGGAATGCCACATTTGCCCAAAGGGCAACGCCTGAGAGTCCCACCTCGGGCATGTATTGTTTATGGAGAGGACATGCAACTCCCCGACTCGCTTCCCTGAGGCTATGGCAAGCAGAAATGCTGCCTTCGTGGGCAGCCACCTAAGCCCCACCTGGGCCAGGGTCTCGAAGGGAGGAGATGATAGGGCATCCGGCAGCAGGGGCAGGTCCCAAGCCGGAGCCCTCGGGGTGCTAGGGGGACGCTGCCGTAAAGCCCCTCTCATAAAGAGGGACACCGACCTGTGGCACCCCGCCGTGGCGCCGTCGACCCGAACATGTCGGGCAGAAATCGCAGCCACATCAATTCAGAGTGGAGTGAGAACGTCCACCATCTAGAAGGGACTGTTGTCTAAGCAACAACGTACATGCTGTCCCCAAGGAACACACACATTCTTGCCCCCCAGTTGGGGTAGGAAGTGCGTGAGTGCAAGCTGCACAGCCCGAAGCTCTAGCACGTTGACCTGGCGCGCACTCTCCTGGGCAGACCGCTGACCCTGAACGGTCCTGCCCTGCCGCACTGCACCCCACCCTGAGAGACATGCACCTATGGTGATGGTCTCCTGGCGGGATGGGATGGCACCCATGGGCACGCCCACTAGGAGATAGGCCCTGCCCCTCCAGCGTGACAGAGAGTGGAGGCAATGCTGCGACACCCTGACTTCCCTGTGCCTGTGCCACTTGGCGTCCAAGTGAAGGCTGTTCAGCCACATCTGCATGGGGCGCAACGACAGCGGGCCTAAGGGCCCAGCGGCCGAGGCAGCTAGGCAGCTGCCAGTCTGCCCAAGGGCCGGAGGAACTGAATATAAGGCACCATCTTGCCTGGCCCACGTGGAAGTAGGCATCCCTCAAGTCCACGGTTGAGAACCACTCCACCTGTGCATATGCAGTGGTCAGCATATAGAATGGCAGCACCTTCGGGAATCTGTTGATTCCTCTGAGGTCCAAGATCGGGCGAAATCCGCCGACTTTCTTGCTCACGAGAAAGTACGCCGAGTAGAACCCCCTGGGCTAAGCAGAGGGTCTTACTGGCTTGATTGCGTCCTTGGACAGAAGGACGGACAACTCTTGGGCCAGAGCTAGGGCCCCTGCCGGATCGCTAACGACTGTAAATTAGACCCAGCCGAAGGCTAGGGGCCGGAGCTGCGGTCCGTACCCCTGGGTTAAGGTGAAAACCACCCAATGGACGGAAGTACAGACCGCCCAGTAACTGAGCTGCTGCTGGGAAAGCAGCCGACGACCGGGGGGGGCACTGGGGCACGAGGCCGTCTGGAAGGCGGGCGACTTGGGGCACGAAAGTCATTGGGTCGCGCCGCTAAGACCTCTGCAGACCACCCCTGTAATCAGGCGGCTGAGTGCGGCTGCTAGAGCGGCCCCTGGGCCTGCTGGGAGTGGGCACAGGTCTGCGAAGACCTGAGAGCTGCTGCCTGGTCTGCCTAGCTTGGGCGGCACGCTCCAGTGCCTCCAGGGCAGCTGCCCTAAACAGCTCCCCTGGCTCGACTGGTACGCTACGGAGGACTCTCAAGTCGCCGGGAACGGCCAAATTGATCTGGAGGAGGATGTGACAAGGAGAGGTGTCTGTTGGCTGCTGCCAGACGTTCCACCTCAGTGATTCTAGCCACTCTGAGCGCCCGAGGCATGCAGCTACAGCTCATGCAGGCGTTTACCGTGAGAACCTCCCTCAGATGCTCACATTTCTCAATGGCTCAAAAGAAGCCATACAGGCGCTACATGAATGAGCCACTCCGTAGGTAGCCAGATGCAGCGTAGCCGGGAGCGGGTGCGGGAACACAGCCTTCACCAGCTACCTGCTTAATGGAAAGAGTAGAGCGTTGCTGCTACTTGCCGAACAGAAAGAGGGATGTAATTACACCCACGTTTATCGGCAGAGGGAGCGGGAGCGAGAGCACTGCCTTCACCTGGCTGGATTAATAAACACGGCAGTTCAGCGTCTACCAGGAGCGGGGGCGAGAACACTGCCGGCTGAGTTAGAGACGAATGCCAGATGCAGCATAACCGGGTGCGGGAACACAACCTTCACCAGCTACCTGCTTAACTGAAAAACAGGGCAGTTCCGCATCTACGAGGAGCGGGGGCGAGAACACTACCTTCACTGGTTGAGTTAGAGACGAATGCCAGATGCAGCGTAACCGGGAGCGGGTGCGGGAACACAGCCTTCACCAGCTACCTGCTTAACGGAAAGACAAGGCAGTTCAGCGCCTACCAGGAGTGGGGGCGAGAACACTGCCTTCACTGGCTGAGTGAGAGATGAATGCCAGATGCAGCGTAACCGGGAGCGGGTGCAGGAACACAGCCTTCACCTGCTTAACGTAAAAACAAGGCAGTTTGGCGTCTACCAGGAGCGAGAACTAATAATAATAATAATAATTCATTTATTTTATATAGGCGCCTTTCAAGGCTCTCAAGGTCGCCGTACAAACACATAAAAAACAAGATACACAATACCTAACACCAGCATAAGAAACATAAACAAGACAATGCAACAAATCAAATCAATAAAACAGAGGATGTGTGATGGATAATGATCAGGGTGGATATGCGAGTGTGAAGAGATATGTTTTGAGGCGTGATTTGAAAATGGGGAGAGAGTCAGTGTTGCGGATGTCAGGTGGGAGGGAGTTCCAGAGGCGGGGTGCAGAGCGGCTGAAGGCTCTAGACCCCATGGTGGTTAAACGGAAGGGGGGTGCAGTGAGGCTGAGGGAAGCAGAAGATCTGAGTGTGCGGATGGGTGTGTTGATGTGCAGGAGGTCGGAGAGGTACAGAGGAGTGAGGTTATGGATGGCCTTAAAGGCGAGGAGCAGAATCTTAAAAACGATACGGGATTTGACGGGGAGCCAGTGAAGTTGCTGAAGAACAGGAGTGATGTGGTTAATGGAGGGGGTTCTGGTGACGATGCGGGCGGCAGAGTTCTGAACCAGTTGAAGTCTGTGGATGGATTTGAGAGGGAGACCAAAGAGAAGGGAGTTGCAGTAGTCGATGCGGGAAGTGACCAGGGTGTGAACAAGAATGGCGGTGGTCTTAGGGTTAAGGGATGGCCGGAGGCGGTTGATGTTGCGTAGATGGAAATAGGCAGACCGAGTGATATTACTGATGTGAGATTTGAATGAAAGTGTGCCGTCGAGGATGACACCCAGACTCTTAACCTGAGGGGAGGGGGAGACTGAAGAGTTGTCTATAGTAATGGAGAAACTGTCAGGTTTGGTTAGGGTGGATTTTGTGCCAATGAGGAGAACCTCGGTTTTACTGTCGTTAAGTTTGAGAAAGTTAGAGGAGAACCAGGATTTGATGTCCTGTAAGCAGTCAGGCAGGGAGGATGGAGGGAGGATGGTGGTTGGTTTGGAGGACAAGTAGAGCTGGGTGTCATCCGCGTAGCAATGAAAGGGGATGTTGTGTTTACGGAAGATATTGCCAAGAGGAACTAAATAGATGATAAAAAGAAGAGGCCCCAGGACAGAGCCCTGGGGAACACCGGTCGTGACTGGAAGTGGCTGTGATTTGAAGGTTTTGAGTTGGATGAACTGAGTGCGGCCAGAGAGGTATGATTTAAACCAGAGGAGGGGTGTGCCAGTGATCCCGATGGAGGTCAGTCTGTCAATGAGGATGCTGTGGGAAATGGTGTCAAAAGCTGCACTAAGATCAAGGAGGATGAGGATAGCTAATAGTCCGGAGTCAGCTGCCATGAGGAGGTCGTTAGTGATTTTCACCAGTGCTGTTTCTGTGCTGTGATGGGGGCGGAAACCAGATTGAAATTGTTCATACAGGTTATTGTCAGACAAGTGGGTATGGATTTGGGATGCAACAGTTTTTTCCAGGATTTTTGAGAGAAATGGTAGGTTAGATATGGGACGGTAGTTATTAAACTTGTTGGGGTCTGCACCAGGTTTCTTCAGTATGGGTGTGATGGCGGCTGATTTGAAAAGTGAGGGAACAAGACCAGAGGTGAGGGAGGAGTGTATGATGACAGTTATAAGGGAGGACAATGAAGGTAGACAGGCTTTTACCAGGGGGGTAGGAAGAGGGTCTAACTGACAGGTAGATGGCTTGGATTTACTGATGAGGTCAGATATTACAACAGCAGAGGGAAGTGTGAAACTTGAAAGAGAATGAGAGAGATGGTCGGTGAAAACAGGGAGAGATATACTGCAGGTGGTGTTAGGAGTTAGTTGCTGGTGAATGTTTTCTATTTTGTCATTAAAAAATGACATGAGGGAGTTACAGTAGGCAGTTGAATACTGATGAGGTGCAAGAGAGTCCGGTGGTCGTAGAATGTTCTTCACTGTAGAGAACAGGACCCTTGTGTTCCCTTCGCCAGAGCTGATGAGAACTGCGTAGTATGATGATTTGGCTGTAGAGAGAGTGTCCTTGTAGTGGAGAATGTGGTTATTGTACATCTCTTTGCCTTCACTGGTTGAGTTAGAGACGACTGCCAGACGCAGCGTAACCGGGAGCGGGTGCGGGAACACAGCCTTCACCGACTACCTGCTTAACGGAAAAATGAGGCAGTTTGGCGTCTACCAGGAGCGGGGGCGAGAACTGCCTTCACTGGTTGAGTTAGAGACGAATGCCAGATGCAGCGTAACCGGGAGCGGGTGCGGGAACACAGCCTTCACCAGCTACCTGCTTAACGGAAAAACGAGGCAGTTCAGCATCTACCAGGAGCGGGGGCGAGAACACTGCCTTCACTGGTTGAGTTAGAGACGAATGCCAGATGCAGCGTAACTGGGAGCGGGTGCGGGAACACAGCCTTCACCGACTACCTGCTTAACGGAAAAGCGAGGCAGTTCAGCGTCTACCAGGAGCGGGGGCGAGAACACTGCCTTCACTGGTTGAGTTAGAGACGAATGCCAGATGCAGCGTAACCGGGAGCGGGTGCGGGAACACAGCCTTCACCAGCTACCTGCTGAACGGGAAGAGTAGAGCGGTGCTACTACTCACCGAACAGAAAAAGGGGATGTAGCAACATCCGCATTACCGGTAGAGGGAGCGGGAGCGAGAGCACTGCCTTCACCTAGCTGGATAAAATAAAGAAGCTTAACAGTACACGCAAGATGTTAGCCGAGCAGCTGCTGCTAACGATCAAGCGTTTAAGACCAGATAACTAGCTTCAAAAGAAGAGAACAGCACAGAGCTGTAGTTACAGCAGTAACCATGGCCAGTGCTCACACGGCATATAACCGTAGTTACAGTAGTAACTATGGCCAGTACTTACACGGCTTAGAACCGTAGTTACAGTCGTAACTATGGCCAGAACTTACACAGCATAGAGCCGTAGTTACAGTAGTAACTCTGGCCAGTACTTGCACGCTTGGAACCGTAGTTACAGTAGTAACTATGGCCAGTACTTACACAGCATAGAGCCGTTTACGGTATTGACAATGGCCAGTACTTGCACGGCTTGGAACCGTAGTTACCGTAGTAACTATGACCAGTACTTACACAGCATAGAGCCGTTTACGGTATTGACAATGGCCAGTACTTGCACGGCTTGGAACCGTAGTTACCGTAGTAACTATGGCTAGGACTTACGACTTAGAACCTTAGTTACAGTAGTAACTGTGGCCGGTGCCTAAAAGTGTCAGCCAAACGGCTGCCCACTAGATAATATAATATTGGGAGGATGAAATCCTCCTTAATGGCCATACATGCAGAGCACACAGCACACAGCACACTAGGGCTGTGCGATTATGGCAAAAATCATAATCACGATTATTTGGTCAATAATTGATATCACGATTATTTTGACGATTATTCATTGACCATTTATTGAACTTTAAAACAAATAATATTTTACCAATAAACAAGATCAATAAATGTGTTGGAGCGCACTTCCAAAACCATACTAAACATATATTAATATGATAAATAAAAATAAATTAGACCAAAATAAATTAAATCAAATATGTTGCAGTGCACTGTCACAACCTACTGAAAACTCCTTAACATATAGCCAACATTTTGGTAAAACATATTCAACATATTCCACTCAGTTAAACGTTGAAGGCTGGCCAACCGTCATGGTCCAGAAGTAAGTAAGAATGTATGTTGAACTACAATTTAAGACCAAATAAAAATGTTTAGGCCACCATGGCAAATGCTGGTAGGGCTGCTCATGTCTTAAATACCAGCCTGTTGACATGGTCTGGTTTCAGAGATGAGCGCAGGCAGGTGACAATATTGCCACCTGTACTGAAGACCCTCTCTGAAGAGGAACTTGTGGCAGTGCTGCCACATATGACACAGGAAAAAAAGAAAAGACTCTGAAGAACCCTTTCTTTGCCATTATATAAAAATAGTGTTGCTACAAAAGTATAAATTAGGCTTACTAATAAGACAACTCAGATCTGAAGCTACACAGTAATCTGCTGCAGCAACAGTGCAATAAAAAAGACAACATTAATAGAATCAAACCCATTTTTTGTTGCATTTTATTAGAGTATAAAAAGAAATGCCTTTAAAATAGGATGCAAGCAACACTAGTTTCTGAACTGATAGACTATAATCAATTTAAACAGAACATATCTTAATGTTTGCATTCTTATACCATTTTGTACAATAATTATCATGAATAAATTCAAACAAACTAAAACTTACAGCAGATTAATAACGGTATCCAAATTGTGTTTTTATTATATCAAAAACCTGTTGAAATGCTGCTGTTATTTTTACTGTCCCACAAAAGCGCGTCGCAGCCTCCAGGAAAGCTTCTTTCATAACTTCGCCGTCTTCGAAAGACTTCATGTGTTTCGCAAGAACGTGACTGACTCGATAAGATGCTCTGGTAGCAGCCTTGCTCTTGTTGTTGGGCCTGGTGAAAATGGACTGCTGTGCATTTAGCTGTGCTCTCAGGCCCCTCCCCTTTTGGAGCGTAGGGCAGAATTAGGAGGGAGTTCCGTCTCGTAGCGTTTGTGCACTGTTTTGAAATGCCGCTCCTAAATTACCCTTCTTCGATAAAGTCACGCTCGCATTGCAGATGAGACAGATGGACTTTGAATTGGAATAGATACAAAAATAATTATCCTCCCACTTGAAGTGAAAATTATATATTTTGGGCTTTTTTGCTTCTGCCATAATTGCGGTCTTGTGTGTGTGCGGACTGTCACTCCTGTTGACCATCCATGCTGTTGACACGGACAACGTCAGCGAACTAGTGCACTGCTCACCAGCCACGCCCGGACACATGGAGTGAGGCCGGCCAATCACAAAGCTTTGATGCGTTCAAGTGCATTATTCTGGCACGGGAACATTATGTTACAGGACATTAACGATAAAACAGAATATTGTTGTTCTATTTTTAGACACATCTCGCGATCGACTGGGAATCTCCCCGCGACCCTTCTTTTTAACTAGTTGCTGCTCTTGTTCTGAGATCTTCGCATGCGCTGAACACTCACAACACATGTCACTCCCACGTGGCCGAGTGGGCTTTTAGGGAGGGGCGAAAGCGCACCCAGCAAAATAATCGTATTTTGTCAATTATGCTGTTTTCCTAATCGTCGCAAACCATAATCGTAATCGCGATTAAAATACGATTAATTGCACAGCCCTACAGCACACAGTGAAGATTGTTCTCTGCATATCATCCTAGTGCTAGGCAGTGGCGGCGGGTCATTAGGGGCAGGTGGGGCACAGCCCCACCTAGTGTCAGAAGAAAGTATTACAAATAATGATTACAAAAAAATACTAAAAATAAATAAAAAACATATAAAATATATTTTAAGGTCATGTTTAATAATCTGATTCGTCTGTACATTTCTGTTTTAGTCTGTGTTCTTCTAATTAGTGTCTAGAGTGCCGTTTTGAGCTGTTTAGAGCCATGTGGGACAAAACCCGATCCTGCCCTTCCCTCTCACAGTCTAAGTGAACGGTGATTGTAAAAACTACACTGCGCATGCTCAGAGTATTTTTCTATTGAATGTGTGTGGCAAAAAAATAATGACCGTAGGGGCAGAGTGCTCCCATCCCCACCATACGTCATCTCACATAATTCAGAATTGATTGGCTGTAAGTACTCACGTGTGCAGTGCTGTGAAACGTCACGTGTAGTTTGAAGAGGAGACGAGAGAGCAGCATATAGCTAACATCACCAGCGATTAAAAGAAGTAAAAAACTGAAAGAAAATGAATGAAGTTGACCATTTACTGGAGCACACATTTGAGACACTTAGCCCACCATCCACCGGATTTCCAAATGGTCCAGACTGCGGGCAAAGTTAAACGTGGGTTTAACGCTGAGTGGTTTGCTAAAAAGAAATGGCTAACGGCGAGCATCCAGAAGAATTCCCTCTTTTGCTTTCCTTGCCTGCTTTTTGGTGAAGATCAAGGTACTTGGTCGAGGACAGGTTACAAGGACTTAAAGCATCTTTCGGAGAGGACAATGAAGCATGAGAGCAGCAACAGTCATTTGGAAAATGCCGTAAAATTGGGATTACTTGGAAGGGTGAATGTTGCAGCTCAGATTGACAGCGCCTACAGACGTGGCATTGATTCTCATAATAGGAAGGTGGAAGAAAACAGGTACGTGCTTGGTCGGATCATCACCTGTATTAAACTGTGTGGGAAATGTGAGACAGCACTGCGGGGCCACAACGAGTCGGCGGACTCTCTGAATCCAGGGATATTCAGGTCAATTTTCGAGACAATGTGTGAGGCTTCAACGGCACTACGAAGCTCAGCTTGTTTTCAAAGGGACATCAAGCACCATACAGAATGAACTCTTGGACTGCATGTATGATGTGTACAGGGAGGAAATAGCCAAGCAAGTGGACAACACATCATTTGTTGCCGTTCAGGCCGACGAGACAACCGATGTCTCCTGTAAATTGCAAATGGTGATTGTGCTGCGATACATTATGCCTGACCTCACAGTTACAGAGCGTTTTTTGGAGTTTGTGGAAGTAAAGGACAAAACTGGTGTAGGTCTCTCTAACAGCATCAAGGCTGTTCTGGAACCCCTGAAGCTGAAAGAAAAGCTAATCGCTCAGACCTATGACGGGGCGGCCGTCATGAGCGGTAACGTGCGCGGGGTACAGACGGTGATGAAGGAGACGTACCCAAACGCTCAGTTTGTTCACTGCTACGCCCACCAACTGAACCTGACCCTGCAGCAACTGTGTTCAGCAAGGATGAGCATCCTGAAGGTGTTTTTTGCAGATCTAACTGCTTTTTCCACTTTTTTCTCCGGTGCTCCAAAACGTGTTGCAGCTCTTGCAGAGGCAACACAGAGACGCATACCACGGCCACCGGCTGTGAGATGGAACTTTAAAAGCAGAACTGTGAACGCGGTTTGGGAGACCCGAGATGCACTACTTCAGTGTATGAAGCATATACGCGCACAACCAGGATGGGATGCGGTCACCATAAGTGAGGCATACGGCCTGTCAAAGAAACTGCGGGACCGAGCATTTATGCAGCTCCTGGAGTTTTTTTCGTTGCTTATGCCAGAAGTGGATGTTCTATACAACACTCTGCAAAAACGAAGCATCGATGCACCTGGGATCAACAGCGCGCTCTGCCGTTTCAAGGAACATGTTCAGAAAATGAGGCAGAAAACTGATGCATTGGCCGCCACTGCTCATGATGGAACAGACGAGCCAGGCCGACGAGTCAGCAGCACAGCGCCGGTGATGAAGGAGGCTTGTGACACAGTCATCTCACAGGTGGAACAGAGGTTCTCACAGAGTGACCATTTGATCGCTGCAAAGCTTGTTGACAGCTCATTCTTCCCACAGCATGTCCTGTCATTTCCTACACCTGAGCTTGACTGCGCCGTGAAACTGTGGCCTGCGTTGGGAAACAAGGAGAAATTGAAGTCTGAGCTGACCACGCTCTACCGCCACAGTGAGCTTCACACTGGAAACACTGCCCTGTCTCTGTTGAAATCCATTCACGAGAACAACTTGGAGGAAACGTTTGCTGAGACTGTTATTTTGGTCAAAATAATAGTGACAACTCCGATGACGACATCCGAGTCAGAGAGGAACTTTTCCACCCTCAAAAGGATAAAGACTTTCACTCGCAACACCATGGGACAGCCGCGACTTAACGCATTGGCCATGCTTTCAATTGAAAGCCAGTTGATCCAGCAACTACAGGACTTCATCCCCAAAGTGATAGACACATTCTGTCAGAGGAAGGACCGCCGTGCCGCTTTTCTTTTCAAGTGAGCCTTCAGCTTTGGTAAGTTCATTTATGTCATATATTTTGTTGATCTTCTGTGTTTTGCCTCTGCTGGATCGATTGATATTGTGACCTCGATGATGAGTGTCTGTGTTTTCCTTATATTTACAGTCTATGGTGTTTTAATGCTAAAGCATTACGGTTGTTGTTATTGTTAAGAATTACTTTGTGATGGTGACCTTTACTCCATGTATGAAGGTGCATTACTATGATATCCCCACGCTGTGTACGTAAATGTATGCGCTCACAGTGTTGCTCCTGTGGTCTTCAGTATGTAATTTGACACTCCCCCTCTCTCTCTCCTCCCCCCCTCTCTCTGTCCCCCCTCTCTCTCTCTCTCTCTCTCTCTCTCTCTCCCTCCCCCGACCTCTTTCTGCCCCCCCAGTTTTGTACACCTAGAAACGCCACTGGTGCTAGGAGTCTAGTCCTAGGAGCAGGGTGGGAATTTCACGACGGCCACGACGTGGCCTTGGTGCCCCTGTCAAAAGTTCCAGTGTAAACAACGCTAGTAAAGTCATATTAGTGCGCGCAGTAGGATAGTCCCGGGCGATGCCTGTGCCCTGTGGATCAGAGCGATTGCTCTGCTGTGATTGTTCCGTCAGAAATGCCGACAGCCTCCTCCTCAGCCGCGGGAGCAAGACAAGCACAGGTAAGCAAGCGGACCAAGCTGTTTTGATATGATTTAACTGAAGTATGTGGTAGTATTTGAAAGGACTTAACATTTACGTGTTTATAGAAAGTACTATTGATAGGTAATTACCATTGTATTAGCCTATTTAAAGTTGACTCGTTACATTTTGTCATGAAAACTAGCGATAGCTAGCTAGTTTGGATAGCGCTAACGTCTTCCCTTCAAGGGGTCTACATCTAGTGTTGCTTCTACAAGCTAGCAGATAGCTGTCACCTTTGAATCTAGTATTTTTCTTGCTAAGCGGTTTTGATATAATACATGACTGACTTATGTGGTTTATGGCTGAACTTAACGTATACGTTAAAGAAACACTATTGCTATTCAGCCATTTGTAAAATGACTGGTGTTGACGTTAGTGCTACATTTTTCAGTCATGTTGATTGACCAGCGTAATTTAACCAAACGGCCTTTGTGCCCTGTCATGTGGCCTTTGTGCCCTTGAAAAAAATGTGAACGGGAAGGCCAAATGGGTGATTCTCACGAACTGGGTGTAACATGAGCCAAAACAGTTCGATGCAGATTTTGAAAATAATTGTTCTCAATAGTATCAACCAGGTTCTAAATGAACTAGCCCTAGTAAAAGAAAAGTTCTGTATATGTTTTAAAACACATTTTTAGAGAGTTTTAACGAGTCATTGACCAAATAAATTCATTACCGTAACACATTTTCAATTGATGATAACTAAATATTTGAGTAAATGTTTGGCATTTTATTTTTTAACGTATGCTGCTGTCAATAGTCACAAGTAGTCACATAGTGTAATAATTCAGGTAAATATATAATATAATAATTTTAGTTATTAACTTCATTACCGTAACACCATTTTATGTTCCACACATTGACTTTTACCGTGGTGTAATTTGTACAATTGATTGAAAAAAGACAATTTTAAAATATGAACAGACATACCAAACATTTCCTGTACAAAATGAAAATTTGAAGGTTTTCCATATTCCTATCAAAATATTAACTTATTAAGGAAGTGTTATGGTAATGAACAGAGCATGTCGGTAATGAAAAGCTTTTGTTATGGTAATGACCTTACATGGAGAAGAGATATACTATTGCTTTATAAATACTTTCGCTTTACGTATATATTCACACACAATTTTGAATTGCACCGTTACTTTTATATACTGTCTCTTTACACACACAATAGACAATAGTAACGTAACGTTTGTTACATGATACATAATGTACCTGTATACAATCACCGCTGCCGGCAGGGACATCGCTCCTTGCATGGTCCTTGGAAAATGCGGTAGTGTTTTTCCACTCTAAACTTTTCCAGGGCTCTGTAGAAGTCAAACTGTTCAATGGGTGGTCCTTCAATGCAGATTCAGTCGAGATTTTCTGCTTTTATTCTTGCCCTGCCCTTGGTCTTTATGCGATTTTGAATGCTGAATCCACGTCCACACCATGCTCATTGGAATGACCGAGATTGCAGCCAGGAGCTTTGTGGTTTCAGGTAGGAAGCCAGCATGTTGTGTAGCCATGATCTTCACCAACTCCTGGAAGGAATTGTTGCTGTAGTTTGCATGGACCAGCTCCTTAAAAGGTGACCACTCTGCGCTGCAGGTGTCCGTGTCAACGATAGGTTCCCGTCCCGCTGGGCACAAGTGATCCAGGATGGTCTGCATCTCATCGCGTCCAAATCGCGCACGTTCAGTGTTGTCCCGTGGCAGACACCATGGGTCAAATATGCGAAAAGCGGAAAAGAGGCCGATGTCGGGGAAACGATCTTCAATATTCTGGATGAGGGTGTCGAGGAAGCGCTGCCTTACACCATCCACGGCCTGCCGCATCGCCCTGGTGGCCTTTATCTTTTCTCCCTTAAAATACATCTCGCCGTTTTTCTCCACAATGTTGGCCAAGAATTCTTGGAATTTTAGGCCGCCTTCATCTCCAATCTGCATGACTCAGTGCATTGATCGTTGAGGTTACAGCAGGCTGAACGTCATCAGTGTCCAGGATGACATGCATTTCTTTAAGCCGTGCTTGCCGAGAGCTGCTGTTGGAGAAGTATCCATAGATGCTGCCCACCGTCCTCTGGTAGCGCTGGAGGGATGGAATCGCCACAGCAGCCTGCTGGGCACAGAAGTTTAGCTTATGTGCAGCGCAGTGTGTGCCACCGATGGCTGGGTTTTCCCTTTTTAAAAACGCGCCCCGAACCCATTTTCTCTTCCAGTCATAACCGCTGCCCCATCTGTACGGACGCCAGTTATGTCGTTCAGGTCGATGTTGTAATTTTGCAACTGCTCCTTAATGGTTTGCGTTACGGTAGCAGCGTCGCATGCAGTATCTTTGTGTTGCACAAGTAGTGGGTTTCTAAGTCACCGTCATTTATTAGGTTAACATATGTGCAAAGAAGCTTTTCCACCGAAATGTCCGTGGACTCGTCAGTCATGAGCCCCTTGAATGTTGAGTTATTTAACTTTGCAATGAAATCCTCCTTCAGCACATTACGGTGCACTGCATGTCCTGCACTATGTCGTTGTGAGGGCGTTCTCTGAAACTCGCAGTTCTGCCAAGGTTTCACATCCCTGCAGAATGCACAGTTCATTCAAGCTTTTGTTTTTGTGTGTCAGCAACAGTTCTTTTGCCAGGTAATACACGTTCCTCTTGGCCGCAATTACCGCCTTTGATCTGGCACAGACCATTCGATTAACGGCAACTTGAATGTTGTTTCTCCGTAAATGCTGTGCATCTAGCACTGCTTTGTGATCCACCCCCTTTATGTGCATCTCTATAGTCTTCACCCTGAAGTTGGACGTCCCCGAGGTGAACACGTTGTGCTTTTTTTCCCTTACACATAGTGTGCAATACATTTTATGACTTTGTTTATTATAGCACAACCACGGGAACTTCATTTTCCAGGTTCCGACAAACTTCCTTTTGTTGTGGCTGACCGGTTTCTCTTCGTGGCTTACGGGTGTAGAAGTGACATTGTCAGATGGCGTAGGCTCTGGATGGGGTGGGAGGCTAGATGACGACAACTCCGGCCCCGGGGCACCTGCACGGGCGGGGGATGCTGGCGGAGACTAGGATGGCGGCAACTCAGGCTCGGGCTGAGAGCCAACGGCAAGGCTCGCTGGCAGTACACTTTTTTCCGTCACAGGAACCGGCTTTGTTGGCGGCGAAAAAAATCCCACCAGCCTCCTTTGCCCCTCCAACAGAGGGATGTCATTTTCCTTTTTGTCATTTAAACCAGGGGTTCCCAAAGTGTGGGAAGGTGAGCCTCCCCTCAGAGAACATAATCACAGCAGCGCCCCCCCTCCCAATTATTATTGCTATTATTATTGTTGCTATAATGCAGGGGTATTCAATTGCATTGCAAAGAGAAAATGTAAGGTGAGAAAATGTCATAAAATGCTCTGTTTTCGCTACTTTCCTATTTTTTGATTGGCTGAGCGTCACCTCCTTAAAACATTAAACAATAGCTTTTTTAAACCTCTTTATCTTTATGTTTTAAACATGTTGAGGTTAAGGATGGCAGCTTCCTCATACGTTGCACTCGGAGAGAAATAGTTGAGACGGAGATGTCTTTAGCAGCAGGGAGGAGTAACGTTTCACCAATGTTGTGAGGTTTACCTGCCTTAGCTATCCGTAACGCCACTCGGTATGATGCTTCGGTTGCCTTTGTATTCACAGTGCTAAATGTGTCAATGACATTTTTCTGTGACTGCAATTCCTTGAGCTTCCGGTCAAAAAACTCCTGTGGCTTGGTAACCAAACATGGGTGTTTCGTCTCAATATGACGTCGGAGTTTACATGGTCTCATACTGTCATTAGCTCACACCTCGTTGCAGATAACACACTGTGGCAGTGGAGTGTCATCAGGACCGGTCCATGAACATCCTAGCTTCAAATAATCATTGTCATACTTCCTTCGTTTTCTGACAGACGCTGTCTCCTCTCTCACTTTAGGTAACTTCACTAAAAATCTATCCATATTTTGCAGCTCGCATAAAGTTAGCTGAAGTTAACTAGCTAGATTTCACTGTTTCTCTTTACTTTTTTCTGGCGGCTGCGTCTCCCTTGAAGCTCTCTGGAGCCCCCCAGGGGAGGCGCGCCTCACACTTTGGGAACCCCTGATTTAAACGATAAAAATTGTCGATCTTCTCTCGGATAAATCTTTTTTTTGGGCCGCCTCGGCTCGAGTTGAGGGCGCTCCGAGCTGAAAAAAGGCATCCAATGACGGCAAGACGGCCCCCTGGTGGAAACACTGGCTCAGTCTCTCTCTCTCTGTCTCTCTCTCAGTCTCTCCCTCTTTCTCACTCACTCTCTCTCTCACACACAATGTGAAGATATCCTGTTCTAACCTCTCTCTTTCCTTCCTTATGTATCTGGGTTGCTGTACACTTTCTCTCTGTGCTTCACCACCCTCACCTTGGAAGCTGCCCTTTTCCTTTCCACCTTTTCTGAACTTAATTTCAAGAGGGATTCAGTATTCATTAAATAAATTAGATTCAAATAATATATATAAATTTCTTTATAGTTAAAGCTCACCATACATAGCTGCACACATTTCTTTCATTACCGCAACAATTTTGTTCATTACCGTAACAGCCTCCTATATGACATGGTAATGAATGCAGAGCATTACGGTAATGAATGACCATAACACTAGCTAGCATAATAGTTAGCATAGCCATGATGCTACAAAAGAAATATTTGCACTATCATTCTGGCTCTATAAAAGCAACTTTTCTATTGATTTTGGAATCAATAACTTTAAAAAAAACATTATATAATACCCCATTACGGTAATGACAGTTAGTAGTGTACACTGGGGTGTCAGTAAATTGAATCTTTAACATATCTATAGCTTGACCTTGAAAGGACATCTTACCTTGTAGCTATCTTGCATCTTCTCTTCCATGCAATGCATCATGGGTAAAAAAAAAACTAATTTAAACAAACAGGAATTGTAATGGGGCCAAATAGGCAGTGCATCGGTAATGAACTTCACATGCTCCGGACACACATATTAATCCAAAAATATTTTAATTCATAAATCTTAGACCCAAAATAATTATATTACCAGTAAGAATGTACCATTTCAACAATTTTTTGTATTTATGTATGTATTAAATTGTGCAGATTTATTGTGATATTTTGGGGTTAAATGTAAAAAAATAAACTCCGGACGCATTACGGTAATGAATTTCTACATGGAAAAATGGTGAAAAAAAAATATGAATTACTACCTCAACTACAAAAATAGCAATAGTACCACATACAATACACAATGCAGTTTGATATAGAATTGATTATTTTTGTAATTTTGTCTGTCAATTCCTCACAGACATGACCAAAGGTGGTTTCGTGAGAATCACCCAAATGGCCTTGCCCCTAAAATGACGAAATTCCAAGCCTGCCTAGGAGTCTAGTACTAGGAGTCTAGTACTAGGAGTCTAGTACTAGGAGCAGTAAATACAACGATATAACGCTACTGCAACCATACCATGCGTTTACCGCTGAGTTAAATAATGAAGCTTAACAGTACATGCAAGGTGTTAGCCAAGCGTCTGCTGCTAAAAATCAAGCAACCAAGTCAGAAGAAAATGTTAAAACCAGATAATTAGCTTCTAAGAAAGAGAACAGCCCGCATAGTACCGTAGGCCATGGTTACAGTAGTAACCGCACATGCGGAGCACACAGCACCCGCAGTGAAGATGTTCTCTGCATATCATCCTAGTGCTAGGAGTCTAGTACTAGGAGCAGTAATACAACGATCTAGCGCTACTGCAATCAAACCCTATGTACTGGGAGCGGGAGCACTGCCCTCACCGGCTGAGTTAATAGTTAAGCTTAACAGCAAGGTGTTAGCCAAGCGGCTGCTGCTAACAATCAAGCGACCAAGTCAGAACACAAATGTTAAGACCAGATAATAGCTTCTAAGAAATATAAAGTACTTACCTTACTCTCTGCATCTAAACGAAAAACGGGTTAAATTGAATGAGGGACACAGCCAAAGCTGGGACTCAAATGCTAATGATAGCTCGGGCACAACGCCACAAGCAAAACTTTCAAAAGAGCAACTTTATGGGAGAGGAAGCGGGAACACTGTCGTCACCAGAACGTCTAAGCCAAACAAAAAATAAGACAGCAATCAGGACAACTTGGCTGGGAGAGGGTGCGGGGACACAGCCATCACCAGCAACAAGCTGACACCAACCTGTCTGTCGAGGCTCTGCACAGCCGGCCACAGCTCCTGGAGGACGCGTTAACGACCCGTAGCTCCGACTGTCAGTCACGAAGCTGCACGCGGCCAGCTGCTTGCAGAGAAATCCCTCAGATCAAACGTTCAAACCTGAACGCTGTAGGCTACAAAAATGTAGCCGCGGTACCCTCGCGCAGCGAGAAGATGAAAGGAACAGATCCTCTGACGACACCTACAGCCGGTGTCACGTGGGTCACAGGTGACTTTGTTGGTATTGGTACTCGAGCTGCGCACGCGCGCGATGGACATATCCAGTGCTGAAAGCACCGCCTCTGGCGGTCAGTAGGGACGAAATAGAACTCTCTCCCCCGTGAACACAGTCAACAACAACAAGGATCTCACAAAGACTAACAGGAAAAAGCGAACCTAAATGCACATAGGACTAATCAAAGAAACAAGAGACAGGTGAGGAGGGAGGAGAAGGTGTTCACAAGGTGAACACAATCGGGTAATCAGACAGGAGGGAACACAGAGACAGGAAGCAACAGACAAGGGGACAGGGGGTTGAACACTTTTCAAACTAAAACAGGAAACCAAAAAGACAGATCTACACAGGACAAAAATAAAACACAGAGAGATCGTGACAGGAATTTTACTTGTAATTACGTATTTTGACAATAATGTTACGGTACTTTTACTCAAATAAAGCATCTGAATACTTCTTTCACAACTGAATCTGAGCCTGTCAAAAGACATTAGCTAAGATTAGGCTAAAATGGTTAGGTTTAAATGTATTCCAACAAATTACATGTTTGTTTTTATTGATTCTAATTAGTAGTACCCAAGTAGGATCCAACAGCGGCACTTATAAGATGGATGAAAAATCGATTTTTCGTTCCTTCAATTATTTTTACAACAGACGATCCACAAGCATAGAAACAGTGTCTGTTGTAATGACTGGATCCGTCACTTTATCCAGGAGTGTTCCACAGTGAGAGCAGCCGAGCACAGCCCCAGTGAAAACTTCATGTTAGCTTTTAAAAGAGACTGCAATACAGCCAGTTATTCCTCATGGTGAACACACAAACAAATACTGAAACATAGATCATTGTGACTTCCTGTGTATGAACTGTGAAAAGACATTTGGACAGGGTCTCAAAGCAGGGTCAAGGGGAGGAGAGCTCGACAACAGGACACAGATGAGCCATGGCGAGAGAGAGGGAGAAGAGGGAGAGATGGATGGGAGGGAGGGTCTGTCTGTTCATCTGTCCACAGCATGTATGTGTGTTTGGCAGCATTCAACTTTGCCTATACAACCAGTTCAAATCTGCTTTGTGTACTCAGACTGAGATGGATGGAGTTAACTAACTTTCTCACTTTACTGCCATCTCCAACCCTAACTCTCATCGAGTACACTAAAAATGTTCTTGAAAAATGTGAAGCAATCGATACAAAAATAAAGTTACGATAATAAAGTATAAATATTCCGATTCATGTTTGATCATCGCTTCATATTTTGACAGAGTTCATGCAGTTCAGCAGTGATTGACACAAAATTACTCCTCATTTACCAGGTGGAACCTGGAGTGCATAAGGAGCACTCAGAGGAGGCGGAGCAACACATTTGTTTCTCACATATTATTGATCCCATGCAAGATTCAGTCACATTTTCATCAAATAAGATGATCGGTCACTTTTAACAAAATGACCAACTAAACGCATTTGCGTTAAAGCCTTTTAATTAATATTAAGGGGACATTTATATCACAATCAGAATTGGTTTTAACTTTAAGTAGGTTTACACAGGAATTTGCTTTGGTGTATGTGGTGCATTCCAAGACACAGAAAGAGGAATACATAGCAAAATGAAATGAAATAAAAATAGTACTGTTATAACAGATATGTACAAAAATATTTGTAGACTATTGTAACAAATACAAAATAAAGACGATATTTACAAAAAATACAATTATGTGAGAAACTGAGTACAGTAAAATATAATAAAATATGACAAATACTATATACTATATTCAAAGTGGAGAGCAAATTCACCCTTTTCTTCAGTGTTTCTTAACCATATCCATGTAGATAGTTCAGTAACACTTGAGTATTCTGCTTGAGTCATAATATTTTGTATATTTTATACATGTTTGCCCAACATTTACTCCTTTCCGCCTATCTCCAGTAGAGAAACTGAGAAGATGGAGCCACAGCATGCAGGAGGTGATGTGTGTGTCTGCTGGTGAACTGGTGTGTGACCCCAGCTGGATACTGTGTGCGGAGAGCCGCTGGAAGCTAACTAGCTCCATCACACTCTCGTACCGTCCCTCAACCACAGCTGCCAATACTTTTTGATCCTGGATCCCAGAGTCCCAGAGACCACAGCACCATGTGAGGGGCTGAACTACCGGAGACCCTCGCCTCCACCTGCACCTGTGGCCTTCAGAGGTTCCTGGGAGAGGCCGTTACGTGATCACGGCCTTAATTGAAGAGACAGAGTTGAAAGGTGGAGACAGAGGGGATGACACAAAGCAAATGATCCTGAGCCAGATTCAAACCAGGGTCCTTCACGTGGGGGAGGAGCCTTAGTATGTGAGTCGTGAGATCTACTAAAGTGAGCTTTACAGCGGACCAAATAATTAATCCTTTTAATACTAAACATAATTTAGTAGTATTATTTGAATTAATTTTAAAGAGACCCTAATCTGCTTTTTTGGGTTTCCCCTTTTCCTGTAGTGTTATATAGGTTTTTGTGCATGTAAATGTTCTGCAAAGGCTACAATCCCTGTGTTCCATCCAGAGGGAGTTTCGATCCCACACACAGTCACTAATGAACCTGAAAATGAGAAAAATATGTCTTCTTAAAGTGTGACTGTCCGTATCTGTGTTATAAGGAATGCAAACAGGCGTGAAAGACTTGGGAAAATCTTAAAAGGCCTTACCGTGACATGCCAAATGGCGTTCAAATTGGCGCTCTAAGATAGAATATAACATGAACTCTGCTCATCTGTGACTCGTGAATATTCCAGTCAATAAAGAACAGTGGGGTGGTATATCTGGGTGCACACATATTTTCTGTACATTATAAAATGACTGGCATACAAGATGTTGAGTTGACTTGTACCCATATTCCAAATGATTATTTTCAGAGAACCCATTTGCACTGATTTGCAATTATGCTTTCAATTACAATAATAAGTGCAGCAGCTCGAGTCGCCAGCATAAAGACTTACAGTTCACAGACTTGAAGAGGGCTGTCAGAATGGATTCATTGTCTGCGTTATGGTGAATCAGTGCGGCTGGTGGCAGTGAAACAGCTCTGAAGTGAGGAGTGTGCTGGATTGTTATCCATAAGTGCATCTCTCCTTTTTTCTGCACGACTTGGCGCTCTTGGGATCACATGGGCACTGCAGAGAGGAGTCCAGACACATAAAGGTCAACCTTTAAAGCACCCCCCTAAAAAAGATGGTTCTCTTATTCCCATCCTCAAGCATTTTTCAGGGTATGGTTGTAGGACTAGTACCAATGAATGGAGCAAGTGTCATGAATGTGACCCTTTTATTTTGTAAGATAGCAAGGGGGTGGATATTGTGATAGGCAGGCCTGTCATAAAATGCACCCCACCCAAAAAGATGGTTCTCTTATTCCCACTCTCAAGCATTTTTTAGGGTATGGTTGTAGGACTAGTACCAAGGAATGGAGCAAGTTTCATGAATGTGAGACTTTTATTTTGTAAGATAGCAAGGGGTGCATAACGTGACAAAAATATGCTGACAAAGACTATGTAACATTTGTAAACATATATTTTCTTTATTATATGACAAATATGCAAGACAATAAATGGCAAAGATATGTAAAAAATAAACGTATTTAAGATACGTTCATAACTAACGTAACGTGGGAGAAAATATGTTTCTAGAAGATATGTAGAAAATAAACGTATTTGAGATACGTTCATAACAAACGTAACATGGGAGAAAATATGTTTCTAGAAGATATGTAGAAAATAAACGTATTTGAGATACGTTCATAACAAACGTAACGTGGGAGAAAATAAGTTTCTAGCTAAACGTAATTGAGAATGCAGTTTAGTTCTGTGGGAAGATAAAATAAGTGACGAATGAATGAAACATCTAGGATTCGACACCACTAACATCAAAATACGGAGCGAAAAGTTTAACCACAAGAATCAAGACTATATGAGCTACCACTAAGCGACTCACAGTCTGTAAATTACCATTAAAAAAACCTGGACGTTTAGTTTTCGTTTTAAGCATCGTTTTAAGGTCTTAACGTTTCATTTACAAATGCGCGTTCCCGTGACAAGGGGTGCATTTCATGATGGGGGTGCATAATTTGACACAACACCGGCACCCCGTCCTGTCCACAGGGAATCCGAAATGTTCCCACACAGCTGATTTGAAAGAAGCAGGTGGGTCTTCTAGCTCCTGTGTGTTATCTGAACCCACAATACTAACTTTTCTTCTTCTTGTATTTTGTTCGTTTTGTTGTGTTTTCTTCTTCTTCTTCATTTGTTGTTTAAGGGCGGCTGGCAAACAGCTTTTAGGCGCAATAGGCTAGTTGCACAAGATGGCGTCTATCAACTTCCGGTTCATTGAGTGTGCAGTTGTAAACTTCCGGTCTAGGTAGAGCGGTAGAGGGAAGAGCGATATATAGCGTATACTGTAGATAGCAATGGATAACGTATAGATATTATATAGGCACTATTTTACACTCAATGTCTCCAAGACCTACCGAAGGTTAACATCAGTGATGTACATCGGCTGATAGGCCTACAAGCGGCAGGCTCAGCCCCGAGGAGCAAAAGAGGTTCAAGATGCACATATCCAGTTACATCGACAATTATGAAGGTAAGTGACAAGCAAAGCTGTAGTTACTGGCTAACTTTGACAACTTGACAGTCTTGATACAGTGTAAAGCGTTTTAATTATGTACTATTACGTTTTTTTGGATAACATGAATGATATCCAATTCCCCACAGTTTCAAACAAAGATCTACTTTCAGGGAGAGTGAGCATCAGGGCTAGCTGTTACAGGTCCATGAGAAAGCATGAAAAGCCTCACGATCTCAGAGTAGGGAGGAAAATAATACATTTGCTCACATCAACTGGTAACTGCTATGTGTGTGTAGCATGAAGGGGCTACAGATTTATTTTCGTTTTGTAACCCTCTCGTGTAAAATGATAAATACATTAGCTAAACCCAAACTTAGCTTTCATCAAAGATTCTTAATGAGGTTGAAAACCGTCTCTGCTTTCATGGAATATTCCGTTGTGAGAAGAAAAAGTTTTGTATTTGTAAAAAAAAGTTGTGTACTTGTAAAAAAAAGTGTTGTAGTTGTAAACAAAAGTTGTGTACTTGTAAAAACCTATGCTGAATTTGTCTCTGAAACATGATTTATTAGAAACATTTTATGTGTTTGTTTGATGGATACATTTGTTCTTTGCAAAACTAAATGCATTAGTTTGTAGATGGTGTTTTGTATTTGCAAACCACATTGTGTTTGTTAGTGAATCATGAGGCATTTGTAAAACCTGTTTAGTTTGTTTGTGGAGTTATGGCAGGAAATTAGCTCCATAACCTTTTTTCCCACTCGTAATAAAAAAGGTGTATTCGTCGTGTGACTGCATGCACCGAAACGTGACGTCTGAACCGTGACGGTATGGGACGAATACGGATACCGTTACAGCCCTACTCTGCACTGTACGTGTTTGTGGCGATTGAGTGCATGCGGTTGTTAAGACTCTCCTGAAGGTTGGCCCAGACTTTACTGTCATTTCTCATCCTAATGGTTCCTGCCACATCCTCTTGCCAACACACGGCTGGAGAACAACCAAGTGCCAGGAGGAGAAAAGGAAACTCAACAGACATTCAATCCGTCTCTCTCTCAGAACAAAAGTCACACTACCATTAAGAGTATAAGGAAACAATAAAATGTCTGCTCTTTTTCAGATGTAAGGTGGTAAATCAAAAGGCTTAAAAAAGCCACATCTGCAATATAAAGTACATTATCACAGATTACTATCAATGACATTGGGTGCAGCGAAGACAATTGAAGACAATGCAGAGACAAAAATAGGAGGATGTGCAAAACAGAACAACGAATTTACCTTTATTGAAACATTAGAGAATACTTTAGGTTAAGGTCTTATTTTAAATAAGAAAAAAACTTTGGGGGTATCTATCTACAGATAAATATTAAACCTGACAAAGAACTTAATGTCTAATATATTGCTTTCCTGCAATGTTAACTATGTTGAAGCACTTATTTTAACTGATATTATACACATGAATTATACTCTTATGTATGTAGATAGTATAAGAAATGTGCAGAATATGACAGTTTAATGGTGGAGGTACACACATATTGATAGATGTCTTATAATGCACTGTTGAGGAACCTGTGACCCAAGTTTTTCATTCATTGCATAACTACACCATAGTTGTGTATATGATATGTCAATAAACCTTAGAAAATCTTGAAATCTTGAAAGGGATGTGCAAAATAGCAATTATATACAGTCTTTAATTAACTATTAGTAGAGAATAACGAGTAATGAATATACTTTATAGAGATCTGCAGATAAATGTTTAGTCTTCTCAAGCACCAACTACCAAATATCTCTCCTGATTATTGGCACTTGACAATCACCTTCCCTGAATTTTACTCAGGTGTAACTAAAGTCTGATTTAAGGGTTGTTTATATTTCACATCATTAATCAGAATCTGCAAAGTAACTCAAATAAATGTAGTGGAGTAAAAATACCAGGTTAACCTCTGAATTGTAGTAGAGTAGAATTACAAAGTAACAATGAGCTGTCATGTGGGTATATATTAATGCTGCCATTATGGATACAAGCGATTTTCACCCATTTAGTAATTATATGTTTTAAATTTGATAACACCAATGTGTTTAATACTGGCAACTTCTAATTGTGGGAAAAAGGAAAACGTTCCCAGTAGAGACGTCCCATAGAACATTTTGCGAAACACAATAGCCAGCATGTGCAGTTCTGGGGGGGCGTTCGATTCCAGTTTTGCCGTGGTTTAGCTCCATTTCAAAGAGCTGTTTGACGCTCGGCGTAACCTTGGCGCACTGCCACTCCAACATCCAATCCCAGAGCTTGAAGATTAATCACAGTGTTAGTCAAACAAAGGGACTGTAGTCCCAAACGATAGCTGAGGATTCTGGGTAGTATAGTGTCTTCGGCCATCCTAAACTCCGAAATGTTTTTCGGATTTCATTTCCCAACGTGCATTGCGGCTAAAACATCACCGAGCTTAAACCAAAGCTGAGGATCTTGGGTAATCAGTTCAGTGGGTGTGCATCGTAATGATGCTCGAAATGTCCCATATAGGCCTACGTCTGTTTCTGGTTATTTTATTTTGAATTAAGTCAGTTAAAAAATGCCAGAGATTATGGAATTAAACAAATAAAAACAAGGATAATTGTGTGTTATTGTTGAGTAAATAACAGTGTGTTATTTAGAAAATAATAACAAATTAGAAGGAAAAACATATTTAAAAAAATACAGATTTCAGTATTCTGAGGCTCTGAGCCTTTAAAATAAAAATAAGCCTTTAAAATAAAAATAATAATCATGGCTTGAACCTGCAGCTGAACAAGCTGAAAACCCAGGAAATGATCATTGACTTTAGGAGGAAGAAGACCGTCATGCAGCCCCTGTACATTGATGGAGGCTGTGTGGAGAGAGTCTCAGTGATCAAATTCCTGGGCGTTCACCTGGCGGAGGACCTGTCCTGGAGGACCAACACCACGGCAACCGTCAAGAGGGCACAGCAGAGACTCTACTTCCTGAGAATACTCAGGAATTACCACCTCAGACAGGATCTGCTTGTGTCCTTCTACCGCTGCGCCGTGGAAAGCATCCTCACCTACTGCATTTGCGTGTGGTTCCTCAGCTGCACAGCCGCAGAGAGGGGTGCGCTCCAAAGGGTCATCAACTCGTCCCAGAAGATCATCGGTTGCCCCCTCCCCTCCCTGGAGGTACTGTACAGCTCTCGTTGCCTAAAAAAGGCAGTCAAAATCCTCAAGGACCCACACCACCCGGGTAACGAGCACTTTGTACGGCTGCGCTCAGGCAGGCGCTTCCGTACCATGTCTTCCCGGACAAACAGACTCAAGTTCAGTTTTTTTCCCAGGGCCATATGTGCACTAAACGCTACTAATATTTAAATTATATAAGCCTTCCGTGCAATACGAGGGGAATCGTGCAATTTAATGTATTATTTATTTATGTACATATTCCCTATCATGTCTATTTTAAGTCCCATTTATTGTTTTTATAGTGTCTTGTTGTTTTTATATTGTCTTGTTGTTTTTATATTGTCTTGTTGTTGCGTGTTGGCACCTTGAGTTTATTGTAATTTTGTTGTACCTGTACAATGACAAAATTAAAGATCTATCTATCTATCTATATTGAGTAAGAACATGTTTTTATGAACCCCACAGCTTCCGGTCTTCCAAGACCCGAACGGACAAAACGACGTGCTGCAGGCACGAAACACACTACCAATAGAAATTCATTGCTTTTAAAATTGTTCTGTGTGACACGAAAAAAAGGGGAAAATCGTGTTGGTGAACACGAATCAATAGATTAAATGTCGTGACTATAACACAAAATCCAGGGAGACTGGGTTGTGTTGGATGCTGCTGTTTTGAGCATTGCAATATATTTATTTTCATTATGTTATTTATTTATGATTATTTTTAGGCTAAGCAAAGATTTGTTGTCAGTTTGTATTGATGTTGCCATCTGCTTTCTTTTAGCGTGGTTCTACAATCAGAGTTACAACTTGTAATTTACAGACCCTTGTAACTTACAAGGGTCTGTAAATGCAATGAAAACATTTGGCCACAGCAAATCATTTATATTAAACATTTCATTTTTACTTTTGAATACTTCAGTACAAAGGATGTATTGAATAATTTAAAGTGGACCTATCATGCTATATTTGAATAATATATTGTAGGGCCACACCCAGTGGCGTTTTTATATGTACAAACAACACACTCTCACTCCCTAAGCGTCCAGGAGCGACGTTTGGTCAGTGTCCGTGGCGTCCAGTTGTGACGCTCCTAGGCTCCTTCAGCGTCATAAAGGGACGCAAATAGCTTTCAACTGATTGCAATTTATTCCCATCTGCGGCGGGATTTGACGCTCATGGAAGCACAGCATTCGTTTGTGTCGGCTGCCCTTAAAGGCAATGTGAGCGTCCATTCCCATTGGATAACGGAGAATTGTACACCCGGAAGTAAGTATTCCTCTTACTGTCGATTGATTTTACAGTGATATCTGCACTACTCATCAACTCAAAAACACCAGATTATCCTTGTTAATTACACAACATTGATTGGTATAAATTGTGTGCAATGCTTTTGTATTTTTCCCCTTCGATTCGGAGTAACAAATATTTTTTCGGAGTAAAGGATGGCAGAAGACACTACACTACCCAGAATCCCCAGCTATCGTTTGGACTACACCATGTGCTCTGTTTGACAAACCCCGTTTTTTTCAATATTCATTCCAATGGCTGGTGTATATGTCACGTGATCTTCAAATTTCTCCCTGCAGAAAAAGAAAACATGGCCGAACTTCGTTTTATTCTCGGTGGAAAATGCCAATTTTAAAGTTAGTTTGGCCATTCAAAAGCGTTTTGATGTCATTTGATGCGAGAAATATGAGTTGTTATTTCAGATTATGTGTGCAGTGGATGTCCATCATCTTTAGTTTGCTAGTTATTACGAAGATTACTTCAGGAAATCGCGACGTTTTCATTGTTACCAAGGTGGTTGCTAGGGACGCTGCTATCGATATTATTTCTGTTATGTTGTGTAACTGTTTAATGGTGTTATCTTTATTGCTACCCCCTTCCCCGTCAATGTATAGTGTTGGTCCACAGCGCAAACATATTAGTTTAACAAAATCCGCATCTAAAGATAGCCTACGTTATTTTCCCCTGTGCAATTTCAGTCTCACATCTCACAGCACATCGTCATTAACAAATACCGGAAACAGACCGAAAACTTTTTTAAAAATAAAATAATACTTTATTCCGAGTGTGCTTGCTTTTCTCTTTGAAAGTCATCACATTACGGCATTGTAATGCACGGTTCGGCTGCATTAAATATTACATATCTGCCGTAGTTTTGTATTTATAGAGCCCTGATGAGAAGACTTCTAGACAAACAGGAGGAACTGAAAACGTGACGTGGATCATAAATATATCAGCCATTAAACAACATCTTACATTTCTTTTCACACAATACGCCTCCTTGCAGTATCAACACTAATTCGGCTGACTTTTATATTTGATCCAATTGGTAGATAGGCTGTATTTACACCATAAAGGTGCACAGCTGATATAAAGGGACACCTAGTGGTTAAAGCATGTTATTGAATTTCATTATTTTTATTATTAGATATTAATAGGATCCCTATAAAGTATATTCATTACTCGTTATTCTCTACTAATAGTTAATTAAAGACTGTATATAATGACTATTTTGCACATCCCTTTCAAGATTTTCTAAGGTTTATTGACATATCATATAGGCCTACACAACTATGGTGTAGTTCTGCATTGAATGAAAAACTTGGGTCGCAGGTTCCTCAATAGTGCATTACAAGACATTATCGATATTTGTGCATACCTCCAGCAATGTTAACTATGTTGTAGCACTTATTTTAACTGATATTATACATAATGTATTATACTCTTATAAGATGTATGTAGATATTTCATCTCCGGCCAAATGTTCCAACTTGGGATCAATAAAGTATATCTTATTTTAAGCTGATCGATGGCTACTGCCATATTTGCAAAATTTGCCTCTGAACCTTGACAAGTGCATGTTTCAGGCTTATCAATTAATGTAATGTAATGTTATCAATTAACAACAGGGGTCACAAACATAAGACCAGCTGTTAAATACAGCTCTTCTGACCTTAGCTGGCATGTGTGTGTATATATATTAATGCTGCCCATTATGGGCACAAGCAATTTTCACCCATTTATTAATTATATGTTTTAAATTTGAGTGTTTCCTATCCCCTAAACCTCCAGGGATGTACACAGTTTAATACTGGCAACTTCTTATTATGGGAAATACGAAAACGTCTTTTAAAACTACAACTCCCAGTAGAGACATGTCATAGATAGAGAACATGTTGCGAAACAGAATAGCCAGCATGTGTAGTTCTGGGGATGGGGTGGGGGAGGGGGGGACGCGGTGGACCCGTTCAAATCCAGTTTTGGACAGTCTGCCGTGCATGGTTCCATCCCATTTCAAGTGCTGTTCGAGAATCGGCGTAACCCTCGGAGCACACTCTCCAATCACAGAGCTTGAGGACTATCACGGGGTTTGTCAAACAGAGCACATGGTGTAGTCCAAACGATAGCTGGGGATTCTGGGTAGTGTAGTGTCTTCTGCCATCCTTTACTCAGAAAAAACATTTGTTTCTCCGAATCGAAGGGGAAAAATACAAAAGCATTGCACACAATTTAAACCAATCAATGTTGTGTAATTAACAAGGATAATCTGGTAGGATAATCTGGTAGGATAATCCGCTGAAGGAGCCTAGGAGCGTCACAACTGGACGCCACGGACACTGACCAAACGTCGCTCCTGGACGCTTAGGGAGTGAGAGTGTGTTGGTACAAAAGTGGTGGGGCACAAAAAACGTAGATGTCTATATATAAGCTTCTGCAGTGAGGTTCATGGCTGGCGAGGCACTGGCACTGACTCTTCAGGTTTACAAATATTATATTTTGACCTAAATCAAAATATAACATTATTTTCAAAAGCTTTTTTGTCTGATGCTTCGATTAATTTTAAACAGACAGTTCAACAGAAGGATACCCAAAAAATGTAATTTCATCATTTCAATATTGAATTGTTCTTTCTTAGTAAGATCCCATTTTCAATAAAATTGCGGTCTTACCTTGACTTGAAGATTAAGTCCATGCTATCCCTCTGGACAAAAATCTCTATTACGTTTTTGTAAAAGTCCTCCTTATCTTCTTGTAGTTTCAAAAGTCTATCATAAATCTAAATGATGGATTTATGATTCGAAAATTATAAAAGTAGGGTAGACATGTGGATATTATCCGGTTGAACAAAACGTACATTTATCTAACAGCTACGTTTCCCACAGATCTTATTTTGTGCTATTTTCTAAAATCCTATGGAGAAATCTCATTGCTTTTTTGTCGAGGGAAGCCATGCGCAGCTTACTTCCTGGTTTTAGGACGCGTCTCTCGTCTCCTCTTCACACACTACACTTTTCGCGGCACACGTACTTACAGCCAATCAGCTCTGAATGATGTGAGATGACGTATGGTGGGGATGGCAGCTCTATGCCCCTATGGTCATTATTTTTTGCCACACACATTACATAGGAAAATACTCTGAGCATGCGCAGTGTAGTTTTTACAGTCACCGTTCACTTAGACAGTGAGAGGGAGGGGCAGGATCGGGTTTTGTCCCACATGGCTCTAAATAGCTCAATAGGCAAACACTGTAGACACTAATTAGAAGAACACAGACTAAAACAGCAATGTACAGACGAATCAGATGATTAAACATGATCTTAAAACATATTTTTTATATATATATTTTTTTTTGGGTAATCATTATTTTTAATACTTTCTGCTGACACTAGGTGGGGTTGTGCCAGTCGCCCCTGGCCATACCTATACAACATGTCTGAAGTTTTTTCACAGATCATGCATTTTAGCCATGCCTCATTTTGCTCTATATGCTCTTTTCCAGCCCCGTTTTAGCAAGGGCTGATTCTGTGACGTAGCTTTAATGCAAATGAGCTGCAGCTGACCACGCACCCCTGCAGGAGAGGGGAGCGTGCTCTGAGATCTGCTGCTAGGCTCTGGGCCCAGTAAGTAAAGTCACAGTTTTGCCGCTGAGAGAGTGTGTGTGTGTGATGAGCTCCACGGATTGGTTCATTTGGACCAATGGGTCCATTTGGGTATGGGCACGTCACTATACCCAGGAAGAAAACAATGGAAGAAGAGAAATGTCCAACGAGGCGTTCTGGGGCAGCATAGACAGGTCTTTTCTGTGTTAGTCTTACTCGCTACAGGGTGTACTTTGAGGGTTTGTGACTCTGCAGACCGTTTACATGCAGAAAAAGCTTCATAACACAAGGGGACGGGTAATAACCGGAAAAGCATGACATGGGACCTTTAACACTTTACAATACAAATTATAAATTAAAAATGGTTTTAACTCATTCATAAATGGGAATGTGTTTTACACTTTACAAGGCTCCCTTTGGCAGTTATACATGTTAGTAACTCATAAATACATGGTCATAAAGAGATGCCAAGAAACATCAAGATGGACGGGGGGGAATCAACTCAGTGAACAACAGATACCAAGGATGCTGGCTGATGAAGAAGACGAAGTAAGCTAGGTAGCCAATATAAGGCTTAGTCATCTTGCCAAATAGTGAGCCTGTATCGATGTATGAAAACTATGTTAGAACTGGTTTATAAATGGTTCTTAATGATTAATAAAGTGTTTACAACCTAATTAATAACCTAATTATAAACCCTTTACGAATACTTTATAAGGGTAGTCTTGTAAAGTGGTACCATATTAAAATAAGACCCATATGGTAATAAATATAATTGAATGGTGCAAATATCCAATGCATTGAACTGCAGTTTAATAGACACATGTATTCACCTTATACATATAGATAATAAGACACACAGTAATGCAATTATAGGCTGACAGTCAAAAGGACACCTGGTCCATGTCTGTGATATAAAGTCAATGATTATTTAATGTCTGCATTTCATATTATTCTACCAGTAGTTCCCATGATTTATTCAGTCTATTCTGCACTTGAAATATAATTCTTATTGTAAGTGAAATCCTCAACCGTTCTTCCTGTACTTTAAGGCCATGGATGTTTCCTCCCTGATGCTATAAAGAGTCTGCAGCAGGCCTATAGAGTGGAACCTAATGATGGAGTCACTCCGGCTGCCTGCTGGCTCGGTAACGGTCTGGAACATTTAATTTCTTGATGTAAGTCACTCGGACGTGCGCTGTATATCAAATGTAAGCTGTGCGAATAGCTACATCATGAATGGTGTACAATGGTTATGTTATTCTGCAAGAAAAAAGGAGATTAATTAAAGGTCGTGATGCAAGAGAGGAGTAAAAACAGAGTCTCTGGCACAGATACCCGCCTGTATGCATTAATCACACACCACATACATCCATCTTGCAGCGCTCGCTTGGATCTATGACAGCTTGTGTCAGCATATGCATGTACTGTAAGTGTGTATGTATAATGTGCATGTGTGTGTTCACCAAGGTGCAGCCATGTGCAGCACATATGAGTTCTCCAAGTCGACATTTTCCAGACGGGCACATGTGTCGTCACCCTGGGAGACTCTCCTCTGATGGTTAATGCCTCCTTGAAAGCCATTTGCTACCCTGTCCTTAATTGTGGCTAATAATCCAATCACACTCTCGGTATCAGCATGCCAAGCACCATTAAGATAAAATGGGAACATCAAGGAAGGATGGAAGGGCTGACTAATGACATCCACAGGAAAGTGAGCGTTTTGTTCTAGCTGGAGGTCCGGAGTGTGACTTTTGATCTCATATCATTGAGATGTAACGACTATCAAATGAACACTCACACTTATTACTTACATGAAGTGGACGACTTTCATCCCCTAGAAAATAATTATATTATTGCCTCCTAATAGATAGTTTCAGACAGCTGACACTGATGGATATTGAAGTCATCATGACAGAATATCATTTGTCACGGTTAAGCGTTTTCCAATGTCTCCTTTGTTTTTTTCTCATGAACACAACACCTGCATGTCGGAGACGTCTCTCTGAGTAATCTGATGTCATTATGCAGCTGCGGAGTAAAAACCAAGACGAGGGATGGAGAAAGAGTTGGCCCTGGAGAGTTTGTCTTGGCTGAACTCATTCACATGAACAAATATGAGCCCATTACAGAGCGGCCTGGCACCTCTGTGTTTTCGCTGCTTGTTGATATAGGCATCCCTCTCTCCAAGGCAAACATGGCATTTTAATTAGGCTGGTGACAGTTGACTGTTGCCATGGAGAAGACTTTGATTTGCGCTTTACAACATGTTCGGTGACTGTGTCAAAACAATGTTTTCTCAGACACCCCATAATATGCATGACGACAGCGGTGCCGGGGAGAAATTGGAGGCTAATTCACCACATTTATTTTGTAACATTTTTCCAAGGCACACTTAGGAAACTTGAAGATTCTCCAGCTGAATTAGCATGGGCGTCATGCTTCACCCGAACAACAAATGTAGTCCAAATGTAGCCCAGCCTGAATACTAATCTGTCATCCACGGGTGAAGGCAACTAAATAATGGTGCTTTGTAAGGTAGCGGTGTCTGAGTACATGTTTTTTTGGGAGTGGGTATCCAAGTCGTACTTGGAGGAGAAGGTCTCTACTGTGGAGCTCAGCCCGACTGAATTACACATGAGGTGGCCGAGCGGAGAGAAGTTGACACATTTCACTGTTCCACTTCTGAGGCCTCCAGACTCCTCTTGAGTCACTAGGTGTGTTTCCATCCAGTTGTTATGATGCACATTTTCAATTTGAAATTGAAAACAAAAGAAACATCCTGATGCTAAGCTAAGATGGAAAAGTTAGTGCATCATTTAAAACAAGACTTTTATTTGACCTTTTTGGATTTTCTGAGAATTTATTAGAAATGTAGAGTTCTTTTGAAATGTGACTTGGCTAAGCATCTTTTCACTTAAGGTACTGTATGCAAATGAAATAATTTTAAATGAGTGACCTGCAAAATACCATTTTGATAAATATGTTAATTTAACTCTACTTAAAATAGGTGAAAGAATGGTTTAGGTCGAGATTTTCTGATAAAATGGCCACTGGTAAGGTGATTTATGGGATATGAAACGAGTCTGCTGTTTAACAACTGTGGAAAAAGAGAATATAGTGTATGAAATGGTGCTGCTGAAACTGTCATCTAACTTGATGAGTGGGAAATGTTGTCTGTGCTCGAGGTAATACTGAAGAGGTACAGTAGGTAGTATGAGAACAATAAAGAGCTTTTTGAACATTAAAGCATGTCCTCCATTTAAAAATGTTTACTTTTTCGATGTGACTTTTCATATATTTTGTTACAGAAAATCTCAAACTTCGAAGCTCCTATATAATATTTGTCAATGAATAATATAATTAATGTGACTAGCCAACAAAGCCAGACTACAATTCCATCATACAATGACAATACCCTCTTTATGTTTCCTTTCCCCACTAATAATTTATACACAGTCCCTAAATGTCTGACTATACAGAGGAGGAAAGGCAGGGTGAGTTGACAGCAGTGGCGAGCCGTGACTTTTCTACCTAGGCCCTCTGACCATGGATGTATAATAAGAACTGGATACAGCGTGGGAGGCGGGGCCTCATTCATTCCTATGAGAGTTGCTCAATGGTGCATGATGACAAAATGGCCCAACTTTTGAGAGAGCGAAACGTCACAGATTACCCGGCATGCCTGAGAAGTACCCGTATGTGCACTCATAGAGCATGCGTAACTTTAACTACGCCGCCCAAAAGGCTCGTTCACATTAAGCACGTGAATTTGCGTACACGTAACAGCACCGCGCGTTCATGACAGCATGGTACTGGATTTATATTAACGAGGCGGCAGTTAGCTGCTAGCAGCTAGCTAGTAAATTATGCTAAATTACACATCAATCGTTATGTACTTTTATATTACGCTGACATCAGGATCTAGTGATATCCAAGCAACAGAGCCCTCATTCAGCATGATACTTGTGTGGGTTGTACATGAAACCACTTGGTAATATATAAAAATGTATATGTTGAAGCCTGTTATGATCAATTGTGAGTTAAAACTTTATCTAAAAGATAAAGCTGATGATGGATTACTGTGGTGGAGTTAAAATAACAATAGCCTATTTCTTTTTGAAATGTGATGGAGTAAAAGGATAGTAACTGTGATTATTCATGTTAAGTAGCCCACAAGTAACTAAAACAATTGCAAGTGCAATAAGAAGCTACAGGAACGTTAATCTACGTCGGTAATATTAACTTTATTTAATACAACATTTACGGTACAAGATTTACATCATACAGCCCATGTAGTATAATATTTTACAAATGATGAATTACAGCAAACATGTGCAATATATCCATTATTACAGCTCCGTGGGCTGGCAGTAAGGCGATATGGTCCGTTTTTATTGTGCATCCATGGGTAAAGAGAAACTCATGTAGTGCTGAACACGTAACTTGAACGTGCCGGGCGGCGCGGTCCCGTGGGTTAGATGCGCGTTCATAATGCAGAGGGAAATAACTCTCAGAATAACGTTATTAGCACATTTTTAAAACTTGAGGAACTAATGTTTTTAATAAGGGCTATACAAACGTTCATACTGGGTAGTTTATTTAGTTTAAAAACAATTATCCAACGAGTTACAGACCACTCTTTCCCCATGTAAGTCAATGGGAAAAAGTGTTTCCGGGCCCAGCAACCTAAAGGAAGGGTAGTACCGCCGTTTGGCCAGCACGAATATTCTCATCAGACTCCGGCGCACTTCCTGGGGGCTTGCCTCTGACCCCCCCTTCCCTCGAAAATAAGAACAAAATAAGAGTTATTACGTCACAGCCAAGCGGCATACTCTGGGGCAGAGCCGGGAGGCCAATAAGGAAGTGCCTCAACCTGCAGTTCATCTAGTGGCCAGTAGGAGCAGTCTGCAGAAGGGAGCAATTTCCGTAGACCCCCATGTTAAAATGCCCAACTTTACAGCAGAAATAAACATGTTTACATCGTGGTTCAAAAAACCATATTCTCTGTATAGTTAGATCCCCCCTTCATGAATATGGATTGGGGGGTGAATTGTTTCTCAACTCATAACAACATAACTTGAACTCTGCCGTGTTTGTTTGTTCTTCATTCTTATATCGGACTATTGTGACTCGCTCTGCGGTTAAAACAGACGGTGCATGAATGCGGTTTTACGGTAAGTGAAATTCGAGTACTCTATTTATGTGTTTATGATTTTAATCAGCTACGTAATGAATGTTAAGGCTTGGGTTAGCGTGTAAGTGAGTGGTAGCTACATCTGTGCTAACGATGCTAATAGTAGCCTCCGAGTTCAAACGTAATAGAGAAGTGTTAAGCGTTAAGTGGGATAATACTGTAGAACAAACGGTTTCTGTTTGAGGTTGGTAAAATAAGGTCATCCTTGTAACTTAGAGAGATATTTTATTATGTAGGTAACTGTATGCATCGCTAAGGTTAATTTAAATTAGCTATGATCGATTATGTAGACAAGCTAACGTCAAAATAGTGTTGAAGAGCAGCGTAGTGTATGTGAAATCAACCTCACAATAAGATGGGGTATATTACAAATATTAATGTCATATTTCAAGATGATTACTTGGTTGGTTGAGCTGGAGTTCATTATTGAGCATACACGTTAACGTCACAGTCATCTGAAGAACGAATCCAAACCTTGTTCTTTTTATTAATTGTATTACCAAATTGGTATCAAATAAACAGTAAGCATTGGTAATACCAATACTTACCATTGGTAATACCAATGCTTACTATTTATTTGACTTTCATTACACTTGTGAAACCGACTAATTGTGGCTGTAGAATGTGAAATGCCTGCATTTAACCTGTTGAACCCCATCGACCCGTCCCCGGGCGGAAACACGCATCATCTGCAGGAAACAGCGTCTGAGGGCTTCTTAATATTTAATAAACTATGAATGTTTCATATCCATGTAACGGGGAAAAAACGCAAAGCTGACGCTGAGCCTCTGAATTAGCCACGAGCAGAAAAATCTTAAGGCCGTTAGCACAGAACTCTAGCTATACCGATCGATATACTTATTGGATCTGCATAAACAAGCTTAGATAACATCCTGAGAGTCCACAGATTATAGAAATATAAGGATCATCACTGAGCGATCAGAACTCGTGACAGGGGAAGCAAATACAGACAACACACGAGTAGCTTTAGGTTGCAAAACACGGAGATATGCTCACCTTAGCTGTTATTCTGATCAAAAGTCGTGTTCAATGGCATTAAAAACGAGACAAAACGTGGCTGAAGGTTAATCCAATGTGTCTGTCACTTTGAACAAATTATTGATAATCCATAATTAAATTTGTATGCAAAACTCAGAGAATAACAATTAGCTGCTAATGGTAGCCACCAGAGTGTGTCACAACTTTAGCGGTTAAAAAGAGATGTCAATCAGCAAAATCGACCAAGGGGGGCCAGAGATATGGAAAATCCACCCAAATGACCCCAGAAGTGTTTCATTTTTACTAAACCTCTCTAAAAAGGTCAAATTTCACTTGCTTTGCATCAATCTTGATACAGGGTACTTATTATATGTTGTACTTTGGATTCCTAAAGCTTTTAGTCTACCATCCCATCATTCAAGGGTGGTTTTCACTATTTAGAATTTTTGGACGGACACTATAATTTACAGTTTTTTACTATGTTCAATCTGAATTTTCTTTAAAATAAAAAACATCGATATTGATTCTGACTTTTCTACATCCAACTCAAAGGTTTATCATTACTTTGAGAAAAAAGATTATTAATTTTCCCCTTTTAGAAGTGTAGTTATGGTCATTTGTTCTGGGAATGTCATTTTCGAGCCTGAGACCTGAAAAACAGGGATGGGGTTTAACAGGTTAAGGACGATGAATAGCCTAGTCAATGCTTTAGGGATGATTTGTTAAAATATTAGATCAATATTAGAGTGCTTCAATTAAAATGAAGCGTATTCATTGCATTTAATTTGTTCTTCCAAAGTTACAGTAAAATAAAAAGGACCCTGACTCGGACAATACACAATCCAACATGTTTAACAGAAGATAATCAGTTCTCATTCATAACACTCCGTTCGATGTCTCACTATGGGATGCGCCTCATCGCGGAGCAAACAGAAGCATCAATCTCATTACGCCAATCCTGATTGGCTGGTGATCTTGACGTCAGCGTCAGGGAATTCACCCCCTATAAGTAGCTTGCGCCACGACGCACGCGTCATTCAAACACCTCTTCTCGCTTCAGAGCACATCTCTATAGTAGCCGGACAAGCTTAACGGTCCACAGACTGAACCCAAATACAACCATTTCGGTCGACGGGCGCTCGCCGGCTACTCCTTCTGCTTCGCAAGAAGACGGTAATACTAACGCCAGTTAGTATTAATATCGACCTCGCCGTTTCTTTCCCCGGAAAGTAAGGTACGGTTTTGATTTTTCTGAAGCTAGCTACGCACCTGTTGCTAGCTAGCTTCCCCTTACTACCGACACCACGGTAGCGAGGACGCTTTTCTTTTCTCTCTCACGGAGGAGAAAAGGATTAGAAGTATATTGACACACCAGTCAATATTCTTTGAGAACAAAGGACCCACACCGTCCCTTTTTCTCCGGATTAAGGACAGGTTGGTAACACTTTTTCTCTCAACGACGTACCTGTTACGAGCGGGTCCTCTCCACGCCACGAGGCGAACAAGATGGACGCCTCTCCCCCTCACACCAGAGGAGTCAGGGACTCGGAGGCTCGGTCATACGGCTGCGGGTTGAAGATAGCAGGCACAGACTCACACCAGGTCTGCTCGTCCTGCCTCGGGCTGGAACACGCCCAGGAGGCTATCGACAACCCCGGCTTGTGCGGGCATTGTGCCCGTTTCACCCGAAAGAGCCTCCACCGACGGCTAGCACACCAAGCTAGCTTGTTGGAACAGGACTCCCTCATGTCCACTGATTCGCCGTTTGGCAATCAAGACACTGGGGCGTCCGCCGCAGAGACTGAGCCCCTCACTGTGTCGGTCTGGGGCTCACTAACAGCGGCAGCTGCGAAACCGGGATCCCACGCCGTGTCAGGCCGGGACCCGGTGGCGGCAAGAGACTCGGGAACGGAGCCCCACGCCTCACCAGGCGGGAGCTCCCGGCGAGACCTCACCATGGTCTCGCCCGCAGAGGCTCGGCCTGCTCCGCATACCGCCGATGGAACTGCTGGTGGCAGCCCACCTCCTACCGAGGATGGGCCCGTCACCAAGCAGGAACCCCACGCTGCCAGCGAAGGTGGACCATTTCCAGTCGACCATGACTGAACGGTCCTACAGAGCCGCAGCATTGTCCGCCAGGGCTCTGAACGTTTCCTCACTGCTAACCGCATACCAAGCGGAGCTCTGTGAGGATATGTTGAGTAATCCTGGACCGGCCGTTCTGGATGAGTTGGCCGCGGTCACAGACATTTGTCTCCGTGTCCAACGCTGCGCCGTCCAGGCCACGGGCAAAACAATGGGGATCATGGTGGTGCAGGAAAGAGCTAGATGGCTCAACCTCACCAACCTCCCAGACCGGGAAAAGGAGGATGTGCTTGACATGCCCATCGTTCCTGAGGGGATTTTCGACTCCGCTCTTGCCTCCATGCAGAGGAGATGCGAGTCGAAAAAGAAGGAGGACGAGGCCCTCCACCTCTGCCTCCCTCGAAGGGCCCAGCCGCTGCCTTCGCAGCGGCAGCCCTTCGTCCAAGCTGCCCTGAACCCTGCTCGGTTCAAAATACCGAAAACGCAGAGGTTGCAGTCCGCCCCGAGTCCCCAGCCCAGGCAGGGGACGAGGGCGAGCTGGCCTAGAAAATCTCCGGTTCCGGCTGCAGCCCAGGCGCAGCCAACCCAGAATTTCGGCCAGCAGTCGAGGAAGAAGAAGCGAGCGGCGTGACAGCCCCTCCTTCTCCCCTCTATGACAGAGCTGGAAGTCTACGGTTCCCCAGCTCTAAATGTGTTCCCGCCGCCTCGAGAGATGCCTCAACACCATCCTCAAGTCCGCATAAACACATGTCACACACTTATTGATTTTTCTGTCACAAAATATTTTCCGCTGACGCATCCAGGCTTCGAGCCAAGGGCGCAGCTCGAAAAAATGAAAAGAAAAACAATAAAAACAATAAACAGTCCGTCAACTGTTCCCTTTCTGAGAGCAGCTACGGCCTCTCTCAAAGGGGGGACAATTGACGGGTCTGTGAAGGCACCACCGTCACGCGCATGCGCGGTGCCGGCTGGGGTCGTGAAGGCACCACCGTCACGCACATGCGCAGTGCCGGCTGGGGTTGTGAAGGCACCACCGTCACGCGCATGCGCAGTGCCGGCTGGAGCCGTAAGGGCACCACCGCCACACGCATGCGCTGTGTCGGTGGGAATTGTCGAAATGGGGCACCACAGTGCTCAGACACTGGAGGGCCCCATAACACAACAAATAGAGACTCAGAGGGGAAGAGACGTGACATCTCAGCTGGCTCTAAGGAGCATACAGCGGGAGATGCTCATGACATCTGCTTGGGTTTCTCAAGACAGTTACACGGAGCTACAGACTCAAAGTCACCGTCACCACCCCCTCGCTTCTCAGGCATTCTGCATTCGCAGGCCCGAGGAGAGTCAGCCCATATTCTGGAGAGAGAGATTCTCTCACTCCTAGAAAAGAGGGCTATATCTATTGTACCCGCCGAGCAGAGTCAGGGCGGCTTCTATTCCAAGTACTTCCTCGTTCCCAAACGGGGAGGGAACGGAATTCGGCCAATACTTGATTTGAGGGCTCTGAACAAATATCTAAAAATATATAAGTTCAGAATGCTCACTCACACATCTCTGCTGCGGCTCGTGCGACAAGACGACTGGTTTACATCAGTCGACCTGAAAGATGCGTATTTTCACATCCCAGTATATTACCCACACAGGAAATATCTGAGATTCGCATTTCAGGGGATCTGTTATGAATACAGAGTACTCCCCTTCGGTCTGTCTCTCAGTCCAAGGGTGTTTGGTACGATGTACGGAAGCCGCGATAACCCCGTTAAGACAACAGGGTATTCGCCTGGCGACCTACCTGGACGACTGGCTGCTTCTCGCACAGTCGGAGCAGGAGGCTGTTACGCAGACAAATGTCCTCGTAAAGCACCGGCTCAACCTGGGTTTCATAATAAACACAGAGAAGAGCATGTTGTGCCCCGCGCAGACTATACTCTTCCTGGGTTCACGCCTGAACTCGGTGCCCTTTTCAGCTCGCTTGTCAGCGGAAAGAGTGAAAGCTTTCAGAGCTTGTCTCGCTCTTTTCCAGCTGCGCAAACATGTTCTCTTCAGATCATGCCTGCGATTGCTGGGGCTCATGGCGTCAGCCATCCTGGTCGTACGACTGGGACGCTTACACATGAGGGAGTTTCAGCGCTGGGTGGCCGCCCTAAAACTAAACCCCGCGCGCCATGGCACTGCGCCACTGGCTGCACCCGACTTTTCTAGTACGAGGTGTGCCTATGGGTGCTGTCCTTTCACGGAAAGTGGTCACCACGGACGCATGTCTGACAGGTTGGGGAGGTATTTATGAAGGTCGCCCGGTGAGGGGTCTCTGGAGCAGAGACCTCCAGCGGGCGCACATAAATTACCTGGAGCTTTTAGCGGTGTTTCTCACCCTAAAACGCTTTCTGCCTTTCCTCAGGGGACATCACATCCTCGTGAGGACAGACAATACGACCACAATATCGTATATTAACCGCCAAGGGGGTTTGCGTTCTCTCCAGTTACACACACTGGCGCGCAAACTGATCCTATGGAGTGGTAGACGTCTCCTCTCTCTGAGAGCGACGCACGTACCGGGAGTGATGAACCTCTGGGCAGATCTACTGTCCAGAGGTATACCACTTTATGCAGACTGGACTCTACATCCAAGGATTGTGAGCCAGCTGTGGGTGCGTTACGGCAGAGCCGCGGTGGATCTGTTCGCATCGAAAGACAATGCTCAGTGTCAGCTGTTCTTTTCGATGCGCGATCTAAATGCACCGTTAGGCGTGGATGCACTCGCGCACGATTGGCCCCCGGGCCTTCTGTACGCGTTCCCACCCCTGGCTCTGATACCCCCAACTCTGGCCAGAGTGAGAGAGCAACGCCACACACTTATCCTGATAGCTCCGCACTGGCCAGCTATGTACTGGCTAGCGGAGATATATCAGCTGCTGTGCGGGCAGCCATGGCAGCTCCCACTACGCAGGGACATACTGTCCCAAGTGGGGGGGGCGATCTTTCACCCACACCCAGAGCGCTTTGCTCTATGGGCCTGGCCCGTGAGTGGTACAATCTGAATACAGTGTGACATGAAGCTGACCCTGGCAGCTGCCAAGCGAACCAGTGGCACTCATGCACTATCTGTACAGTCTTCATGCACTCAGTTCGACCCCAGGGCAAACAGAGTGTGGTTGAAGCCCAACCCTGCCTTTATCTTAAGGCGGTTGGTTCAGGTACCACATTTGACATTGAGGCATCCTCCCTGCCACTGTATTCCTCCGGGGAACAGCGGCCGGATTTGCCGTGTCCAGCCCGTGCTTTACGCACGTACAGGGACAGATCAAGGGTGCTTCGTCATAATGACCAACCCCTTGCGTCCTGGTTTAACCCTTATAAGGGCAAGCCTGTTACTAAGCAACGGCTCTCCCACTGGTTTGTGGAAGCAATTGCTTTGGGGCTCATACGAGTCAGAGTTCGCAGGCACCCTCGGGTCCGCGAGCTCTTTCGACTCAGGGTCTGGCTGCATCCTGGGCTCTGTCCAGGATGTCTCCCATCCAAGACATTGGTGAAGCGGCGAGCTGGTCCTCGCCGCTCACTTTTGTCCGCCTCTTAACAGGCTGGACGTTCTGCTCCCAGTGTGACTCAAGCAGTGCTGGGCACCTGGTTGAGTCAGAGCTATACCTGTTAAGTTCTGGTTGGTTTGGTGATTTTCGAGATAAGCTCGTCTGACAATACGGGAGCTACAATTTCCCATAGTGAGACATCGAACGGAGTGTTATGAATGAGAACTATAGGTTACTTACGTAACCCCAGTTCTCAGAGTAACATGAAGTGAGATGTCTCACCAGACGGCCCTCCTTGCTATGGTGAAGCGAGAAGAGGTGCTTATTTTGAATGACGCGTGCGTCGTGGCGCAAGCTACTTATAGGGGGTGAATTCCCTGACACTGACGTCAAGATCACCAGCCAATCAGGATTGGCGTAATGAGATTGATGCTTCTGTTTGCTCCGCGATGAGGCGCATCCCATAGTGAGACATCTCACTTCATGTTACTCTGAGAACTGGGGTTACGTAAGTAACCTATAGTTATATTGTTTGTACACATGGTACTTTACATATATATCTGTTTGTTTAAGGTGTCCAGGTGATGCATACAGGCTGTACCAGAGAGTGAGAGACAGAACTGGACTCCTCACAGCAGTGAACTTCAGCACAGGTACAAAGACTCTTTTTTTCATACTGTACAAAGAATCAAGAAAGATATTGGTTTAAATAAATGAAGTATTGACTTGAATACACTGATATACATTCCATTAAACAATACTAAATACTAGATCACCTACACATCAGTTAAGTTGAGGGGTTTTTCCATGGAAAAGGTTACATTTAGATGTTAACAAGCAATATGATTTTGTCAGCTTTCTAATGTAATGTATTGAGGGCAAAGATATTCAACACATAGTGAGAACAGCTACTATTTATCTCTCAATATTGTCTGTAAAAAACGTGGTAAAAGTTATTCTTTCAGTGAGACAACAGAGCAAGCTTCTACAGTTGCACTACGTTTTGTAACAGTTCAATATTATTTTGATAATAACATATATTTCAATGTTGATGAACTTCATACTGTTCATTCATAATCTGATTGTCTTTGTAGCTCACTGTTGAAATAAATAAAAAACATTACAATTTCAAAATAATTACATCTACAGCCCCTAAACACACCGCTTTCATAAATAACACACTTGTTCTGCAATAATAGGTTTTATGTTTCCTGTAATTTTTGTTAGGAAAGGACATGCCTGAAAGACACAACATTTTCTCCTTCTCTGAGTGTCAAGAAGAACATCCAAGAGGAACATTAAAAGCTGATGTTATGAGATTTTAAGACCAGTACAGGACATTCACCAATAAACTACTTTTATTGTGAAAACAAAGATCTGCACATCGAATATTTTTGTAGTCTATCAGGACCATCATTTGTTTGTGACGCTGCACCTCAGAGAAGGGGTGGTTATAGGCTTATATAGTGTGGCGAAAAACATAGTCAGCTGATCGAATGCACCTATTTCCACACATACACTCCATCAGCTGATTATTTCTATTTGCCTCACTTTATGAGCTTCACATCACTTGTGCCTTGTACCGCAGAGTTTGCAACGTCACAAATAAATGGGGCCAATCTTCAGTCAGATGTGAATGTGTAATCTAACATTTTCAATAATGGACAAAAGGAGTGCAAATACAAATTCAATTTATTGAAATGTGAACCAAAAGTTAATCAAAAATGTTTTAAATAAAAAGCACATATGGACAGAAGGTGTAAACCTATTAAATGTATAAGTAAACACATTTAGTCAAATAAAGTGACAGACTAGGCCTGTGCAGTTGGTATCAGCTTTGCCCAGCATGGGCTCCTCCATCAGGCCTGGTCCTCCTCGCTGAGGAAAGACCCTCAGTCCTCTCCAAACCAACAGACAGGACGTCCATCACATGGAGGTTTCTCCCTGAAGTCTCTGCAGCTCTCTGGACACCACGCTGTCTCAATCCGTCCGCACTGAATATGAGAGGGGAAAACATGAAAATAATAAATGCTTTAGACAATAAGAAATATAAAGCTAAAGGTCCCATGTCATGCTTTTCTGGTTATTACCCGTCCCCTTGTGTGTTATGAAGGTTTTATGCATGTAAACGGTCTGTAAAAGTAACCCTCAAAGTACACCCTGCAGCGAGTAAAACTGTAACACAGAAAACACCTGTGTATGCTGCCCCAGAACGCCTTGTTGGAGACTTCTCTTTTTCCATTTGTTTCTTCCGGGAACCGCATGACGTCATGCGGTTCCCAGAACCAAAATGGACCAATCCGCGGAGCTCCTGACACACCAGGACCTTTAGCGTACATTTTCAACTTTTTTACCTGGTTGGTAATAGACGAGTTGGGATCGCGGAGAAATGCTCTCCGAAAGACCCATTCTCACAGCGTTATAAACCTTTTTCTTACTCAATATCAAGCCACACTTATTGTTTTTACTTCGGCTGTGAGTGTTTGTGTGTGCTCAGGATGAGTTTCGCGCTGTCCCGCTTTATCGCCGACCCGGAAACCACACCAGTAAGCCAGCTCACTGAGCAGCGAGCCTCGCAACGTCCTGACCAATCAGAGCACACTGGGCTCACAGGAGGGGGGGGGGGGGGGGGGCAGGAGCTCCAACAAGCCGTTTAGGACAGAGAGTGAATACCGGTGAATACACATACTTTACAGAGATGCTGTATGAGAAACCAATGTGAGTTTGGAAAATTGCACAATATAAATCTATTTTAGGAGACCTCAACAATGGAATTATGATCAGTAGAAATGGCCATGACATGGGACCTTTAACTGTTGAGTTGCTCAGTTTTTTTAGATTGTCAATACTATTACTGTATAACTAATATCCCAGGTTAAGAGGCACCTTAAATTAAAGATTGATCTTTAAATACATTTAGTTGATTTTGTCTTTTGAATTGTTTGTCTAAAGTCAATCATCTAGAACTGGTACTTGTAGTTTTAAAATCAAATCAAATCAAGTTTTATTTATATAGTACATTTATAAATGATTTTTGGTCGAGCCAAAGTGCTGGACATATAATAAAAATAGCCTACAGTTTTAATTATACAGTCTGGTTATTATGCTGTTTGGAGGAGGCATCACAGGTAAGAGCATTAACTAGCTACCATCACATGTACCTTAGCTTGACTTATATGGCGTTATATTTGTGCCTCTATCCTGAGCACGCAATGAAACATGTTGAGCATAGAAAATGCTATTGAGCGCGCACTTGAACATTTTTGAGCACAGAGAAATATATTTTCTCTCATAAAACTCCTGCTCCGTGCGCAAGCAGACCGCTGCACGCGTTCTCTCCCTCGCTCGCTCGACCTCTCCAGCCTGTGCGCGCTCTGCTTTGCCTGCGCTCGCTCAAGTTGTCACAGCGTTACAAATGTGCCACAAAACCAACCAATCGGAGAACTCGAGAAGGTCAATTCTGATTGGCTGGTCGTCTCCAATCATATCTTCTATCTGAGAGAGAGGGATTTTCGGTTGCCATCAGGCTGTTGACGTTCTTATTACACATATATCGTTGACATTTACAGGACATGACAGACTCGAATGAAGAGAATAGCACGCCACAGTGTCAGGTGAGTTATACATTTCTAGTTTTCTGATATCACGTTATTGTTTGCAATGCCTGAGTTTGCTAGCCGGCAACATAGCTACAGGGGTAGTTTAAGCAAACCGCTAACAAACCGTAGCCTACATGTACATGAACCCTTCTGAGGTATTGATTACTTGCTGTAAGCATTAGAGGTGGCAGAATGACAAAACATGTTTCTCTCTCTATCACAATTTTGGGTTGACCAGAACCTGGACCAACTTCTGTTTCCTGTTCTACAATGGGGATAGAGCTTGCGTTAATTTTCAAACGGACAGATGAGGCTAGGATACCGGATAAAGTTAGCAACACACGTTAACCATGAATAGCCTATTCATCCGTTCTCTTAATGTTATTTCTTCCAACGTTGTGGAATTAGAGAAAAGGGGCTTCTTAACGTGCTTTTATCCGGGGTGGAGGGAGTTACATATTAGTTAAATATAACATTGGGGCGTGTGATTGTAATGGGTGGAGGTGGTGAAATGAGGATATCCATTTTGGAGTTCAAGCTAGTATAATATAGTTAACTAATGTTACACAATAATAAGGAAGAGAGCTATTTGTGTGATACATCGCTATTGATATGGATTTAGAGTGCATATTTGAGACTTCCAAACAGTAAACAAAAACGTAACTTATGGGTGAGTGTTTTTAGCAGAGCCATATAATGTCCTTGTGATTCTGTTGATTATTACCTGTCTGTATTATGTTGCAGCTCAGCTGATTTTGGATTGATGGCAAAGGGAGAGGGACTTAAGTGAGAGTGAAAACACAAGGTAAGTTTAGAATAGGTCAGCAATTTCCCATCCTATAGGTTGCTAGATGTATCTAACCCTTCTCCTGTCTCCCTCTCTCAGCACAAGAACCCCAGGGGGATTCAATGGAGCCTGAAGACCTGCACCTGAGTCTCAACTCCCAGAGTTTAGCAAGCCTCTCCCTGTTCTTTATTTTTGATTAACCAGATTTTAAGCTTCCCAATGGTGTGGTCTTCGTTTTGTGAAAAATATGATTACCTCACATATGTTGTTGCTGTTGTTGTCTTTTGTGATAGTTAAATTGCTCCTGTTGACTTGAGCCAGCCATTCTTTCCTCCTCTCTGTGTCAGTGGGGAAACTTTACATGTGTACTCCTTTCTCTGAGCGCTTGGAGCATCCCCAGGCAGCACAGCAAACCATGGGGGAGACGATATGCCAGGACAACACAGAGGAAAAGGCACAGACAAATGGCATGATATGCTATTCAATGTTTATTGAATTCCATTTATTTACATGGATGTTCCTAAAACAACACATGTAACATCATCATCATGCTGCTGCTGCTGCTAGTCCTTTGACTCATTGTGTTGTCAGTTGACAATCATTGATAGGCACCTGTGGGTCTCCTGTCCTTTCTGAAAGTCATAAAGATGACATTAGTACTTTAGATTACTTGTGTCCTCAATTACCAGGGGATTACTAAAACCACCATGAATTAAATAAATGGTAGAAATGTATCTAATCAGAATGTTGAAACCTTCCTTCCCTCCCTCTAAATATATCAATAAACATTAGGATGTGATGCTCCTGACCATACAGGTTTAAGAAGATAATATTTGTTTTAAAGAATTCAAAGCAATAAACAACAGCAACAGGCTCTAACCAAGGCAACGTTAGCCTAACATGTATATGTTAACAGGTAAGATAGCTGTTCACACTGTATATTTTCTACTTTCTACGTTGTAATGCTATGTTATTTCTATTTAAGATGTTTACATTTTCGATTGTTTAATTATAGTCTTTTAACTGTCTAATGTACAATGCCTCCTTGTCTTTTGCTGCTGTAGCGTAAACATTTCCCAAATTGGTATCAATAAAGTACTTCTTATTTTATCTTAATCCTCAAATATTAGCACATTTTACTTAAAAAAACAAACACATTGATGTAACTACATACACATATCGATATGTTGTATACATATTGCAAATCAAAACCTTTATTGACCACTAATTACCAAAAATTGCATTTCTATCCTGTTATTAATGCATTCAAATCGTGATTCAAATGGCCCGCCACGAACTTCCGGGAACTTTCTGAGTCTCTCTGAACCACGTGACGATCAAGCATTTTGGACTTCCGCAGTCGCAACTGATGGCGCTGGACCAGCCAATCAGAATTGACCTTCTCGAGTTCTCCGATTGGTTGGTTTTGTGGCACATTTGTAACGCTGTGACAACTTGAGCGAGCACCAAGCCCCCAGGAAGTGCGCCGGAGTCTGATGAGAATATTCGTGCTGGTCAAACGGCGGTACTACACTTCCTTTTGGTTGCCAGGCCCGGAAACACTTTTTCCCATTGACTTACATGGGGAAAGAGTGGTCTGTAACTCGTTGGATAATTTTTTTTAAACTAAATAAACTACCCAGTATGAACGTTTGTATAGCCCTTATTAAAAACATTCGTTCCTCAAGTTGTAAAAATGTGCTAATAACGTTATTCTGAGAGTTATTTCCCACGGCATTATGAACGCGCATCTAACCCACGGGACCGCGCCACCCGGCACGTTCATGTTACGTGTTCAGTACTACATGAGTTTCTCTTTACCCATGGATGCACAATAAAAACGGACCATATCGCCTTACTGCCAGCCCACGGAGCTGTAATAATGGATATATTGCACATGTTTGCTGTAATTCATCATTTGTAAAATATTATACTACATGGGCTGTATGATGTAAATCTTGTACCGTAAATGTTGTATTAAATAAAGTTAATATTACCGACGTAGATTAACGTTCCTGTAGCTTCTTATTGCACTTGCAATTGTTTTAGTTACTTGTGGGCTACTTAACATGAATAATCACAGTTACTATCCTTTTACTCCATCACATTTCAAAAAGAAATAGGCTATTGTTATTTTAACTACACCACAGCAATCCATCATCAGCTTTACTTTTTAGATAAAGTTTTAACTCACAATTGATCATAACAGGCTTCAACATATACATTTTTATATATTACCAAGTGGTTTCATGTACAACCCACACAAGTATCATGCTAAATGAAGCTCTCTTGCTTGGATATCACTAGATCCTGATGTCAGCGTAATATAAAAGTACATACGATTGATGTGTAACTTGTGTAATTTACTAGCTAGCCGCTAGCTGCTAACTGCCGCCTCGTTAATATAAATCAAGTACCATGCTGTCATGAACGTGCGGTGCTGTTACGTGTACGCAAATTCACGTGCTTAATGTGAACGAGCCTTTTGGGCGGCGTGGTTAAAGTTGCGCATGCTCTATGAGTGCACATACGGGTACTTCTCAGGCATGCCGGGTAATCTGTGACGTTTCACTCTCTCAAAAGTTGGGCCATTTTGTCATCATGCGCTAATGAGCAACTCTCATAGGAATGAATGAGGCCCCGCCTCCCACGCTGTATCCAGTTCTTATTATACATCCATGGCGAGCACAGGCAAAGCTGAGCGTGCACAGGCTGGAGAGGTCGAGCGAGCGGGGGAGAGAGAGCGCATGCAGCGGTCTGCTTGCGCACGGAGCAGGAGTTTTATTAGAGAAAATATATTTCTCTGTGCTCAAAAATGTTCAAGTGCGCGCTCAATAGCATTTTCTATGCTCAACATGTTTCATTGCGTGCTCAGGATAGAGGCACACATATAACGCCATAGACTTAAAGGTGGGGTAGGTAATTTTGGAGAAACCAGCTCGAGTGCGCTAGAATTTGAAAATACACAGCCGGAGAAAACCTGCCACTTCCTTACAGAGCCCCTCCTCCAACACACACGAACGCACACATGACCAATGAGGGCACGAGATAAGTTTGTGCACAGATGGAAGGCTGACAGGCAGGTAGGCCATCCAGTTATTTTAGTCGGGCCGGCTCAGATGATTGGTCGTGCTTTCTACTACGGCTTCCACAGATGACATTTTTTTATGGATTTATTGTCAAAGCACTTCAGATATTCATTGCTATCAGGATGTTAAGAGCATTCCATGGAATATAACAAAAAGTGTATCTCTAGCCGGTTTCTCAAACTTACCTACCCCACCTTTAAATGTATTAAACGTATAATTAAGTGATAGCAAAATATACATAACTAATGTCATGCAAACATATTCATATTTGCTTGATTCCAGTGTTGAATTTAGCACAATTGCATACAAACGTTAAGGGATTTTCAGATTCTGAAGTATTATGCTAAAAACTCAATAACTTAGATTATTATTTATAGTTTTGCTGAATAGTTTCATGTCCGCTTACCTTAGAAACTTAAAATTTGACGGCAGTGTGCAAACGGGGAGCATGTTAGCTTAGCTTAACTGTCGAGACCGCCTACTTTAGGCTTCTCAGCAACTCTGCAGAATCCTTTGGGTGACGTCACTGACCCTACGTCCATTTATGTACAGTCTATGGTCACAGCGTATACTTCAGCGGAATATCAAAACGACGCATAACGGCCCGGGGTGCAAACAGCCAAGTAACAATTAAAAATGAATTAAGTCGGCACGGCGGCCCACATTGAAAATGACATAGGCCTACCTTTGATGATCAAATCACCTAAACACAAAGTCCATCCTCCTGTCCTGTTGGATGAAGCACTTGATGGCGTCGTCATGCAGCTGATCCTTTGCTTCTAAAGCAGTGTTTCTCAAACCTTTTCATACCAAGGACCACTTAACCAATAATAAAACACTCGCGGACCACCTAACTCCAAAAATATCCCAAAACACATCGTTTTTCTAGAACAGATTACAAATTGCCTGAAAATGGTACAAACAAGTAGCAACATGTGTGATGAAGGTATTGCGCTGGGCTATATCATGCAATTGAAACTTAAGCTTGCTCCATTGCGGAGATATTTCCACGATAGTGCGGAAAACTTTTATTTATTTATTTCAAATGTAAAATGTTACCAATATACTCACGGACCGCTAGGGGGCGCTCACAGACCACCAGTGGTCCGCGGACCACACTTTGAGAAGCACTGTTCTAAAGCAATCAGCAATTCCTTCTCGATCGAAATGAAGGCCAAGTCTGACAGTCGGACTTGCCAAGTCATGGTCCTTGAGTAGCTTTTCATGCACTTCAGCGCAGAGAATGACCTCTCCACAGAGGCAGTGGACAGGATGGTATTGTCAGGATGATGCATGAGAGGGGTGTACACTTGTTTCTAGCTTTCACTCCTTTTTTTAGGAGAAACTGATGAATGTCGGCTGGGCTTTTCCCCAAAAAGTCAGACATGCCGTACATCAGGGTGAGTTCCGTGTGCAGTCGTGGCTGGAAATATCCGCCATAGCTCTCCATCAAACTGTTCAAGGCAGCAGTTGGGAAATAGTTACGGTAATGCCCGAACTGTTGCCGGTCCAGAAGGGCCAGGAATTCCAGCTTTTTGTGGTCACTGAAGCGGTTGGCAATCTGGGTTAGCAGACTGTCAATTACGCTGCAGAGGAGCTCCCTGTACCGTGCGCAAACGTCTCCTGGAGCTCCACGGCCGCGCGGAGGGCCAACCAAAGCCTGGGTTTCACCGTAGACCCTGTAAAAGTTCTCCTTCTCCGGTTCAATTTGTCGCTGTAGCTGATCCACTCTGGCCAGGCAGAACTGCATATCAAAACCTTTGTTTTGAAATATTAGAAAAACAACATCTGAGTAGGACAGGGTTGCCAACTCTCACTCATCTGGCGTGTGACACACGCTTTCACTCTCAATGTCACGCTCTCACGCTGCCCAAACTATTCTCCCGCCAAAAACAAGATGAACCAGAGGTCGTTTTTGGTTGGTTATTTACAATGTTGAGTTGACAGCTGCTCAAGCTGTCGATCCGCTCCCTCCCCGCCCCCACCACTCTTAACAACGTTAACAGACAGCAGAGCAGTGGGAGCCGGTTGGTCAATCCCTGACCCGTACTGCGCAGATCTAAGATCCAGTAGAAATGATAAAAAGTAAAAGTTTGCTGCTTATTGTTCTACTAGGCCAAAATAGAGTCAAAGAGAGAGTGAGAGTGCGTTAATTAATATATTTGGCAGTTTGGAGTAAGTCTGTAGATGTATTTGTGTGTGTGTGTGTGTGTTTCATGTAGGCTATAGGCCTCTATACAATTAATTTTTGTTGGATACATTTTCCCGGAAATTATTGCAATAAACGATAATATTGTCGGCACCGTTGTATGACCATTTTAGACCACTGACATAATGATAATATATAATAATAGTTTAAGTACATCCTTTCAAACTGCTAGTCACATCCTCATGTAAATGTCAATTTATCGAGTTCATTTTTGTTTATCGTACGATAAGTCAATGAATTGCTTATCGTGACAGGCCTATGCACACAATAAAACAGTGGAAACAAACATGTGTTTGACTTTCATTAGTGAATGAAACGTTGTGCCCTTTATAGTCTGTGTCCAATATTGTGTATTTGTATATATTGTATATATCCTATTTTTATGCTAAGGTCCCGCTACTGACAAGATAGCAGTCATTTAGTGTGCATATGTGTAATTAAACCCATGATATCAAAATATCACTCCAGCCAGGTACCCACAGTTGGCAACCCTGGAGTAAGATGGCGTGGAAGGTTTTCAACCAAAAGCTAACATCGAAGCTGGTAAGGAGGGTGATGTATCCATCAGCGCAATGAACAGTTTCGTCATCAAACTCTGTGTGATAGTCTACGATGTGCTCGAACACCTACGAGAGTAATACTAGCATAGTTCTTTACCTTCATGTGTTTATGAGTGGGTCGTTTCCAACACTATATCATTTATTTATTATTGTTAATATTTTCATTACGGTCATTATTATTATTATCTTACCTCTCTCAATTCCCTGGTCTTCTCTGCCACTGTGCACACCAAGCGAGAATGAAAGCACCAGCGAGTAGGAGCTGCCCGCTGGCAAATATCATCCAGTAGCTTGGTGCGCTTTGCTGAGCGGCTGAAAAAGGTGGCCAAGCCAGAGAGGTGGGAGAAGAAGACCTTACACCTGCACGGGTCTGATTTTCAAGACCCGCTCCCGCCCCGCAACGTGCAATACCAACCTGATCTCACCAGAATGCGTGACTCCACCACGACTCCTTAACACCGCATTGCGTGGTGGACTCACGAACTTTGCTACATTTACGTGTCTGCACCACGCAAACAACCCCAATGTAAAGTGAATGAGGCTCTTTTTGTCGTGGTGCATACACGCATTTCTACAACGTCCTGCAGTGCAAGCCTTGTTATTATGAATACAAATAAAATAAAAGAAGCCTCCCGTGAGTTCTACAAGCTATAAAGTAGATTTTAAAAACGTTTTATAGAAAAAAAGCTCACTGCAGGCCGTTGTAGAAATGCGTGTGTGCACCACGACAAAAGAGCCTCATTCACTTTACATTGGCGCTGTTTGCGTGGTGCAGACACGTAAATGTAACAAAGTTCGTGAGTCCACCACGCAATGCGGTGTTAAGGAGTCGTGGTGGAGTCACGCATTCTGGTGAGATTAGGTTGTGCAATACCGAACCCGCCCCGCTACCCGCACATATTGCCAATTAGTTTCGCAAACCGACCCGACCCGTCAGCACAAGATCCGCAACCCGACCCGAACCCGCATATATATGAGCAGTGAAAACGTGCAATTATTAACACACTTAGTTGCATATTTGTCTCAAAAAGCGTGGGATGTTGGTTCTTTTCTCCATCTAGGACAGTGATCACCAACTAGCGGCCCGCGGGCCACATCCGGCCCGCCAGACATTCTCATCCGGCCCGCACGACGGTGGTGACTGTGGCGTTGGCGGAGTGGTTACTGCGTTCGCCTCCCACCCATTTTTTTTTTTTACAACGTCTCGTGAGTAAGGTGCAGTACCGGAGTCCAACAGAGAGGCAGCAGCTGCGGGTCAGTAGACTGCGTACTGCGAAACCTTCCCTGCCTTGAACAATAATAGGCTACATGCACTAGGGTCTGAGACGTACTTCCGCCTTAGCCGTTATACTGCTCGGACGCTTCCGGGTTGCTTCTGGTCTGAGTAGCTGAGCGTCCACAAATGTTTTACTGTTTAAATCTGTGGTTTAAATATGAGTCGACGGAAGATTTTCAAAACGGAGCATTTGCAAAGACAAGTAAATAACTACTCCGAGCACTGCTGTGTCCCACTTTGTACGGCGTCAGCTAAATTCAACGGCGTCCTAAGTTTCCATGGCTTTCCGACCGAACTCGAGCTGCGAAGACAGTGGCTAGTTAAAATACGACTTTACAATCTCCTCTCACTCCAAGGTCTGCAGTCGTCACTTCGCTACGGATCAACTAATAGAGCCAAAAACCCTTGATGGCCGTAGGAGGCTTGTGAAAGGTGCTGTCCCAACTCTGTTTGAGTGGAATCACTTCACTGCTCAAACACTGCGGGCTAGTGTTTGGGAGAGAAGGGAGCGGCCCACTGAACCAGTCTCTCGGGAGGAGCAGGAAGAGCACATCGATGTCCGTGACCATGATTACTGCTCAACCCCTGAACCAGCTTCACTGGACATGTCCCCTCAAGCTACAGAAGACAACTCCAAAACATTGGAGGATCTGCAGAAGCAACTGCAGGAGTTAAGAGTCCAGCGAGAGTTTTGCTTACAGCGGTTTGCTGGCTCCGACGACAACATCCGATTCTATACCAGGTAATGTTTGGGCTAAATTCTATCCAAGTTTTTGAGATGGGTTAGCTTATAAAGAATCCTGTTTACCTGCCGTTTGACTGCTGACTATTTGCATGCAGTGTTGGAATAAGTAGGCTACTCAACTTAACTGAAGTATAAGTACAAATACTATGGTTTGAAAATACTCCTGAACTGAACATGTAGAATCATAAATCATGTGTTTTCATAAGTAACTAGAAACTATGAAGGTTAACTAAATGTGGTGGAGTAAAACATACTAATACTAACAACATACTGATAATACTTTACTACAAGTGGAAATCTTCAAAACCTTACCAAAGTAAAAGTACATGTCAATATCCACTGCGTTTCTCCCAGTTGCACACTAGAATGAAGAGTAAAAGTAGTCATTCTGTGTAAAATGTTCCCTGTATGTTTTAGATTATTATTACTGCTGCTTTAATGTAGTTGTTACATGTTACTGCTGTATATTACTATACCTGCACCAAGTGCCTTCTTAATCAGTCTATTTGAATTGTAATGTATTATAGCAAACAAGAGGAAAGCATTAGCCCATGTGTTACAGTTAACGAGTCAATTAATGACTGACATGTGTCTTTTGTGTACAGATTCCCGAGCTATAACCACCTGATGGCCTTCTGGTTTTTGATTGAGCCTTCCATTTATAAAATGGTTCGTGTTACAAGAGCGATATCAGCTGCCAAGAGGAATGAAGAAGTGGTTACACACGCACGTCCATCAACGGTAGGCTACGTTTCTTTTAACACACAATCTAAACACAAACTGAAGGGAAAATGTTTCTCCAACATTTCATTGCTTTCGTGTAGGCTAAAAGGCTATAGTACTCAATCCTTTTTGAATACATCAGAGAACTAAAACAACTTAATGTTTTTCCCATGGTGTGCTACACTCATGACATTAATATAGTACCCTTTTTTTGTTTATCTTCCAGAGACAGCTGCTTCAGCCAATTGACGAGTTCTTCCTTTTTCTCTGCTTCCTGTCGGTGGGTTTGAAAGAGAGGGACCTTGCAAACCGCTTCAACGTACACCAGTCCACTGTGAGCCGCATCATTGCAACATGGACGAGTTTTCTTACAACTTTATTGGGGTCACAGTGCATCTGGCTTACACCTGCAGAAGTTCAAGCCCACCTCCCAGAGGCATTCAAAGATTTCCCAGACACACAGGTGTTCCTGGATTGCACAGAGCTGAGGTGTCAAACACCATCCTCACTCCTCCTCCAAAGTGAAATGTATTCTACATACAAATCTCACTGCACCATGAAAGCCCTGGTTGGCATAGCCCCACATGGCACAGTGACATTTGTTTCCAGTCTGTATGGTGGTTCTGTCAGCGACAAGGAGGTTTTCAAACAATCTGGAATAGCTGCGTTGTTGACTGAAAACATGGCAGTGATGGTAGATAAGGGCTTCCTGATCAGCGATTGCTGCAAATGCAAGGTGTACTGCCCACCTTTTCTGTCAAAGCAGAAGCAAATGCCAGCCTATCAGGTGAGGGAGACACAGGCCATTGCCAGACTGAGGGTTCATGTGGAGCGTGTCATTAGGAGGATAAAAGAGAACAAACTTTTTGATGGTGTCATCCTCCTGTCCCATGCCTACAACATCAACCAACTGTTTGCAGTAGCATGTATGCTGTCAAACTATCAGAACAAGCACTGGTCAAGAAATGGGTGAAATAAGACAAGATGATGATGACACCTGTGCAGGTAGCTGTGATTAAGCTGGGTGAGCACACCGTAATCCCGTGTTGCCTGACACACGCTAGTGTTTTGTTTGAATAAATGGTAAATAGCAAATTACAATGCGTTGATGATTTCTTACAAATGCACTGATTTACTATTCATTACACAAATCACTTCACTTTATTGTCTTTTTAAATACAATTGTATATTTATTTACATATATGAAAATGTGACAAACAATATATATCAAAAACAAAATATTGAAATCACATTTTGTTGTCATTCAGAACACATGATTGAGGGATTGCCTCCTAAAAACAATGACGGCTGAGCCAGCGTCTAGCAGCTAACTGCTTACAGAGTTAACAATGGCTACAGTGCCCACTACTTTTTTAATGACGGGTACTTCGGCATGTATGTGTAAAAAAAAAAAAAAGTCTACTTTTTCTCTGATTGCTCTTTGCACTTCTGGATCTGTGTATATTCTTTGCACCAGGTAGTCCTCTTGTGCCCACACTACAAAATCACACCACTGCATCCCAGATACAAGAAGTTGACCCTGTACTTGCAATAGGCATGGCTTTTCTTGAGCTTAGGGGAGCCACATTCCATCTGCACATATTTGCAGTCGACATAATTTGGGACATTGGGACATTTGAATTCAACAAGGCCAAATTGGGGATATTCTGTTGGGTCAAAAACAACTCCATCAGGGGAGGCACCAAGCCAAGGGCGTAGAGGGGTGAATGACAAGGCCACAAGGGGAGTAGTTCACGTTTGGCCAGTCTACTGTATTCAGCTGCTACTGTGGGCTCCATCTCGGCACCTCTCCTCATTTCTGCAGTCTGCCTTGTACCTTTGAGTATTCGCTCTGCAAGAGAGTTAGCAGAGCTCTCACCCTCTGACGTGACAAATCTCTCTAAACCTAGAGGCAGTAACCCTGGGTTTGCGGAGCAGATGCCACTCTGAGCTAGAGCTTTGCTCACGGGTAGCCCTCCTCAATTTTGTGAGACATTTCCAAATCAACAGATAAGCTGTTCATATGTAGTTGCTCCTCTTCTGAGCACACAGCGGTAAATCACATGGCAAGATCACATACCCCTCTATGGGCAAGTGGGGTGTTGGTGGTGTGTCAGTGTGAAGTGGTGGTGTACCGAGACGTCAAAGCAGGCATCTGATAGGACAGAACACTGCCCTCCTGCACAATCCCGAAGGCACTTTCCACAAGGGGCTTGTCAGGTCTCATTTCATTGTGGTCACAAGCGGCCTGTCTTCAATGCTGAATGCTGAGTATGCCTCCGTAACTCTGAACAGGCAGGGATCTGGTAATGGCCCCACCATGCCTCTGTAGAATCCACTCCTACAAAGAAGGGCAAAGACAATATAGCACATTAATGTGACAATAAAGGTTAGGAATACAGCACCAGAATTATGAATTTTAAAAACACAGGAAATACATTTTCCAGCTAAAATTACCCTTACTCCAGTCTGCACCATCCTATTTGGTACAGGCTTGGTGAAGACCATGGAGTTGATGGGGCCCTGGCTTCACACCCTTAAGGAAAAGACAATTACTGTTCGTTGAGTCACTTTAAATAAAACAAAAACTCTGAAAGATTACAAGTATTTGAACCTCATTGAAATGACCATTGTTCGCGGCTTGTGCCATTGCTGTTCCGATTCAGTACAGCTATGCACAGGTGGCACAACTGGCATGTTCAGTTCAGTGTAGTGTGCTGTTTGGAACAGCAATGCTACTGTGGTGATTGCACAAAACAGTTCCTGCAGCACAGGAGCACTGGTTGTGCGTGAGCACCACTGGTGATGAATCACGAAGCGTTATCTAAAAAAGAGAAGAAAAATACTAGTGATTAGTAACCTCACTTGTTACTATGAGCCAGGAGGTTATTATGAGTAGAATTAGTGGTTATTTTTACTGACCCATTATCCTAGAAGAAGCATGTATTCCTGAATGCTTAGTGTTACCCTCTTACCCTACAATACCACAATGAACTTTCTTTGGAAACTAAGATGCCTTGAAAATTGTATTAAAGCAGTTTTTTACTATATATTTGAACCCCAAACTTACACATCCATAATCAATGTAATAATATCTGACCAATCAGCTGTGATAAAGCAGGGAGAAGTAGGACACTGTTGAGATTCCCTTAAGGTAAACTAATGTTTAACTGAACTGAAACTCAATAAACAGGGGGGGAACAGTGTCATGCTGCCTGCCTACACTCAAACTGTGTGCTGTCTCGCTCTTCCGCATTGACCTGTAGCACAAGGCTCTCACGCTGACCTGCCCCTGTCAGCCTGTCTTTATTGGACACTGAATGAAGAAAAACAGAGCAACAGCGTTAGATCTATACTCACGTCAACACATCTATGGCAACATTGCTTTACAAAAGCTGATACCATTATGCAGTGTGGCTTTGATTGATTGATTGAAAAGTTTATTAACAGCTTGTATATTGGGTACAGTACAGTACAGCTCAAAACATACAATTGTTAAGGGGATGCAGACCAGAGAAAGACTTTCGTCTTGTTTACATCAGGGTCCCCCATTTCCAATTCATCATGTCATTTAAGACATATAAGACATATTTGACATACAGATGGCTTATTTACAATTTACATACAGGTGGTTTTTTTACATACAGATTACGACAACAAGATAACCTTGGCTAGGCTATAAGGCTATTAAACGATAGTATTTGTTAGCAAAATGGCTAATGTTTTAAAGAATTAACACCAGAAACAGTACATAGCGTTACCCAGAGCCCTATAGTAGTCTACTATAGTAGTAGTATAATAATAATAATAATAATAGTAGTTATACTATAGGGCTCTGGCGTTACCTAGCTTTTGACAGCTAATGTTAGCGTAACCCGGAGCATAAGCTAGCTGGTTAGTACCGGTTACCTTCTTACCTTCATAGTTGTATATATATGACGCAGCATATAATTTGAAGCCTTTATCGAGTTTGCTGGCTGGGGCTTGTAGTCGTTCCGGCAAATCCGATGAACATCTGACATTTTAATTTCGGAAGCTCTTGTAGGCAGCGGGTGTAGAAGGTCGTCGTTTTCAAACAGGAAATGAATCGGCCGCTATGAGTAGAATGCGAAGTGACTGTGCATGTAGCCTGTGAAGAGTCTGGTTAATGCGGTCGCACCACAGCAGCAGCCCTGCTGCGACAGAGTCCGACAGAGAAGGCAGGAGCTGCGGGACAGTGCCTAGAGCAGGGGTTGGGTTGTAACGCAATACATGTAATGGCGTTACGTAATCAGAATACAAAAATCAAGTAGGCTAACTGTATTCAGCTGGCGTTACATTTGAAAAACGAGTAATCTGATTACAGTTACTTTCGTAAACCTGAAGTGAATACATTTTGGAATACCTATTGGAATCATTGGTGGAAAAGTTTCCTCACAAAATGTAATATTCATTACCGGCATAACTGTGTGCACACTGCACAGCGCTGCAGCATGTCTGAGCGAGAGAGAGATGCAGCGTGTCTGTGAGGTCCCGCCCCCGCACGCAGATGAGAGAGATCTCTTTTAAAATATATTGAAAGTTAGAAACGGAGATGGTTCGATAAAATGTGCAAGATAACGTTTATGTAGCATTTCTTTATTGTCGAGATGATGACATTTATAACGGGATCAAATCAAAGTGAATGGCCTGCTGCTGCTGAATGCCTGGGGCAAGTGACTGGAAAAAGTTTTAAAAGTTATTATCGTTTCAGATAATAATGATAATTCATTCTATTTAGGGGCACCTTTCAAAGCACCCAAGGACATCTTACAATTCATAACATATTCCAAGGAAAGGTTTTAAGACAGTACAAATAATGCAGTCTGGGTGATGTTTTTTATGTGGGGTGCAGATGAGAGGGAGCTGTCCAGAATGACACTAAGATGTTGTGTTTGTGCTCTTGATAAGCCATTAAAACAGTAAAAATAAGTGTCTCCTGTTCACCAAAAACATACCCATCTGTTATGGAAAAAGAAAGTATTCCAAAAGTAATCTGAATACATTTTTAAGACACGTAACTGTAACTGTATTCTGATTACTTTCAGAGCATGTATTCAGTAACTGATTACATTTACAAAGTAACCCTCCCAACTCTGCCTAGAAATGATCCTTCGTAAGCTTTATGCGGTCCACAGTACCTGAGCGTGCTCCACTAGCACCCACCCCCCCCCACTTCAAAATGCTGGGCTATATAAAAATCGCTGCCCCGCGATAGTGTCTATTGGATACATTTTGGCCCTTGGACAAATGTAGTTGGTGATCCCTGATCTAGGATGACACCAAAAGCCTCCCAGACGTTGGCTTTCGCTCTTGAGGAAGTGTTATTGAAAATGCTGTATTCTCCGCTATGAGCTTCACCTCAGCCATTAAGAATGTGGCGCGCTCAGCAGCAGATTGATGCGCTGCTACAGAGGTTATGATTATGCGCGGTCCCACGGGGGGAGAGGTCTGAGGATTTAAACATTAAACTAAATTATTATTATTTTGTGTGATGGTCTACGATGTAAATAAAATGTCCCGCTGAAAACGTTTTAAGAACAGTAGGGCATAATGTTCGAACAATGTTATCAAAAACATCTAAAGAAGGTTATCACCAAACATTTCAAGAATGTTTTAAAGGACGTGATCCTACCTTTCAGAAGAACAATTCGGAACCAAAAATAAACGTCCCGCTGAAAACATTCCTAGAACAACGAATGGTAACAAACATTTCTAGCTGGGAACTCTCACATGCCACCGCAAACATGCAATATCTGCTTACAGCTTATCATGAATTACGTGCTTGTTTGTTTTTTTCAAAAGGAACATGTGGTGACATCAGATTTTTAAAACATCCTTTTCAAACAGATGCAACAAGTTTGTTTTTTAAAGCGCTCTAGAAATAAATCTGACGTTGACCATGACCCGTGTTAATATTTGCCCATAACAGGAACGTTTTATAAAAAGAATAACATCCTGAAAACATTTTCAGAATGTTTCTTGGAGAATGTTCTTCATTTGTTTCATGTAACATTGAGGGAACGTTTTATAAAGAACATCTTTAATGTGTTACCCAACAACGTCCAAAACACATCCTTAGAATGTTGCAGGCAAAACGTTCCACCTTTGTTAACATATTACATTAAAGGAACGTTTTATAAAACACTTTCTGTCATCTCAGGCCTCAATAACATCCTGAAAACATCCTCTGAATGTTGCAGATAAACCTTATAGGAACATTATTTGAAAAAATAAACATCCTAAAAAGGTTCTTTGAACATCAGATTAAAACGTTTCTTTAAAACCTTATTAGAACCTGTAGGTAACGTTGGCCAAAGTTGTGAGAATGTTCCCCGCTAGCTGGGATATACAGTATGAGTTACATGTTTGTACTGTATTCACCTGAAGTGTCTTTATTTTTAAAGGAAGAATGTTTGGAGTATTACAAGTACTTATAAAAACCTTTGACGCTCATATGTAAACAAAATGAATATTGAACCAGGCTTTATACAATGGCTACATTGCAAATGTGCACATATTTAATCGTCTAATGCCTCCTTTGCACAGTTGCTTTAATATCACTCTTTCAACTTCAGATGAAGTTCATAAAGTTGATGAATAATAATAATACCAGAACTATATCCAGTCACATGTGGCCACACAGTGTCAAGAGGAAGCTGACGGATTCTGTCCTTACGAGAAAAACATTATTAATAGGAACAACTGGGAGGCTATTTTGTACTATGTATGACTTAGTACTTGTTAAATGAAAAGCATGTGCACACAATGACCATTTTCAGGAAATGGTCTCTAATGGCAGGCTAACACCAGTACTGGATGTGTGAGAGGGGTGGAAACACATAATCCCAACATGAGGGGACACTGAAGCACTCTGGGAATCAGCTGCCTGTTCATTTTACAGCAAGGACTGCTTCATGCCCTTCTGAGAGAGGCTTGAGTTACAGTCAGAATCTACATCTGGCGGGGCCCCGTCTCCACCCTGCTGATCACTGTTTTCTGATGTTTCTTATTGACGCAACTGAGCCTGAAGTGTGTGGGAGAAAAACTCCCTCCGGAAGGAATACAGGGATTTTAGACTTTGCAGACCATTTACATGCACACAAACCTGTATAACACTCTACAGGGAAGGGAGAACCCAAAAAGCAGAATAGAGCCTCTTTAAAGGCCCTAACCCTGAACTGAAGTCCATCAACAGAGCTAACCTTTCCTTAACTCACACAGTATGTATGATCACTGTTTGGTTGGAAAGCCTGGAGCTGAAAGGCAACATGTTCTCAGCAGAATTTTAGATAAACAAGAAAATACATAAAAACAGTGAAAGGCTGTATTTTATCCACAATCTACAGTGCTTTGGGTACACTTTCTCCCACCTGACAGACGAGAAATATAATTATTTGAACAATTTGGCTGATGATAACAGTGTGTTTGCTCCGGGGTACAGGCCGAGCTGCTCCACAGATGCTGTTTGGGCACATTGTTCTTAATGGCAAATCACACAACCTCTGTTTATGTCCAGATCCAACCTGTTTTTCTGTGAGTTGTAAATTACAGGCTGCTACCTGTAATTTATGGCAATTTGCTCCCACATTATTGTGGGCCACTGCGGTGGTACCACTTTCTATTCATCTCTGGTCTTAAACAAAGAGGTCCTATCACACTGTTAGTTATGTTCTGCACATTATTATGCCTACTGCCTTTTAAGACACAATGCAACTGAATAGGCCAATTGAACTGAAACATGCACTGTAACAACTCTTTTCTACTGAAAATCAGTTTGGTTCTAGCTCCGTGTTGGTGCTTGTTTGGTCCCAGAAAGTTCTAAGATAGAACTCCTTTCTGTTTCCACCCCCCCAGAGCCCAGTCATGACATCCCAGTTGCTGCTGATTTTTTTCAGCCAACGCTGCTCACAACAACAGCAATGGCCGACTGAGTCTGGTCAATGCTTATGTTTCTTTTAAACAAACAATGCCAGATTAAATGAAAGAAGGACTTCCGCATCACACTATGTCTGGTTAGTGTTGCCTTACTTTGTGTATATGTGTGTGTGGTCACGTTCTAGTCACTTTGCAATCTGAGCACTACTGCATGAACTGTTATTGCTCAGGTTAACCTTCTGACATATCTGGTTCTTGTTCTTGCACAGCAGTCTTTTCGATTCAAATCCAAACCAGTTTTCAGGCCGGCTGCAGTGGGAAAAGGAAAAACTGGTTTTGCAAGCGAGAACTGGATCCAAACTGGCCCTTGAACCGCTTTGGTGGAAAAGGAGCATTAGAAACCTGAATTAGTTGTACAGTGTTCAACGTGATCTGATGACATTTCAATACCAATGAAGATGTAGATTGAAGGTGTTGATGTGAAAGACATAATCTGCTTCACTTCTCAACACCATTTTCCTCACATTAGCTAACTGCATACAGCATTTCGCACTTTCAGTACTATATTGGGATTTGTGACTGTAAAAACACCTTTCATACAGTAGCAGGGTCACACTACAAAAAAAACTGGTAAAAAAAAAACTTCCGTGTCCAAATCAATCCTTCACCTGTCTCCAATAAATATCCAAATCACTGGTGCCTGAGGTTGCCTTCAATATGAAAGCATATACAACTACTCAAATTGACCAAAAAAAGACCCTAATGTAATTCTGAATGAACTCCATACAGAACAGCAGTAAAATAAACTTTTGCCTATTAAATAATACAGATCAATAAAAAGCTCTGACACTCACAATTCTTTATTCTAGCTTCACATTTTTTTTTTTTGTAAATGTATTGATATTAAAACAACGTCCTGTTTTTCAAAGTATTTGGTGCTGGAGCCTTTCCACACCCAGCAGCCAAAGCCCAGGCGTCCCAGGCCCGGTCATCATCACTATAACAGATTATCAGGTATTAGGTAAGCCTGTTAGTAATCGCACAGCTTTGTCGAATGTTAGTGTGAGTAAATGTGGGAACACAACCTATCCCTGTTAACTCCATCTGTTGACAGGCTGAAATGAGGGGGGTTGTTTTGAGCTTCTCCCTTGACCTGTCAGGAATGGGGGTCCGGTCCAACTGGAGCAGGGATCCCGTTTGATGTGTCCGCCGGGGGGGCATGACGCCTGACGGCCTGGGCCAGAACTGGAACTGGTGTTTTTGTTTGTCAGGTTTTGATCCCCCACCCAAGGAGAAATGACCCTGTGGGCAGGCTCAGGTTTCACAGGCAGAATTAAACACTTCTGCCTGGGAGACGAGACACCCTGCTGGAGTTCTGGCCAATTAGGATCAAGTGTCAGCCCGTTGACATGTGAAGGATGGAATGTGCGAGAGTTTGGTCAAACAGGGATAGGGAGGCAGTGATGGTGGTGACAGGCTTTGTCCCGACATGGGGGGAGGATTTAAAACATATGGCTCTCTGCCACCAGAAGGAAGCCTTCACTTCGGGCCGGCTGATTGGATAATGCAGAGACGTCAGGCTTTCTCTCTCTTTTCTGACTTTTTTCTTCCATCCTTCCAGACAATAATCCTAGTTGGCCATCCTACTGGATCCTGCTGGATGGCCAACTCGCTTTTCATCATTTGTAACAAATTAATATTGCAAACAACAAGGAAGCAGCTACCCTATACAAATGGAAACATGTTAATGGACATCAGTAGGCATGCAATATTATTTGAGGACAACCGTTTTTCTTCAATTATCTTTATGTATGTTCATTTTTTGGTATCATTGTTTTTTTTTGGAGGAAGTTTGATTTTGTGTGATGTTGAAATGGTATGTCTATGGTGTACTCAAACCCCCTACTCATAGTAATACAAGAAAAGTAGTTATTTGAGAGACTTTTGTTTATTGTACTGTTGGGACGGTATTTTGAATAATGTCTCAGATTATCTTTGACACGAGTAATTCATTTTACATTGACCCTGAACAAATATATCTGCACACGTCACCACCAGCCATCCCTGTATGCTCCCCAGACTGCAGTGTGAAGGCACAGTTCTGATTGATGTATATCTGTATAGCTGAGGGAGAAATCTGCCAAGGCCAGGCTTCTGAGACATGTCCGGATTTGAAAGCACACTTAACCAGGATGCAATATTCAGCTCAGAAAAGGACAAATGATATCTTTATTGTCCTCATTTCACACCTAGGTTACACAATAATAATTTTAACATAAAAAAAAAGCAGAAGTGTAAAAGGAACACAGATTCTTAAGTTGCAATGAAACTGTAATAGGCGGTTCAAAGTGAACAACTTTACATCACTTAATTACTCATCACTTATTTCAGAATGCTATATTACTATATACAGTACTGCTGCCACAGTAATATATTATTCAGTATAACCATAGGTTATAACTGATCCGATGACGTTATCAGTGATTTTAAGCTGATTAATTACCGAAATAACATCAACCCTGTGGGCGGCGCCATTTTGACGAGTCACATGACTTATTTGACCGGAAGTGACGTGAACTATGCGTTTGGTGTCGAGGACAAATTGACGTATGCTGCTTTGTTCATGTTGTTTACTCTAGTTACTCTCACAATTCTATTGAAATATGCCTCATTGTATCGCGAAACATTGCCAAAATTCGGATAGGAACAATCCACGGAATGCTCGGTTCCATCTATTACCAACGGGTAAGTGTAGGAAGTACGTTCGGAGGCAGTGGCTAGCGAAATGTGCTCGGCCCGAACCGAAAGATCCACAGGCGCATGTATGCAGCGAACATTTCAAGTTTCCGGACGACTACTCTGAGAGTATGATGAAACATACAATGGGATTTGCAGTGCACTGCCAATGCCAGCCAGCGTAAGCACATTACGCAGCAGACTTTACTTATTGTTTACTACGTAAGGAAGCAGGAATTGCAGGACCCAGAGCGCATGGAGCACACAGCAGATAACGGAATTGCAGTTTTATTTGCTTATAGATTATCAGAACATTTCAAAGGGGACACAGCCCCATTGGATATTAACCTATGGATTAACTACATTATCGTTTTTATCGTTGTAATGCCATTGAAGACCAGTTTATACCAGGCAAAGACGAAGGTAAGCCATGTTAGCCTAGCGCATGTTAGTACCTAGCGTCACTTGTTTTGATGTACGTTTTTGTTGATAACGTCGCGAGTTTGTATCTTTCAGTGTTGAGGTGGGCACCGTTAGATTCTGTGTCTTTACGATCATAACGATGTGTTGGATGTGCAGCTAGGATAAGTAATAAGGGAACTAGGAGTGATTTTCGGTGCAGTAATAGGTTAGCATTTTTCGCTCGGGGCTAATTCAGAGGCTCACTGTTAGCATTGTGTGTTTTTTTTGAAGAAACAAATTAAAAGGATCAGTTAAATTAGTTTTTTTTCCCGTTATATGGATATAAAATATTCATAGTTTATTAAATATTAAGGTTCCTTAGACGTTGTTTCCTGCAAATTACGCGATTTCGGCCCCGGAACCGGGTCCGTGGGGCCTAAGAGGATAACAGAGTATGTTTTTTATTTTTTTTTACAGTTGTATTTGGATGGAATGAATACCTATAGTGATAATTCAAAGTAAGTCCGCCTGGACTTTATTTTCTAAACTTCTTCCTCGGCTGACGAGTCCGAACCTCAAATACTCCGCCATGTTTTCGTCGAATGAGCTGTTCGTGTGTTTACAAAGTGAACGCATAGATGACGTCACAACCTCGTTTTTTCGGATCATGTGACTACTGAAAATGGCCAAAATGGCAGCTGCCCTGACGGAATATAAGGTTTTTGATAAAAAAGAGCTATAAAATCATTATTTACCGGGGAATATCGCTGATTTCTTCAGGGTATGGTTTAAACATAATGTTTCACTAAATACTGAAGTTTTGATTAACTTTCTAATGACTGGAGCCTTCCTTTAAGTGTCATTCAGTCCAATGTAAACCTGATTTTGCCTTGGCTCACTACGGCTGTCACTCCGAGGCTTTTCACCTTTATTACACAGGCTGGCTACCTTCTGTTCTCTAGCATTCGACAGACATTATGTACAAAGTATCATACGGAGGTTACCTGTTAGAATGAACATGTCTTGACTCTTGTGTCCCTTTGTTTCCCGCTCCTGTATAAAGGACTTTTGTGTTCTGTGTGTGATTTGGTCAGATGCTGTAGCACTAGCTGCTGCTAACATCTGGCCTTCCAGCTGCATATAGATCCTTTCTGTTAAATGCTTTAACTCTTCACAACTCCTGGTTTAAACTTATAGATTTGCTAATTTCTTACCAGAAGGTAGAAAGAATTCCACCACAGGTAGCATTTTAATAAATGTAGTGTAATTGATTAAAATGGAAATACTAGAATGAAGTTCAAATACTTAATACATTTTCCTAACTGCCATACTTGATGATGTTTGAATTGCTGAGCCTAAACAGAGAGATAAACTCTTGGCCACTGCAGTAATTGGAAAAATTTCCCCCTCAATGGATTCCTCCAATGTCGTTCTTTGTTTTACTGTGCCATCAGCAACTTCAGACAACACAAATTGAGACAGAGTTTGGATAGGATGTCCAAGAGCTGATTGCTCACAGGTTGCCAAAACTAAGTTATTACAATCCAATGCGTTCCAACTACTGTATATGCAACCAAAACCTGCCCTCAAATGTAATACGTTAATGGTCCTCGGGCTACAAATGAAAACCAAAATGCTTCCGACCTCTAAATCTATATTTTTGGTTTTCTTTAGCACTATTTTTTGATTTGGCTCATATCTAAATAAGTGCTTCTGAGGCAGACCTCTATTTACTGACACACACTGAGCCACAGCAGTGACATTTTTGTTCAGAGTTTGTACAGATATTTCTAGTATATTTATACATATTGAATATAGTAATATACACTTTAGATTCAATAGAGTTATTTTGGGTCATCCAGAAGAAAAAAATATAGTGTATATTGTAAAGGATGAGGTTCTAAAGCAGAATCTTCAGTTTTCTTCCTATTGGAGGCACAAATGGGAATCAAAGCCAGGGTCTCCTGTTAACTAGACAGCTTTAACCAAATAGGCCGCAGCACCTTTCTTCCCTCTGCAGATAAAAGTTCCATGAGCAAGGCATTATTCAGAATGAGAAATTAAATTGAAAGGTGACCTACCAACTATTAAATAATGTTTACAAAACCAAGGACACTATTGTCATCAGAGGATCTGTTCCCAGAATCTTCTCGCGAGCACACAAGAATTCTGAGTGACAGGAAACTCTGGGCGGTCATCCGGGACTCATAGAACCGTAGTTACAGACGTAACTATCGTTCTATTTCGTCCCTACTGACCGCCCAGAGGTGGTGCTTTAGCACTGGATGACTTATACCAAGCATGTCATGAAGAAACCAAATACTTCACCTAGCTGGAAGCAGCGGAGCTTGGCAACAGGACCCACGCCCAAAGGATGGGGGGGTGGCGGACATTGACCACCCGGTAGAACCTCGAGAATGTGCCAGAAGACGCCCCAAGACGCTGCGGCGCAGATGGTCTCCAGGGGCACTCCTCTCAGGGCGGGCCCAAGACGTTGAGACGCTCCCTGTAGAGTGGCATCTCACCCCTGATGGTAGGGGGTGTCCACTGGCCCCCATAGGCATGTGCGATTGTATCAACAACCCAGTGGGACAAGCCGCTTGCATGGAGAGAGCACAACCCTTCCTAGTGCCGCCATGGCAAACGAAGAGCTGCTCTGACCTGCCGTATACAGGCCGTAGCATCAACATATGCTCTTAGGGCACGCACAGTGCACAGCAACTCGGGCGTGCGACTCTCCTGTGGGACGTTAAAGCGTGCCAGCTGGATGGGCCGATTGGAGTAGGCAAGTGGAAGCACCTTGGGCAGGAACGCCACATTCGGCCAGAGGGCAACACCCGAGCCATCGGAGTTCCACCTCAGGCATGTATCGCTCACAGAGAGGGCATGAAACTCCCATCTCGCTTCCCTGAGGTTATGGCAAGCAGAAATGGTGCCTTCGAGGACAGCCACTTAAGCCCACCTGGGCCAGGGGCTCGAAGGGAGGAGATGATATGGCATCTAGCACGAGGGGCAGGTCCCAAGCCGGAGCCCTCGGGGTACTAGGGGGACGCTGCCGTAAGGCCCTTCTCAGGAAGAGGGACACCGACCTGTGGCGCCCCCACCGTGGCGCCGTCGACCCCGACATGTTGGGCAGAGATAGCAGCCATATATACAGTGGGGCAAAAAAGTATTTAGTCAGCCACCAGTTGTGCAAGTTCTCCCACTTAAAAAGATGAGAGAGGCCTGTAATTTTCATCATAGGTATACCTCAACTATGAGAGACAAAATGAGAAAAAAAAAATCCAGAAAATCACATTGTCTGATTTTTAAAGAATTTATTTGCAAATTATGGTGGAAAATAAGTATTTGGTCAATAACAAAAGTTCATCTCAATACTTGTTATATACCCTTTGTTGGCAATGACAGAGGTCAAACGTTTTCTGTAAGTCTTCACAAGGTTTTCACACACTGTTGCTGGTATTTTGGCCCATTCCTCCATGCAGATCTCCTCTAGAGCAGTGATGTTTTGGGGCTGTCGCTGGGCAACACAGACTTTCAACATTCCCTCCAAAGATTTTCTATGGGGTTGAGATCTGGAGACTGGCTAGGCCACTCCAGGACCTTGAAATGCTTCTTACGAAGCCACTCCTTTATTGCCCGTGTGGTGTGTTTGGGATCATTGTCATGCTGAAAGACCCAGCCACGTTTCATCTTCAACGCCCTTGCTGATGGAAGGAGGTTGTCACTCAAAATCTCACGATACATGGCCCCATTCATTCTTTCCTTTACACGGATCAGTCGTCCTGGTCCCTTTGCAGAAAAACAGCCCCAAAGCATGATGTTTCCACCCCCATGTTTCACAGTAGGTATGGTGTTCTTTGGATGCAAACTCAGCATTCTTCTCCCTCCAAACACGTCTAGTTGAGTTTTTACCAAAAAGTTCTATTTGGTTTCATCTGACCATATGACATTCTCCCAATCCTCTTCTGGATCATCTAAATGCTCTCTAGCAAACTTCAGACGGGCCTGGACATGTACTTGGCTTAAGCAGGGAATACGTCTGGCACTGCAGGATTTGAGTCCCTGGCGGCGTAGTGTGTTTACTGATGGTAGCCTTTGTTACTTTGGTCCCAGCTCTCTGAAGGTCATTGGACTTGGTCCTCCCTGTGTGGTTCTGGGATTTTTGCTCACCGTTCTTGTGATCATTTTGACCCCACGGGGTGAGATCTTGCGTGGAGCCCCAGATCGAGGGAGATTATCAGTGGTCTTGTATGTCTTCCATTTTCTAATAATTGCTCCCACTGTTAGGATCTGTCTGTGTGTTGTAGTTTTGTATGTCTGGTTATGGGTGGTGTTTTCATCCTTGTATATTGTCTGGTCCTTCTTCCTGTGTTTTTCCTCCCGTCGTTAGTTTCCTTGGTGTGTCTAGTTGTCTGATTGTTTTCACCTGTGGCCCTTGTGTTTCTCCTCCCCTGCCCTGTGTCTCGTCTTGTGATTACCCCTTCCTGTATTTCGTCTTGTCTCTTCCTGTGTTCAGTGTCGGTTCGTCTTGTGTTGTGAGTAAACTGCGGTGAGTGTTCTGTTCTGTCTCTGAATATTGTAGCCTTGAAATAAAGGAATTATTTTGTCACTTAAATCTGCATTTGGGTCCTGCTTCCTGCACACCGTAACATTACGAACCGACCAACAATGGACCCAGCGGATTTTAATTTTGATTTGGACTTGTTATCCCTAGAGTACACTCTTCAGTGTCATTATGCTGAATGGAGTAGAACCTTGGCTAAAAGGGACAAAGAGCTGTCCTCAAATAGGCACAAATGGAGGTGGACAACATCCCATGGTTGAGAGGCTCATTGCCTGAGTTTCTCAGAGTTTTCTCACGCAGCCCTGAGGGCCAGTCTCCATTCTCTGACCCTTTCTTGGGATCCCGCCTGGCGTTTGGAGGTCCACGGAGCCTCCAAAAGACTTCTAAAAGACGCAAGGTCAGGAAGCCAGCTCGTACTCAGGTACCGGTCCTAGCAGCCATGGTTCCGGCTCCAGAGCCGGCCCATACAGCCATGTTTCCGGCTTCAGAACGGGATCTTACAGCCATGTTTCCGGCTCCAGAACCGGACCTTACAGCCATGTTTCCGGCTTCAGAACCGGACCTTACAGCCATGTTTCCGGCTTCAGAACCGGACCTTACAGCCATGATTCTGGCTTCAATTCCGGCTCCAGAGCCGGCCCATACAGCCATGTTTCCGGCTTCAGAACTGGATCATACAGCCATATTTCCGGCCATGGTTCCAGACCTAGTACAGTCCCCAGCAGCCATGGTTTCAGCCCCAGTTCTGGCCCGAGCAGCCATGGTCCCGGCCCCAGTCCTGGCCCCAGCGCCACAGTCCCCTCTCCAGTTCCCCCTCGAGTCCCTCTCGAGTCCCTCCTCTAGCCCCTCCTCTAGTCTCTCTCTAGTCCCCTCTGGAGTCCCCTCTCCAGTCCCCTCTGAGTTCCTCTCGAGTTCCCTCTCGAGTTCCCTCCTCTAGTCCCTCCTCGAGTCCCTCCTCGAGTCCCCTCTCTAGTTCCCCTCTCGAGTCCCCTCTCGAGTTCCCTCTCTAGTTCCTCCTCTAGTCCCCTCTGGAGTCCCCTCTCAGTCCCCTCTCGAGTTCCCTCCTCTAGTCCCTCCTCGAGTCCCCTCTCTAGTTCCCTCTCAAGTCCCCTCTCGAGTTCCCTCTCTAGTTCCTCCTCTAGTTCCTCCTATAGTCTCCTCTAGTCCCCTCTCGAGTCCCTCTCGAGTCTCCTCTCGAGTCCCCTCTCGAGTTCCCCCTTGGTTCCCCTCTCGAGTTCCCCCTTGGTTCCCCTCTCGAGTCCTCTTGAGTCTCCTCTCGAGTTCCCCTTGGTTCCCCTCTCGAGTCCTCTCTCGAGTCCCTACTTGAGTCACGTCTCAAGTCCCTACCCAATATCCTGGTCCGTTGGAGGTTCCACTGGGGATCCTGCCAACTCCATGTCTGTCTCGTTGGAGGTCCCGCCGTCTACTCTCCTGCCGGGGGTCCTGCCAATCCCATGTCCTATGCCGATGGAGGTTCCGCTGGGGGTCCTTCTGGCTCCATGTCCAGTCCCGTTGGAGGTCCCGCGAACTACTCTCCTGCCGGGGGTCCTGCCAGCCCTGTGTGCTGTCCCGTTGGGGGTCCCGCCGACTGCCCTTCTGCCGGGGGTCCTGCCAACCCTGTGTCCTGTCCTGTTGGAGGTCCCGCAAACTACTCTCCTGCCGGGGGTCCTGCCAGCCCTGTGTGCTGTCCCGTTGGGGGTCCCGCCGACTGCCCTTCTGCCGGGGGTCCTGCCAACCCTGTGTCCTGTCCTGTTGGAGGTCCCGCAAACTTCTCTCCTGCCGGGGGTCCTGCCAACCCTGTGTACTGTCCCGTTGGGGGTCCCGCTGACTGCCCTTCTGCCGGGGATCCTGTCAACCCTGTGTCCTGTCCTGTTGGAGGTTCCGCCGACTGCTCTCCTGCCGGGGGTCCTGCCAATGCTGTGTCCTGTCCCGTTGGGGGTCCCGCCGACTGCCCTCCTGGCGGGGGTCCTGCCAACTCCTGGTCCTCTTCCGTGGGGGATCCTGCCGAGGCCTGTCCCACCAGCGCCGGTTCCTGTCCGGCCGACACCGGGTTCTGCCCGGCCTCCTGAGAGCCGCGGTCTTCGCCCTCGAGCCCGGCCCCCTGAGAGCCGTGGTCTTCGTCCTCGAGCCCGGCCCCCTGAGAGCCGTGGTCTTCGCCCTCGGGGCCGGCCCCCTGACTCGTCCTGCCACTGCCTTCGCCCCTCCATAACCCCCTTTTCAAGCTCTGCCTTGCCCCTGGGCTGTCAGCCCGTCCTCCAGACCCCCGCCACCACCCTGTTGGCCCTAGTTTTGTGTCCCTCCTCCGGTCCCCCTCCGCCCGCCCTGGTGGCCTGGTGGTGCGTCCCTCCTCCGGACCCCTCCGCCCACCCTGCTTGTGGTTTTGGACTTTTTGTGGTTTTGTTTTGGGACGTCTGGGATCCGTCCCTTGAGGGGGGGGTACTGTTAGGATCTGTCTGTGTTGTAGTTTTGTATGTCTGGTTATGGGTTTTCATCCTTGTATATTGTCTGGTCCTTCTTCCTGTGTTTTTCCTCCCGTCGTTAGTTTCCCTGGTGTGTCTAGTTGTCTGATTGTTTTCACCTGTGGCCCTTGTGTTTCTCCTCCCCTGCCCGGCTGTGTCTCGTCTTGTGATTACCCCTTCCTGAATTTAGTCTTGTCTCTTCCTGTGTTCAGCGTCGGTTCGTCTTGTGTTGTGAGTAAACTGCGGTGAGTGTTCTGTTCTGTCTCTGAATATTGTAGCCTTGAAATAAAGGAATTATTTTGTCACTTAAATCTGCATTTGGGACCTGCTTCCTGCACACCGTAACACCCACAGTTGATTTCTTCACACCAAGCTGCTTACCTATTGCAGATTCAGTCTTCCCAGCCTGGTGCAGGTCTACAATTTTGTTTCTGGTGTCCTTTGACAGCTCTTTGGTCTTGGCCATAGTGGAGTTTGGAGTGTGACTGTTTGAGGTTGTGGACAGGTGTCTTTTATACTGATAACGAGTTCAACCAAGTCCCATTAATACAGTTAACGAGTGGAGGACAGAGGAGGCTCTTAAAGAATAAGTTACAGGTCTGTGAGAGCCAGAAATCTTGTTTGTTTGTAGGTGACCAAATTAGGAATTGACCAATTCATTCATTAAAAATCCTACAATGTGATTTCCTGGATTCTTTCCTCCCATTCTGTCTCTCAAGTGTACCTAGGATGAAAATTACAGGCCTCTCTCATATTTTTAAGTGGGAGAACTTTCACAATTGGTGGTACACTAAATACTTTTTTTCCCCACTGTACCTTCAAACTGGAGTGAGAACGTCCACTATCCAGAAGGGACTGCAGGAACTCCAGAATGGTGGCCACAGAGTAATGCCCCGGATTCTCAGCCTTACCCAAACACCAGTGGGAGAAGAGCTTTCATTTGCACTCGTACTGTGCTCGAGTGGATGGAGCTCTGGCATTCAGGATAGTTTCCCTGACAGATGCCGTAAAAACGCTCAACAGTGGGTTTGGCCCCTCAGAGGCCATGCCCAGAGCTGAAGGCGGTGAGGGTTGGGATGCCAGATCTGACCCCTGAGCTGTGACAGAAGGTCCTTCCTGTCGGGGAGGCGTCATGGTGGGAGAGACTGCGCAGCAACGGGAACCAAACTCTCCCCGGCCAGCGGGGGGCGACCAGAAGGAGCCTGTGCCCTTGAGTAAGGACCCTCTGAAGCATCTGTAATAACAGCGGCGGGAAGGCGTACAGGAGACTGTCTGGCCAGTCGTGTGCCAGAGCGTCCTGCCCCATTGGGCTGGTCACCTCTGTCCAGGAGAACCAGAGCGGGCAGTGCCTCGACTCTTCCGAGGCAAAGAGGTCCACCTCGACCCTGCCGAAAAGGCTCCAGATTGTCTCCACCACTTCTGGGTGAAGCCTCCACTGCCCCGGTGGAGGTTTGTGCCGAGAGAGGAAATCTGCCACCTGATTTCGGTCTCCTGGTAGAAAGACTGCTCGCAGGCTGGCCAAGCGGGGCCAAGACAAGAGGCTCTGTGAAACCCGGAGCAGCTGTGCGGACCTGGTGCCCCCTGGTGGTTGATCTGGGAAACCGCGGACATGTTGTCCGAACGAACAAGCACATGCCTGTCCGTCAGTTGGGGTAAAAAGTGCCTGAGCGCAAGCAGCACAGCGCGAAGCTCTAGCACGTTGATGTGATATGCACCTTCCTGGGCGGACCACGGACCCTGAACAGTCCTGCCCTGCCACACCGCACCCCACCCTGAGAGACATGCATCTACAGTGACAGTCTCCCGGCGGGATGGGATGGCGCCCATGGGCACGCCCATCAGAAGTAGGCCCTGTTTCTCCAGCGTGACAGAGAGTGAAGGCACTGGTGCGACACCCTTCCTGTGCCTGTGCCACTTGGCGTCCAAGTGAAGGCTGTTCAGCCACATCTGCAAAGGGCGCAGCGACAGCAGTCCTGCTGAGGCAGCCGTCAGTCTGCCCAAGAGCCGGAGGAACTGAATGTAAGGCACACTCTTGCTCAGCCTGAAGATGGGGAGAAGGTGGGAAATGTCGTCCACACGAGGGTGTCCGGTAGGCCCTCATGGCGACCGAATCTAGGACCAACCCCAGGTATGTGACCCGTTGGGAGGGGACCAGCAGCTCTTCCCGGTGTTTACTGTCAGGCCCAACCGGGTTACGTGACATAAGAGGCGCGCCGTATCCTGGGCCACTTGGGACCGGAGATGGCACGAACCAGCCAGTCATCTAGGTACGGCAGGAACTTCATGCCCTGTGCCTGCAGGGGTGCGAGAGCTACCGCCACGACCCTGGTAAACACCCTTGAAGAGAGGGAGAGACCGAAGGGAAGTACCCGGAACTGATAATGCTGGTCCTGAAAGGCAAACCTCAGGAACTTCCGGTGGTGCAACGCAATCGGCACGTGGAAGTAGGCGTGCCTCAAGTCCACGGTTGTGAACCACTCCCCTGTGTGACAACACGGAGGGTGTTGCTGTGGTCAGCATGTGGAAGGGCAGCACCTTCAGGAATCTGTTGATTCCTCTGAGGTCCAATACTGGATGAAATCCGCCGACTTTCTTGCTCACCAGAAAGTACGCCGAGTAGAACCCTCCGGACTGAAGCAGAGGGTCTACTGGCTCGATTGCGCCCTTCGCCAAGAGGACGGATAGCTCTTGGGAGCTAAGGCTTTCGCCAGGTCGCTGACAACTGCATCTTGACCCGGCCGAAGGCTAGTGGCTGGCGTCGGAACTGCAATTCATATCCCTGGGTTAGAGTGGACCCAAGGGTCGGAAGTACAGGCAGCCCAGTAGCTGAGCTGCTGCTGAGAAAAGCAGCCGGCCCGGGACTTCAGGGCCTAGCCCCCCGGCCCTTGGGGGGCGGAGGTAAGGCTCTGGGGCACGGGGCTGCCTAGAGGGCCAGCGACCGGGGGCACGCAGCCAGCTGGATGCAGAGAAATCCTTAAATCAAACGTTCCAACTGAACGCTGTAGGCTACAATATTGTAACCACGGTACTCTCGCGCAGCGAGAAGATGAAAAGGAACAGATCCTCTGATGACACTGGCTGATATAGCCGGTGTCACGTGGGTCACAGGTGACTTTTTTGTTATTGGTACTCGTACGGCGCAGGCCCGCAATGGACATATCCAGTGCTAAAGCAATGCTCTGGCGGTCAGTAGGGACGAAATAGAACCACAGCACGATCAGGACGTTTAAATTAATGCTGTCAAAATTATCGCGTTAACGGCGGGAATTAATTTTTTGAATTAATTACGTTAAAATATTTAACGCATTTAACGCATGTGCAGAATGGCCCGCCCCATACATCCCACCAGTGGCAGCGCCAGGGTATGCCTGGGGTAGGCTAAACCGATACCAATAAATGGCTTAGCCCACCATGAAAAATGATGTTAAAGTAAGCAAAATAAAGTCCGCCAACTCGCACGAGAATTGCACAGACAGCAGTTAGTAAGATGATTTCAGTAGCCACTTGTCTGGAAATACCGAAGACCAGAAACGGTTTTGAAAACTTTTGTCACGTAGTGATCGTCTTCTCATAGAACATCTTTGATAATGTCTTCTGGCCAATCAGAATCAAGATAACGGCGTGGTGTTGTTGCAGGAAGTCCCGACGGAGAAACTTTTGCTGTAGTACAGGTAACACATAACTGGTACGCAGGTTATGTGGTAATCTGAAATGCGTACCGTCACTTGTGTCACAAGTGCATTTGCATACCGACTACTTGTGAAGCTTTTCCAGAAGGCGGTTAGATCACCGGACGACAGAGTCGGTCTCCGTGTGCACAGACAGGGCTGCTGTTAACGTCGGTCTGTACAACGGAATTGTGCCAAAACTACGCCAACCGGCTGCGGAGGGAGACTCCCCCCCTTCACTGGAGAACTGCGCTAAAACTATAGGTTACTTACGTAACCCCAGTTCTCAGAGTAACATGAATGAGATGAGATGTCTCACTATGGGATGCGCCTCAACGCGGAGCAAACAGAAGCATCAATCTCATTACGCCAATCCTGATTGGCTGGTGATCTTGACGTCAGCGTCAGGGAATTCACCGCATGCGTCATTCAAAATATGCACCTCTTCTCGCTTCACCATAGCAAGGAGGGCCGTCTGGTGAGACATCTCACTTCATGTTACTCTGAGAACTGGGGTTACGTAAGTAACCTATAGTTCTCATTCATAACACTCCGTTCGATGTCTCACTATGGGAAATTGTAGACAGAGTCCAGGATGCAGCCAGACCCTGAGTCGAAAGAGCTCGCGGACCCGAGGGTGCCTGCGAACTCTGACTCGTATGAGCCCCAAAGCAATTGCTTCCACAGACCAGTGGGAGAGCCGTTGCTTAGTAACAGGCTTGCCCTTATAAGGGTTAGCCCAGGACAAGGGCTATTATGACAAAGCACCCTTGATCTGTCCCTGTACGTGCGTGAAGCACGGGCTGGACACGGCAAATCCGGCCGCTGTTCCCCGGAGGAATACAGTGGCGGGGAGGATGCCTCAATGTCAAATGTGGTACCTGATTCAACCGCCTTAAGATAAAGGCAGGGTTGGGCTTCAACCACACTCTGTTTGCCCTGGGGTCGAACTGAGTGCATGAAGACTGTACAGATAGTGCGATGAGTGCCACTGGCTCGCTTGGCAGCTGCCAGGGTCAGCTTCATGTCACACTGTATTCAGATTGTACCATCACGGGCCAGGCCATAGAGCCAAGCGCTCTGGGTGGGTGAAAGATCGCCCCTCCGCTTTGGGACAGTATGTCCCTGCGTAGTGGGAGCTGCCATGGCTGCCCGCACAGCAGCTGATATATCTCGCTAGCCAGTACATAGCTGGCCAGTGCGGAGCTATCAGGATAAGTGTGTGGCGTTGCTCTCTCACTCTGGCCAGAGGTTGGGGGTATCAGAGCCAGGGGTGGGAACGCGTACAGAAGGCAGGGGCCAATTGTGCGCGAGTGCATCCACGCCTAACGGTGCATTTAGATCGCACATCGAAAAGAACAGCTGACACTGAGCGTTGTCTTTCGATGCGAACAGATCCACCGCGGCTCTGCCGTAACGCACCCACAGCTGGCTCACAATCCTTGGATGTAGAGTCCAGTCTGCATAAAGTGGTATACCTCTGGACAGTAGATCTGCCCGAGGTTCATCACTCCCGGTACGTGCGTTGCTCTCAGAGAGAGGAGACGTCTACCGCTCCATAGGATCAGTTTGCGCGCCAGTGTGTGTAACTGGTGGAGAGAACGCAAACCCACTTGGCGGTTAATATATGTTATTGTGGTCGTATTGTCGTCCTCACACAAGGACGTGATGTCCCCTGAGGAAAGGCAGAAAGCGTTTTAGGGTGAGAAACACCGCTAAAAGCTCCAGGTAATTTATGTGCGCCCGCTGGAGGTCTCTGCTCCAGAGACCCTCACCGGGCGACCTTCATAAATACCTCCCCAACCTGTCAGACATGCGTCCGTGGTGAACACTTTCCGTGAAAGAACAGCACCATAGGCACACCTCGTACTAGAAAAGTCGGGTGCAGCCAGTGGCGCAGTGCCATTACGCATTTCACAGTAACCATCACTCTTTTAGGGGTTTAGTTTAGGGCGGCCACCCAGCGCTGAAACTCCCTCATGTGTAAGCGTCCCAGTCGTACGACCAGGATGGCTGATGCCGTGAGCCCCAGCAATCGCAGGCATGATCTGAAGAGAACATGTTTGCGCAGCTGGAAAGAGCGAGACAAGCTCTGAAAGCTTTCACTCTATCCGCTGACAAGCAAGCTGAAAAGGGCACCGAGTTCAGGTGTAAACCCAGGAAGAGTATAGTCTGCACGGGGCACAACATGCTCTTCTGTGTTTATTATGAAACCCAGGTTGAGCAGGTGCTTTACGAGGACATTGTCTGCGTAACAGCCTCCTGCTCCGACTGTGCGAGAAGCAGCCAGTCGTCCAGGTAGGTCGCCAGGCGAATACCCTGTTGTCTTAACGGGGCTATCGCGGCTTCCGTACATCGTACAAACACCCTTGGACTGAGAGAGACAGACCGAAGGGGAGTACTCTGTATTCATAACAGATCCCCTGAAATGCGAATCTCAGATATTTCCTGTGTGGGTAATATACTGGGATGTGAAAATACGCATTTTCAGGTCGACTGATGTAAACCAGTCGTCTTGTCGCACGAGCCGCAGCAGAGATGTGTGAGTGAGCATTCTGAACTTATATCTTTTTAGATATTTGTTCAGAGCCCTCAAATCAAGTATTGGCCGAATTCCGTTCCCTCCCCGTTTGGGAACGAGGAAGTACTTGGAATAGAAGCCGCCCTGACTCTGCTCGGCGGGTACAATAGATATAGCCCTCTTTTCTAGGAGAGAGAGAATCTCTCTCACCAGAATATGGGCTGACTCTCCTCGGGCCTGCGAATGCAGAATGCCCGAGAAGCGAGGGGGGGTGACAGCGAATTGGAGTCTGTAGCCCCATGTTACTGTCTTGAAAACCCAAGCAGATGATGTGAGCATCTTCCACTGCATGCTCCTTAGAGCCAGTGGAGATGTCACGTCTCTTCCCCTCTGAGTCTCTATTTGTTGTGTTATGGGCCCTCTAGTGTCTGAACACAGTGGTACCCCTTTTCGACAATCCCCACCGACACTGCGCATGCGCATGACGGTGGTGCCTTCACAACCCCAGCCGGCACTGCGCATGCGCAGTGTCGGTGGTGCCTTCACAGACCCGCCTGTAATCCGCCTTTTGAGAGATGCCGTAGCTGCTCTCAGAAGGGGAACAGTTGATGGGCTGTTGGTTTTATTGTTTTTCTTATCATTTTTTTTGAGCTGCGCCCTCGGCCTGAAGCCTGGATGCGTCAGCGGCAAATGTTTTATGACAGAAAAATCAACAAATGTGTGACATGTGTTTGTGCGGACTTGAGGATGGTGTTGAGGCATCTCTCGAGGCGGCGGGAACACATTTAGAGCTGGGGAACCGTGGACTTCCAGCTCTGTCACAGAGGGGAGAAGGAGGGGCTGTCACGCCGCTCGCTTCTTCTTCCTCGACTGCTGGCCGAAATTCTGGGTTGGCTGCGCCTGAGCTGCAGCCGGAACCGGAGATTTTCTAGGCCAGCTCGCCCTCGTCTCCAGCCTGGGCTGGGAACTCGGGGCGGGCTGCGACCTCTGCGTTTTCGGTGTTTAAACCGAGCAGGGTTCGAGGCAGCTTGGGCGAAGGACTGCTGCTGCGAAGGCAGCGGCTGGACCCTTCGAGGGAGGCAGAGGTGGAGTGCCTCGTCCTCCTTCTTTTTCGACTCACACCTCCTTTGCATGGAAGCAAGAGCGGAGCCGAAAATTCCCTCGGGAACGATGGGCATATCCAGACATCCTCCTTTTCCCGGTCTGGGAGGTTGGTGAGGTTGAGCCATCTCGCTCTTTCCTGCACCACCATGATCCCCATTGCCTTGCCCGTGGCCTGGACGGCGCAGCGTTGGACCAAAGACAAATGTCCGTGACCGCTGCCATCTCGTCCAGAGTGGCTGCCCCCGGGTTACCCGACAGGTCCTCGCAGAGCTCCGCTTGGTAAGCGGTTAGCAGCGAGGACACATTCAGGGCCTGGCGGACAACGCTGCGGCTTTGTAGGACCGTTCAGTCATTGTCGACTGAAATCGGTCCGACTTTGCCGGCAGCGTGGGGTTCCTGCTTGGTGACGGGCCCATCCTCGGTAGGAGGTGGGGCCGCTACCAGCGGTTCCATGGGCGGTATGCGGAGCAGGCCGAGTCTCCATTCCGTCACAGTCTAGGGAGGAGGCACCCTGGATTGGGACCTTGTTGTTGAAGGGCCGGTCTCCACGAGACCGACACCTCATCCAACATCTCCGGGAAGACCGGAAGGAGTTGCCTCTTTGTCCGCGCTGATTGGGGAAAATGTTTCCCTTCGTAGCAGGACCCGGAGGTCTCCTTGGCCATTTCAGGCCACAGGATGTCGAGTCTGGGCGCGGCGCGTTTACACACGGCCTGCAGGTCCATGCTCAGACAGGGCGAAGCTGGTGTGCTATCGCCCGGGAGAGCAGCCCTCGCGTGTCTTGCCGTCACCGGGTCCCGGCCTGCCAGGGCGCGGGATTCCGGTTCTGCAGCCATCGCAGATATGAGCCCCAGACCGACACGGAGAGGGGTTCACTCTCTGCGGCGGACGCCCCGTGTCTTGACTGCCGGCCGGCAGGTCAGTGGACATGGGGGGGTCCTGCTCCGACAGGCTAGCTTGGCGTGCTAGCCGTCGGCGGAGGCTCTTCACGGTGAAGCGGACACAATGTCCGCATGAGCCGGGGTTTTCGATAGCGCCTCGGGCGTGTTCCAGCCCGAGGCAGGACGAGCAGACCTGGTGTGTGTCTGAGATCTTCAACCCGCAGCCACAGAGTCGAGCCACCGAGTCCCTGACTCCTCTGGTGTGAGGGAGAGAGGCATCCATCTTATTCGCCTTGTGGCGTGGAGAGGACCCGCTCTCAACAGGTAGGTTGGGAGAAAAAAAGGTGTTACCACCCTGTCCTTATTCTGGAGAAAAGGACGGTGTGGGTCTTTATTCCCGAAGAATACTGACTGGTGTGACAGTATGCTCCTTTAATCCTTTCCTCCTCCGTGGGGAAGAGAAAAGAAAGAGCTTCCTCGCTACCGTGGTGTCGATAGTGAGGAGCGAGCTAACGCTAGCTTGAAAAAAAATCAGACCTACCTTACTTTCCGGGGAAAGAGAACGGCGAGGTCGATTTCAATACTAACTGGCGTTAGTATTACCGTCTTCCTGCGAAGCAGAAGGAGTAGCCGGCGAGCGCCCGTCGACCAAAATGGTTATTTGGGTTCAGTCTGTGGACCGTTAAGCTTGTCCGGCTACTATAGAGATGTGCTCTGAAGCGAGAAGAGGTGTTTGAATGACGCATACGTCGTGGCGCAAGCTACTTATAGGGGGTGAATTCCCTGACGCTGACGTCAAGATCACCAGCCAATCAGGATTGGCGTAATGAGATTGATGCTTCTGTTTGCTCCGCGATGAGGCGCATCCCATAGTGAGAGATCGAACGGAGTGTTATGAATGAGAACAGCTGATCACAACGTTCACACTCTGTGGTCACAAAGTACTCCACTAGCCACCCCCACCCCTGTCGACTTTCCTTAAGTACTCCCCCGTTGATAGAAATCAAAATGTAATGAATTAAGACACCATGGTTTGATGATTGATAGGTGTGTGGGCTGTCTTTCATTTTGACACACAGAAAAATGTTATAATAAACATAGATACTGTATGTGAAATGGATATATCCGCCTTCTTTCATTTATCTTTCCATTCCCACAACAATATACATAAAGAAATGGCATATTTTGGACATAGTTCGAATGGTGATTAATCATGATTAATACATTTTTAAGGTGTGATTAATCTGATTACAAATTGTAATCGTTTGACAGCCCTAGTTTAAATAAATAAAACATGTTTTAACCTGGACTGTAGAAATGATGTTAAAACACTGCAGGGGCATGTAGGGATGATGAGGGACAGGGGATACATTATTTTCAAATGGAAAATAAATAAACCACTTTGCAACACTGTTAAAGGAAAAATCTAACTTTATGTATTTAAAGAAAACCTATTTTTATTTGAACGCATCATATAGTTGGTCTGGGGGACACCATGAGCATCAAACACTTTATTTAGTGTAACAATTTATGGTGTAAATGTTGGTCTCAGTAGAATCATAAGAAGAAGTTTAATAAAAACATATTGCAGGAAGGCTGTCTAGCATTCTGTAAAGCTTTCACCTATAGTAGTTACTGCGTCAGAGTCAAAACACAGGCATGATTCACTCCTTCCTTTTTTGTCTGGTTGTTTGGGGAAGTTTACACTTTAATGGTAAATTAACTGGATTTATTTTCACACTTTTACAGTCTTTACGTCTCATAGTGCTTGTACAGTGCATATACAAGTCAGCATTCACAAGGTGCACCTGCTCAGGGAACACACACACACACGCACACACACTAATAACCATCTGAAGCAACTCCCTGTAACGTATATTTCCCAAGGTGACAGCGACTTGTTGACTGCATAGGGCATGGAACCACTGACCATCTGATTGGAGGACGACCACCTCCTCCTAAATCAAGAGCATAATTAATTTACTTGTGCAGGGCTTTTAATTATTCTTACTTCAATGAACGCAATTATAATAACGTACATGCACATACTGTATATACATTGTTATCAGCATTTCATAAGGTGACGGAGGAATGTTTTCTCATCAGAAGAAATGATTGAGGCAGTGGGTTCTGGAGAGTCGGAGTCTCGTCTGTCTCACATCAAAACATCATCCAAACTTCAAACCATGTTTCAAACCATGTTGAGCAAATCAGACCCCTCAAGAATGCAGATTTGAAGGGGCATGCATATTAATCTGGGGATTGGCGCATTGTTAATGGCGATGTTTTATTATGTGGAGAACAAGCTGCCGATGCTCTCGCTGGCCTCTCCTTCTTTGTCCCACCGTGTTTTTACTGGGCGCTCACATTGGCAGCTGTATCTTTTAATGAGATCAGACTTCATTAAAGAGGGCCCTCACACCCTTCCCCAGGTCTTCCAACGCAAACGCTTCAATTAGCCCAAACGGCAGGCAGCAGATATGAGTTATTATGTGCAGAAAGAGACGAAGGAAAGAGGAGAGGAGGTGATCCTAATGAAGCTGGAGTGCTATGAAAAGTGTGTGTTTAAAAACCCTTTGTATGATGCTGGACACTGCTCAGTGCTTCTGTTCAGCCATCAGTGTGTGGACATGTCTGTGTGCCATGTACAGTGGAGCTCCCTCGTAGAGTGAGCAGTCCTGGGGAGGCCATTTCTCTCTTTTGCATTAACAAATGTTCTGTGTCTGAGAGGTTGTCATGGCAACAGCATGAGACACGTCTGCCATGTCACTATGGTCACATATTCCATGAAGCTTCTGTTAAGTGCAGGCACATCTGTGCAGAATGAATACTGTATGAAGCTCATGCACAGTGTATTTTCCTCCATGGAAAACTACTCAACTACATTTTCATGAAACTTGGTGAAAGGGTTAAGCAGGGGCCAAGGAAGAAACTTAGAATGTTTTGAGCGCGTCTGAATTTCTGGGGATGAAAAATAAAATGTGTTTACCTTCTGTTTGGAGTCCTGGATATTGCTTTGGTGTGCATTTATGTTGTGTCAGAGCAAACAAACAATTTCCTGAAAAACAACATTGAAATACTTTACAAAGTTTTATTTAAAGAGGCTTTTATCTATTCTGCTTTTGTTTTGTTTGGGGGGTTGTGCATGTAAACCAGGGGTGTCAAACTCAATTTCATCGCGGGCCACATTAGCATTATGGTTGCTCAAAGGGCCGGTTGTAACTATATACATATATAATGTATAATATATAAAATAATGTATTATATTACATTATTGCCTCTGAATTGGATTATTATCGGATAGGATAATAACTTAGTAATTAACTACGTCTGAAAGCAGAAGTCCAGGGCAAATAATTGCAAGTGTCTTCAGTGCGCATCACACAAAACGAGATGCATTGTGGGACATGTGTTTATGGGCAACCTGCTTCTGTAAAGTGGCATGTAACCGTATAATAAACGTATAATCTTTGCAAGCTCTTGCGAGGCCACATAAAATGAAGTCGCGGGCCGGATTTGGCCCCCGGGCCTTGAGTTTGACACCCTGATGTAAATGGTCTGCAAAAGCTTTTCCCACAGGGGTTATTCACGCCTCTATTGGCTAGTGCTGCAACACATTGTATGTGAGAGTGGAGACACTACATGCTAATATGAACCTGAAAATGAGTATTATATGTTCTTTTTGAAAGCTCTGAGCAATGAAAGACAACACATCTTTTTATTAGTCTCCATGTTGTGACTTCCAGTTCATGAACTTGCATGTGAATGCAGCATCGGCCCTACATGCTCCGACTGAATCTTTACCTTGATGCCTGGCTCGGACATCGAAGGCCTTTTAAGATGGGCCCAGAGTTTTAAGCAGAGGATGACAGACACATCTGCAAGGTGCTGCTTTCTGAGTCAGATTGAGTCAACAACAAAGCAGCATGGCTTGGAGATGAGTCTGAGGAAATCTGAAAGCTGTGTTGGCTGTTTGAATGTGGCCCAGGGGACATTGTCCAAACCCTGTCAGAACAGCGCGTCCATTTGAAGCTTTGCTGTTGTTCCGTTCTTTAATCCTCTTAATCTGTTCAAAGCGCTGGCTTTCTAAAATGACTTGGCAGGATTTCCATTTTACAGTAAAGCCCAATTTAACATGACATCACTATTGTCACTTAAAGGGAAACTGCTGTATTGTGACAATGTGTGCACGACACGCAGAATAACCCAGCAGACCTACGCTGATAACACATTAATATGTTTGCATACATGAGTAAAGTCTGAGGATTATCTGTTTTAATGCAGAATCAGATTGTGATAAATATCAGAGATTATCCTGGAAACAGATACTGAATAGACAACAAACACCGATTTAGTAAATATAATATGGCACTTCAGTTCTTAAGCATTGTGTAAACATGTGATCCGGACTTTAACTGTGGTGTAATCTCTCTCCATCTGTGTGAGAGATCTTATTCATACTGTGTTACAAACTCACAGGACACTGAGTCTCTTATCAGCGAAGTCTGTTTTGCCTTTCATCTTTAACCCTTCTCATTAAGTAACTCTTTATTATCAGGGTGTACCAAGAAGTCAGTCAAGTCGCTTCAGCTGATTCAAAATGCTGCAGCTCGTGTACTAACCAGAGTTAGGAAAAGGGACCACATTACTCCTGTTCTGGCTGCCTTACACTGGCTCCCTATATAACACAGGATAGAATTTAAAATTCTTCTTCTCGCCTACAAAGCCCTTAATGGGCAGGCGCCATCTTACCTTAAAGAACTCATTATACCCTACTGTCCTACTAGGGCATTGCGTTCCAAGAATGCAGGGTTGTTGGTTGTTCCTAGAGTCTCTAAAAGTACAATGGGAGCCAGAGCCTTTTCTTATCAAGCTCCACATTTGTGGAATCAGCTTCCAGTTTGTGTTCGGGCGGCAGACACCCTATCCGTTTTTAAGTAGTAAGACGCTTAAGACCTTCCTTTTTGATAAAGCTTATAGTTAGGGCTGATTAGATTCAGCCCCTAGTTTTGCTGATATAGGCTTAGTTTGTGGGGGACATCTTACTTCTTCCTTCTCTCTGTCTATACCTGTGTACTCCCATGTTCCGATTGAACCCAGCTTCCCCAAATGTCTTTCTTTTGGTGTCTATATACGCCGGGATCCGGAGTCATGGATGATCCTGCGCTCCTCTGTCCTGGATCGCGAGCCCTGGATCTTGAGTCGTGGCTGTGGTCCTGGATCATAGGTCCTGGATGGATATCCTCGTGGATTCATCTTCCTATTATACACACATGCATTTCCAAACATTTGGACTACCTATGTTGCAAATGTATTATCTTTTCAATTTACACACGGCATCTATTGCACGTCTGTCCGTCCTGGGAGAGGGATCCCTCCTCTGTTGCTCTCCCTGAGGTTTCTCCCATTTTTCCCTTTAAACTGTGGGTTTTCTCCGGAAGTTTTTCCTTGTACGATGTGAGGGTCTAAGGACAGAGGGTGTCGTATTGTCATACTGATATTTTGTACAAACTGTAAAGTCCACTGAGACAAATGTAACATTTGTGATATTGGGCTATATAATAAACATTGATTGATTGATTGATTGATTGATTAGTGTTTTTACTTCGTGAAATGTAATTCGCAAATATTTAATATTTTGTTGGTTTCTTAAAAATATCTTGTGGTGTTCGACTCCCTATCATGTGACTTCCGGTTCCAAAAACAAATACGTCGACAGCCAAAGCACCAAACCCAAAGCCCTGCGCCGAACACACCTCCCCCAACCTTTCAATCATATGATACACATTTTAACATAACATTTTACACCATTACATTACATGTCATGTCATTACATTACATGTGACTTGTTAGCCGCTTTTATCCAAAGCGACTTACATACTCAATACTGTGGACAATCCCCACAGGAGCACTTTGGGGTGAAGTGTCTCAGGGACACAACGACATGCTGACTGCAGTGGGGTTTGAACCTGCTACCCCCTGATTCAATGTCCAGCACACTACCCACTGAGCCACAGCCTCCCTCACACTATGATCATACTTTACTAGAAATATTTTAAAAAGTCAAAAATCCTAGTCTTATGGAATGAGTGTTGAATGTTTGTATGAAGTCGATATTAAAGTAAGACCACCATATTTCGTGCTTTGAGTTGCCTCAACATTATCACAAAAACCTTGACCGTGGTTCGATTCACAGGAATACACTTTGTGAGGAGAACAAACTCTACATGTTGGCAGATAATGTTTTATCCAATAAACTACTGCTCATTCAATTACATAAAATATTATTGTCTGCAGTACATGACTTTAAACTAAATATAATGATTTCATCAAATCGTGTAATGATGGTAATCTTCTGCATCTGTTGGTGAAATGAAATAATTGCCTTGAGTACAAAACTTACACTCAAACATCACATTGATCACATCTACCAAAAAAGCTCTGAGTGTGTTATTTACATTTGAATATGTTAAATGTATGCTCAGAAAGGGTTTAGGAATGTATCAAATACTTCTACCATTACACAATAACACAATCATCTCTAATCCTTCAACGAACCCTACACACACATTCCCTGTCCATTTTTACAATTTGTTAAGCCTTTTGAAAGAGAGTGCTGATTGGGCCCCTTCAAGACTGAAATAACTTGCCTTCAAACAATCATCAACATAACGTTTAAAAAGTATAACAGCAAACACAACAACAGGAAGTAATGCTTTGACAATGGTAAGGTCAAAGAAGGAGAGATGGGGCACGTTGTCTGTCTTCACTCTTCAGTGTTACTGTGATGACAGTAAAGAACACTGAAGACCAGCTGACTCTACGGGAGCTGTCCGTTCAGCACCACCTCAGCACAGCACGGAGGAACAGCCTGTTTCTCTCTGTCTCCTCTGCGTCCTCCAGCTTGGATTTCTATTTTCACATATTGTTAATGGCTCAAATCAGGTCCAGTGTGCTGTGTTAAATAAATATAAAGTAGGTCCATTATCTGTTTACAGCGCCCCTGACAGTCATTTCCATTATGCAGTAAATATCCCACGAAGATACAGCATACCATGTGCTCTGAATTTGTGATTAAAATGAGCTTTTCTCTATATTTTGCCATGCCTTCGACCACCTGGTAAACACCCCCCACCTCTCCAACCCCCAAATCATCTCTTTGCTAGTTGAATTGTGCACGGCTCATGATCCAAAGTGCTTTAACGGACAGATTGAAATCGTGCCATGAAGCCAGTCTGCCTTCATCGGAAATATGAAGATTTAGTGCCTTGTGTTGTTAAATAAACATTAGGATCACTGACAGTGACTCCAACTGGTTGTTAACTAGCTGCATGTCTAATTAGTTAAGGCTTGTCGTGTTTTGCAAATGTTACACAGTATAAGAACTGTAGCTGTATGTTGAGACTTTTCTATCAACGTGGATCCAAATGACACCTTTCTCTGTGGATTATACTGCATTTAAAGTGACAGAGGGGGTTTGAAGCAACACAAGATTGTGATTCTTAAAGAAATCCCCAAAAGCATTCATTAATATATCTAAATAAACTGCAAAAACAAACTATGAACACTTACGTTTTTGCAAACTTTTGTTTACAAGCTGCAAGATCCAACCACTTTTTCTATGAACACAAAAGGCTAATTTTGGTAGATTTTTAGCCAAAAATGTGTTAAAATCTGGATGCTGATTAGACAGCATGGATACTTCACAGTTGTGCCATCACAATACAAGGCCACTCTTAAATGTGCAGTTTTATTCATTTGTTAAACACAGAAATTAGATTTAGCATGACCAAGATAATATGCTTAGTTTCATTCACAGGAGATTCCACGCTGAAGAGAACACTTCTCCAAAGTGCCAGGCGCCACTGGAGGTAGTCAGTTGCTACTACGGTTACAGCGACAAACTTCAACCAGGTGAACATCCAGTGCAATCTGTCCTGCTGGCTGCTCTCAGAACCTCTCACAGGTGTAGCAGCTGAAGGGTTCTGCTGGGTGGACTGCCAACCTCTGAGAAACAACATGGAGACAGCTGAAGAACATCCAGCTCAGTTAGAGCTTCCTGCAGGTAGGTGCCAATGACCCACAACATGCTGCATGTGGCTTTGTGTTTCTGATAGAGCGGACTCTTATTGAGAAGGCAACCCCTGTAATAGTGCTGCTGTGTAATCAGTGTCTAGTTCCCCACACCTGCCAGGTGGAGGGATTCACTTGGCAACAAGAAGTGCTTACCTACCAGATTTTGAACACATTGGAGACTAAAATTGAAAAGAAAATATGATCTTTCATATAAGCTTGTGATAATATGAGAGTTTTGTGTATATATTGTTGTTCAGTGAAACAAACTATGGCAGACTTGAGAAGTAATGGATTACCTGTAACAGTCATCCTTTACAGTTACATACAAAGGTGTAATCAGATTACTGGTACATTTCTACATTTGGGGATTACACTGATACTAACAATCCTAAAAGGAGCACAGAGTGTTTGTTGTAAAGGATCAGATGTTCTTCCTCTTCTCTGTGAGCTGTACTGTTCTGTAGGATAATACTTGAAGTGTGAGTCTATACGCTACTGCCTGAGTCTGCTTTATATGGTTTTCACTTCCTTTGCTTCATTTGTTCTTTTTAATCAGAAGGTGAACCTGTATGTTCTGAAAATAAATAAAATAGTGTGTTTGAGCTGAACTGTGTGTGTTGAACTAAAACGGATCATTTTCTGTCGGCCTCAGATTTATTTCTGCTTTTTAAACTGTAGTATGTGCTCATGTGCTCAGTGTTGGTGTATACTTGCTGCCTGAATATGCTTCGTGTTTTTGATCATAAATATCTTGGTTTCTAATTTGTTACGGTCACATTGTTCTGTTGTCTACATAATACACTCAAGTAATACACATCGTAGTGATATTAGGTTCCTCTTTTATTAATTGCATTGCATTTCATATTGTGGTTATCCAAAGCAATGGACAATAGGGTCTTTAGAGTGAGGTTTTCCAAATACATGTATTCTTATTGTCATAGGGAATATTACGGAGCCCTGGAGGGTTCATAGGAGAAAAAATAAATAAAACGTGGCCACTTTTACTTTCTCGTGTGCACGCTTTATTAACTCGTGCGCACGCTTTAGTAACTCGTAGCGCACGAGTTACTAAAGCATGGCCTCGTTTTGTGTGTGTGTGTGTGTGTGTGTGGGGGGGGGGCATTTGTTTATGATAGTAATCGTTCGTTCCGGTGCACGTCCGGCAGGACTATAGCACAATCGAGATGAAACAACTTTCTTTCACTTGGGAATACACTTAACTATGGGGAACCAGATTTTGTTTAAAGTACTGTTCGTGGTAATATTGAAAACAAATGCCGGTGGTGTCGGATACACAACGAACACGCACACAGAGCGGGAGCTGAGCACACACACATCATGCGCCCTGGTGACAGGACATCTCCTTCATAAAACGAGGGAGAATACTCTGGTAGTTCGATGTGTGTATAGGTGTGTGTGGTTAAACGTAGCAGCCCTCGATCTCTATTCAGCGGTTCTAATGAAGGGAAACGCAGTGAAGTAAACAGTAAAAGGCACAGCTCTTGCAGCTGGTGCTGCTCTTCTCAGATTCTGCTGAGTTAACACGTTACTGGCCATCCAGAGCCCTGTACGACGAGCCAGTTCAACAGCCCTGGACCTGGACATGTTCGATTTACCCGGCTTAACTGACCCTAACAAACGCGATGTTCGATAAGCGTCCTACGAAGCTGGTTATCAACTCAGCAAATCAACCAGGGTTTCTCTGTCCGGCTGAGAGCGCGCTCACGTGAAGAGGGACGGGGTTAGCAAACATTTGACCAATCACAAACATGGAGACGCGTGCTGACAGCGCAGCGTCATACGTCATGAATGAATAGTGTAAATAGCAAATCCTGCTTCGTAGTACAGGCCACTGGTGCCGCTGAGATTTCATAAAGTGAAGGAGGTTTTCCTTCTATAAAACAGCTGTGGGCAGATACTGTGAGTCACGACAGGAATCCCTCAATTTAAATAAAACAGGCCACGCTTTATTAACTCGTGCACACACGCGTTAGTAACTCGTGCGCACGCTTTAGTAACTCGTGGCGCACGCTTTATTAACTCGTGCGCACGAGTTAATAAAGCGGCGCACGAGTTACTAAAGCGTGCCGCACAAGAAAGTAAAACGTGGCCACGTTTATTTATTTTTCTCTCTATGAACCCTCCAGGGCTCCGTAGAATATAACAATAGGAATGTATTTATTTTCGGGCTGTGTGTGTTTTTGACTTTGCATCATGGTCCGGTATTTACAGCGTGTTTTGCTGCTGATGTATTTGTTTTTGGCCATTTAGTGGCGTTTGTTATGTTTTGCCACCATAGGAGTAATCTGGTTACATTACTTTTAATTTTGATACTAGATTAGGGTTACTGATTAAAAACATTTTCACAAGACACTAGTAATTGTAGTGAAATACTAACTGGATAGCAGTGTTAGAAGAAAAGCACCTGTCCTCTCTGTGTGGGTCTATTTTCAGTCATACAGCCATCATATTGCATCTTCTGAGTGTGTGGCACTCAAAGCAGATTCCATTAACTCACCGAGTCCAATATATTCCTGAGGAGGGATCAGGAGGAGAGCATTCCTACTATTACACGTGTTGAGGTCCATTCTTGCATTTCTCCGACTGCTCCCTATCAAATATTATATTTCTGTGAGTGCAGTAAGTAAATGTGGATTATAAAAAGAAAAGGCAGCAGGACTTATTGGATGTGCCTGAGAAGAACACACACTGCACACTAACCACGAGACCTTCAGGTCAGCACAAATATCTGGGAGAAAATGAGAATTTCATTGGGCCGTTTTTATGAAGGCCTACTTGTCCAAACTGTAAAAAAAAGAATCCAAGCATCATGGGAAATGTGGAGTAGGAAATAAAGTGTAGCGGATAACCGTTAAGTCAAAGATCAGCACTCAGGCTGAACTTTTTCTTCTGCTTGTCTTTATTGCTTTTCCTTGTTGTCATGACTATTTCATCTTCTTTAATGGGAAGTAACAAACGGTTTGCGAGTGGTCAGTGAACGCAGCCAACAAGTAAACATTTGGATGGAAAGCTCAAAGTCACACTCATAAACTTAAGTGTGCCATTTGGAGTTTGGCAATGGAACAAAAAACAAGCAATGCAGTTCCATCTGTCACAAAACAATCAGCCCTAAAGTTAGCGAAATGAAGGGAGAGAGGAAAACTCTAGGCAGCGAAAACATCCAGAGTGATGGATGACAACCTGCGTACATTTATCATTTATATTAAAGTACCAGCGTGTAGGAAATATCTGCTACATAAAAGTCCTGCAATCAGAATCTTACTCAAGTAAAAGTAGAAAAAGTGTTGGCATCAACATATATTTCAAGTACCAAAGAGTACGCAGATTGGTCCATTTTAGAATAATATATATGTTTTATAATGATTGATCCTGAAGTGTTCTCAAAGCTGGTAAAAGGTGCAGCTAGTTTGAATGACTTTGTATACTCATATATCCCACTGCTCCTAGTTCTAGACTCCTGGTACTAGGATGGGGTTAAATGCAGAGAACACATGTCACTGTGTGCTGTGTGCTCTGCATGTGTGACCATTAAAGAGGGGTTCATCCCTCCCATTAACTATTATATTCTATTCTATACTGCAGGGTAGCTTGTGAATTTACTCCAGGTGGCACTAAAGTCTGATTTAAGACTTAATTATATTTCACATCATTCATCCACATCTGTGAAGTAACTAAACATATAAATGAATGTAGTGGAGTAACACCATTACCTCTGAATTGTAGTGGAAGTACAAGTACAAAGTAGCAACACGTTTAAATACTGATGTACAAGTGCCTCAAAATTGTACTTGAAGGTATTAGTGACTTTACAACTACTGGTGCTCGTTACTCAGTATGTAGTAAATAAACACATCTTGGAAGCCTAAAAGTGTAAATATGGTCATTAGATCCAAACGCCTGAACCTTTGTGGAGGCTTTGATTCTCCATCCACCTTGATGCCTTGCCTGTGGGCTGCAGTGTTCCTGCGCCCCATGTCCACTTTGTGTGTGAGGAGATAAGCGCTCTCTTCTCACACACAGCTCGAGCTGTTTGCACGTGGCTATCTGTGAGGCAGGTGTGCAGGCAAGCTTTGACTTTGTAAGCCATATTCAAACAAAGAGGGATTACATCTATTCTTCCAGCGCCAGGGAAGCATCCCGCTGAGCCCCGGGGGCTTATTAACAGGTTTCCACACATCTGTACATGGCAGAATGGACAGAGATAAGGGGGGGGGCATACTGAGCACAATCAGATATGGAAATGTGGGCGATGTGCTGAAGCAGTGAAGAGATGAAGCGAGGCTGTGATTGACAGGAGGGAGGGAAGACGTTCAGTGTAGAGGAGGGAAGGAGACAGAGGAGGAAGGAGCTGCTTCTGGTTTACAGTCATGTGTTCTGCCTGATGAACTGAGTGTGGTGTAGACACAGGAGACATTCACCTGGTATCAGCTATAAGAGCTAATCTCTATTGAAGTGGGAGGATTATTCATTCAGTTAATAACACACATTGTTTAAACAGGATGAGGAAAGGTTTTAAATGTTATTGTGAAATTCACAATCTTCTTTTTCTTTTTAAATGTAGTGAGAATGAACACAGTCCTGGAAAAAAACTAAAAACATTCAAGAGTTTCCCATGCGTTTGTTGACCAGCTCTCACATTAGAAACCCTTAACTTAAGTATTTTCATATATTTCTAGTTTATATATATATATATATAGGGTTAGGGTTAGGGGGTTAAAGCTTTAGTTTCTTAGCAGATTTATATTTTTGCACACGTACTTGTGAAAGTACATCTGAAATTATTAGTCGAGTTAGTCACTTTTTATGAAAAATAAATTATTCATGGTTGTAGCTTAAATACATAAAAATAAGGATTTGCTACTTTCGCCAATAATTACAATAGTCTTAAATGATGTGATTTAATGTTGAAGACTTAAAAAACTATGAAGGTGACAGCATTTCTAAGACTTTACAGCATTTTTACAAAACAAACAATTCATATTTATTGTTTTTATTTTAATCAAGAAACTGCTGCTGTCCAAGTATATAGAAAATGTTTAACTTTTACCTCAGTTAAGTAACGTTTAAATGTATGCAACCTCTTCATGACTAAAAATGGTAAACATACCCAGAAGCAAGGGCAATCACTTACGATCTGATTGGTAGATCAACACATTAACTATAAACCCATCATCACCATCATCATCACCATCATCATCATCATCATCATCATCATCATCATCATCATCATCCTGCTAAATGTTTATAAACGCCTCCATTGAAGAAGAAGATTAACCTTTATTTATCCCCCAGTTTAAGTTTCCACTTATATATGTGTTAATACACACAGAGTTATACACACATTATACAGAGATACTGAGAATATACTTCCGTAACATAATGACATCACTATGTAACACTCTGTTTGCCAGCGCTTCAACACATAGTACGTGATAGGCTAATGCGCGAGACATCTCTAAGTGGGTGACCAATCAAAAAAGAGGTGCTGCTGCACAGGCGGTATGAGACAAATAAAGACCTTTTTGTAACCTTAACCCTTTTTGAAGATTAAAGCATGGAGACATGTCATACATAATAACTGTATTAACTGGAGACAACATGACAATTTATCACCCAGATTGTTGTCTTGGGTTTAACTCTCATCATTGAATGCATTACTACTGAGTGGACTAATCTCTGACCTTTGTATTCTCTACTCTCTTATTTCACTATCAAGGCAGTGAGTTACGGCGCCGTCGTGTTTCCAGAGGTGGCGATGTGGCGCTCCGCAGTGTATATCTGTGTGTGCATCCATGAAGAAGCGTCTAAGAGTGAGAAAGAGACAAACTGAGGGGAGTGAAAGAGCCCAGGCAGCGAACAGGAGCACCCAGAGGCATGAATCATCTCAGCTGACAAGGAGACAAAGGCCTGAAACATGTAATAACTCAACTCTTACGGCGTATCTGTCACTGCGGTCTGAATGTTGAATTTTACACCAGCGTGTGTGTGTGAGCCAAAGATGCTAAACTCTCCTGCTTACACGAAGGGCACCTCTGTGGAGAAGGATGGGGAGTTTGGCCCCTGTGGGGCCGAGGCGTGTTTGTCAGATATGACGGCGGTCAAAATAATACCAAGATGCAGAGAGAGAGGAACAATGGCACGCAAGGAGAAGAGGAACTGAGACGTGAACAAATACAATTCTCAGCATTAGGCTGTGTGCTACAGAGGTGTCCTGTTGTATTAGCAACATTACTGCATCAAGGAGAATATTCTATGCTCTGCAGATTGAGAGTTCCATGTTTGTTCCAGAGTGAGAGCGTTCCTCGCCTGCAAATGTGCATCAGGTTCAAACGGAATCCCCCTGTGGCCAAATGAATGTCGCCTAATCTCTATATAGATTTGTAAACGAGTGCATGTGCTTCAAGGCGTTCTTGCACATGTCAGCACAAACTCCAGTATGTTACCACACACACGAGCACACAACCCTTGACTCTGTTGGTGGAGGAAATATCCCCAAGGCCCCGAACCAGAAGGGCTGAGAATTCCTGATTCTGTCACCGATACAACACAGCGTGACCTTGAGGAGCCGAGAGCAGCACTAGCTCACATTCTCAGGCCTCATATGAGACTGTGTGAGAGTGTGTGTGAGTGTGTATCATGCCACATAAGACCCCCACAATCTCACCAATCCATCACGTTGGAGACTTTTGTTCGGGGGTTGGGAGGGCAAGGTATTTTATTTACACCTCAGGGCGTGCGGTTCGAAGGTTGAGAGTGTAAATGAAAAAAGACGTTGAAAGAAGATTTTTCACTTGAGGAAGAAATTAGATGTGTCCGTTTATTCATAAGAACAATAATAAAGACCATTTTTATTATTTCTGTTATGTCACTAACGATAACTTAGAAATGGGGCACTGAAAGGGGATCAAGCGTATGGCGCATTGTTGAAAGTATTGCAATATTTATATATTTGCAGTATTTTGAAGTAACTGACACGAAGGACCCACAGGAACTCAGATGCACGATTTGGTTTTGACTTCAAAAATATCTTTTATTTTACAAAATACTTTTCAAAGTAAAAGATTACTAGGATCAACTAGGATACTCAAAGGATCTCTAGGTTCGACTAGGTTGCTCAATAGTTCATGAGGGAATACAGACATGGACTTGGTGTAGACAAGACGAACTGACAAAAGACAAAAGGAGAGAAGGGCTATATATACACACAATAGGTAATGGGGCACAGGTGAAAACAATCAGGAGCAGGAGACCGCAATCAAGCTGGCAGGTGACACACAACGACAGGAAGTGTAGACACCTGAAAAGAGAAGGTAGAGTCAACACCAAAGTAAAATGCAAGGTCACAAGAATAAACACAACACAATAAACTAAAAGAACTCTAACGCTGAAACCTTACACTGACAAAATGCTGTATTAAGTTACTGCCAATGCCAACCAAACATGTAAAGAGACCCTGTTGTGCTTTCTGGGGTTTTCCCTCTCCTGTAGTGTTCTATAGGTTTATGTGCATGTTAATGGTCTGCAAAGACTAACATCCCTGTGTTCCCTCCAGAGGGAGTTTCTCTCCCACACACGGATGTTTTGAGGATGTTATTAAGGCCTGAGATGACAGAAAGTCTTTTATAAAACGTTCCTTTAATGTGATACGTTAACAAAGGTGGATGTGTTTTGGACGTTGTTGGGAAACACATTAAAGATGTTCTTTATAAAACGTTCCCTCAATGTTACATGATAACAAATGAAGAACATTCTCCAAGAAACATTCTGAAAATGTTTTCAGGATGTTATTCTTTTTTTATAAAACGTTCCTGTTATGGCCAATATTAACACGGTCATGGTCAACGTCAGATTTATTTCTAGAGCGCTTTAAAAAACAAACTTGTTGCATTTGTTTGAAAAGGATGTTTTAAAAAAAATCTGATGTCACCACATGTTCCTTTTGAAAAAAACAAACAAGCACGTAATTCATGATAAGCTGTAAGCAGATATTGCATGTTTGCGGTGGCATGTGAGAGTTCCCAGCTAGAAATGTTTGTTCTATTTCGTATATGGCTTCGCCCTCTAAGGCTATCGCTATTGGGTAATCCCCCTGCGCACCCGCGCAGCACTGAAACACTTGTAGTCCACGCCCACCCGCAAGGTGGGCCCCACCCTCGGGCTCCCTTCCGGTATAAATAGGAAGGAGGCCCGACAATCTGCTCCCTCTTTTCTTCAGCACACCGTTACTGAAGCACAAGAGACACTTCAATTGCAGAGTAAACATGTGTAGCAATTGTGTGAGAGATTGTCCCTCATGTGGCTCTGGGTTCATAATGAGTTATGACCAGCAGAGATAAAAGCAGTATGCGAATCCTGCCTGGGGTCAGAGCACGCGTACGCGGCTCTAAACCAGTAGGTAGCATGCACACACTGCGCTCGTCCTCCTCGGCTACAGCAGCAAGAGCGGCCGCTCTCCGCTTCCTGTCGCCCGAGGAGGACGATTGGCCCGTCGACGGGGCCTCGTGTCCCTGGGGCCGAGTGCCGGACAGGAGTCCGACAACTCCTGCCCCGCCTCCCTCCACGGTTCACCGTTCGGTTCTCCCCTCCCTCCTCTCCTCCGGATGGGGGAGACAGAGTCGGAGCAGGGTGCCAGCTTGGCGGCCGAACATGCTTTCCCCCTCTCCGTCACCACAGCGCGGCGGCGAATAGCATCGCGCTGCTCTGCAACTCGTTGGTGACACTGGTAGAGCGGTCCACCACCGAGGCAGAGGAAATCAGCAAGGCGGCCAGCACGGCGCTCATTCTGTGCACGTCCGTCGCTGTCTCCCAGGCGAGGATTTCCACGTGGGTGACACAGATCCAGCGCCACCTCTGGCTGAAGCAGGCGTCTGTTACGGAGACGGCCAGAAAAGTGCTACTGGATGCTCCAATCAGCCCGGACGGGCTGTTTGGACCACAGTTCCACGCCATGGTGGAGTCCATGAAGACGGCCGCGGAACAGGCGGACGGCATTATATATATATATATAGCCGCCCACAGCGGCGCCCGCAGCAGCCACGGCGTCCACGCCGGCCACAGGAGGCCGCAAGCGGAGAGACGCCCACAGCAACCGCCTCGGCGTCAGACTCGCCCTTCGGCGGCCGCAGGGGGCTCCGTCCCACGTCTCCGCTCCCTGCACCCCAGAGACAGGGTCTCCCGGCGGCGAGTCAAAGGGGAGTGAGGCTCCCCCGCTCCTGGTCTGCTCCGCGAGAGCCTCCGAGGAAGCAGAGCCGGTAATTAAGCTGGCTGCCACTAATCTGTTGATTAGTAGACAGCAGGGCTCGCTGCAGAAGCCTGGTTTTAACCTGTTGGTTAATAAACTACAGAGCTTGCGGCATTCCTCTGTCCGAGATACGCCCCGTACACACGGCCTTAATAAACCCATGAGCGCCGTTATAATGCCTCGTGTGGACAGCACTGCACACACCTCCATCCATCCCCTGAGCGTGTACGTGCCTCATGATGAGAGTCGGAGTGAGACGCAGCGTGTGGAGGGCCCCGCGCAGCCCTTTCGGTCCAAGTACACCTTGGGTTGCCTCACGGGCGGCAGGGGCTCTGGCGTGGCTCGTTACCATGACGACCAAAAACACATCTCGAGCACGTGCGCCCGCTCTCAGAGTTTTTCTCAGAGTGGCAGCGCGTGTGTCTGATGGACAGATGGATGAGCAGGCTGATCAGCAGAGGATACGTCCTGCAGTTCGCCTCTCCCCCCCCCACAGTTCAATGGGATACTGGAAACACTCCTATCCTCCCAGAAGCTAGGCCTATGTCTTGCGCTCCAATCCGAGCTGTTGGAACTCCTGTTGAAAGAGGATATTTCCAGGGTTCCTCAAAGGGAGGAAAATCAGAGGTTTTCACTCCCGTTATTTTTCTAATCCCGAAAAAGACTGGGAGAATGAGACATCCTCGATCAGTCAGTATTCCACATGCTGACAATCAAACAGGTGCTGGAATGTGTTCACCAGGACGACTGGTTCACTTCCACCTGAAGGATGCATACTTCCCATGAGATACTACCCATCATCCCAAAACACAGGACATTCCTGCGTTTACCATTTCAGGGAATATCAGACCAGACAATCGTCTGCCGTTCGGATATTTCCTGGATCCTCGCATTTGTGTGTAGAGAAGGCTGGAGCCACTACACAGAGGAGGGATGAGAGTGTGGTTTTCTCTGGACGACCTGCTATTTGCTGGCTCGCTCCAGGGAGGAAGTCACTTTACAGACGGTACATCTCGTATCGCATCTGTCAAAGCCTGGGTTTCATAATGAATTGGAAGAAGAGCTGTCCTCTTCCCTCTCAGACAAACGTTTATCTGGAGTGGAATTAAACTCAGCCAGCAGAGCGCGGCTCTCGCGGCAGCGAGTGGAGGAACTGACAGCTCTCGTCCCGCGTGTCACAACCCACACAGCCTTCTCCGTGACACAGCTGCTTGGCGTTGGTGTCAGCTGGTCACGTGATGATACCCCGATGGCTCGTCACCATGACGACCATTACGGCACATCACAGAGAAGTCTCTCCCCCCAGCAGTTCCATGGGATACAAGAAACACAGTCATCCCAGGAACAGTGTCTTGCGCGGTTTTTACTCCGCTATTTTTCTAAATCTCGGAAAAGAACGGGGGAGTCACCCCGTTGTTGTACAATTAAACATGTGTTGATTTGCACAGACAACAGGCCACGGCTATGGAAGCAGCCTACCACAAATCGCCAGGGAGGAGCACGATCTGCGCAGCTTCTGAACGCAGCCAGGCGGCTGCTGTTCTGGGCGCGCACACACGTTGCTCTCATCAGAGCAATGTATATTCCCGGCGAATTGAATAGAGGGGCTCGCAGAGCGCAGCAGCCATGTTAGGCGAGGAGACTCAGACCTGTGTCATGCGCACTGGCGCCTCAGTGGGAGTTGGCTTTGGTGTTACGCACACTAAGCAAAGCCCTATTTGAACCTTTAGACCAGGTTCCCCTTAAACTGTTGTCAGCCAAAGTAGTATTACTTTTGGCTCTATCAGCAAAAAGGAGTGATTTGTCTGCTCTCTCTGTGGCTCCGTCAATCAATCAATCAATCAATGTTTATTTATATAGCCCAATATCACAAATGTTACATTTGTCTAAGTGGACTTCACAGTGTGTACAGAATATCAGTATAACAATACAACACCCTCTGTCCTTAGACCCTCACATCGTATAAGGAAAAACTTCCGGAGAAAACCCACAGTTTAAAGGGAAAAATGGGAGAAACCTCAGGGAGAGCAACAGAGGAGGGATCCCTCTCCCAGGACGGACAGACGTGCAATAGATGCCGTGTGTAAATTGAAAAGATAATACATTTGCAACATAGGTAGTCCAAATGTTTGGAAATGCATGTGTGTATAATAGGAAGATGAATCCACGAGGATATCCATCCAGGACCTATGATCCAGGACCACAGCCACGACTCAAGATCCAGGGCTCGCAATCCAGGACACAGGACCGCAGGATCATCCATGACTCCGGATCCCGGCGTATATAGACACCAAAGAGAAAGACATTTGGGGAAGCTGGGTTAATCGGAACATGAGAGTACACAGGTATAGACAGAGAGAAGGAAGAAGTAAGATGTCCCCCGACAAACTAAACCTACAGTATACCAGCAAAACTAGGGGCTGAATCTAATCAGCCCTAACTATAAGCTTTATCAAAAAGGAAGGTCTTACTGTAAGCGCACTCTTAAAAACGGATAGGGTGTCTGCCGCCCGAACACAAACTGGAAGCTGATTCCACAAATGTGGAGCTTGATAAGAAAAGGCTCTGGCTCCCATTGTACTTTTAGAGACTCTAGGAACAACCAACAACCCTGCATTCTTGGAACGCAATGCCCTAGTAGGACAGTAGGGTATAATGAGTTCTTTAAGGTAAGATGGCGCCTGCCCATTAAGGGCTTTGTAGGCGAGAAGAAGAATTTAAAATGATATCCTGTGTTCTATAGGGAGCCAGTGTAAGGCAGCCAGAACAGGAGTAATGTGGTCCCTTTTCCTAACTCTGGTTAGTACACGAGCTGCAGCATTTTGAATCAGCTGAAGCGACTTGACTGACTTCTTGGTACACCCTGATAATAAAGAGTTACAATAATCCAGCCTTGAAGTAACAAATGCATGGACTAGTTTCTCTGCATCGTTTTGAGGCAAGATATGCCTGATTTTTGCAATGTTACGTAGATGGAAGTAGGCGGTCCTTGAAATTGATTTTATGTGGGCGTTAAAGGATAAATCCTGATCAAATATAACACCAAGATTCCTTACAGTCTCACTGGAGGCCAAATTAATGCCATCCATAGTTAGTATATCTTTAGATAATTTGTTTCGTAGATTCTTCGGGCCAAGTACAATAACTTCAGTTTTGGTCGTGTTTAACATCAAAAAATGTAAGGTCATCCACGTTTTTAAGTCTTTGAGGCAGTCTTGAATTTTATTTAGATGATTAATTTCATCAGGCTTGATTGATAAATATAGTTGAGTATCATCCGCAAAACAATGAAAGTTTACAGAATGATTCCTTATAATATTGCCTAACGGAAGCATATATAATGTGAACAAAATAGGTCCGAGCACTGAGCCCTGTGGCACACCATGGCTAACTTTGGTTTGCGTGGAAGATTCATCGTTGACACGTACAAACTGAGAGCGTTCAGATAGATAGGACCTAAACCAGTCTAAAGCAGTTCCCTGTATGCCAACTAAGTGCTCTAGTCTTTGCAATAGGATATCATGGTCGATAGTATCAAATGCAGCACTGAGATCGAGCAAAACAAGAATAGAGCCATGTCCCTTGTCTGAGGCTATTAGAATGTCATTTGTGACTTTAATCAGAGCTGTCTCTGTGCTATGATGTGTTCTAAAGCCAGACTGAAAATCTTCAAATAAATCATTATTTTTTAAGTAATCACACAGCTGTTTTGCGACCGCTTTCTCAAGAATTTTTGAGAGGAACGGAAGATTAGAAATAGGTCTATAGTTGGCTAAAACCTCTGGATCGAGGTTGTGCTTTTTAAGAAGCGGTTTTATCACTGCTACTTTGAATGATTGTGGAAGTAAAGAAGTGCTAATTAATGGAAAAACTTCCTTCAACAGCTTAGTTGGAATTGGGTCTAACATACACGTTGATGGTTTAGAAGAGAGAATCATTGAATTTAATTGTTCAAGGTTAATGGCTGAAAAGCATTCTAGTTTACTATCTAGTGTAATATTAGAACTTACGTTTCCGGGAGCTGTTGATAACACTATACTCAGTTCTCAAGTTGTAAAAAAAAATCAGGGGGGATGGTGGATTTTATCATATGGGGACATCATTTGTGCTGATAACCCGCCGAGGGTGGGAGACCAACCAGCATAAAGATAATTATTATACTCCTAAAACAACATGCATGTTATGGATGTTCAGATACTCCTTTCATTGCTCTTGACCAAGGCACCTCAGAATTAGAGTCGGTCCCCGGGCTACCATGGCACCATTAACATTTAGGGTCAAATGCAGAGGACAATTAGTGCAAAATCTTTTTTCACTTTAATTTAAAAGGGGGGGGAGGGGATACAAAAATGTGGTTATAATGGAAGTCTATGGTACAAATCTTGTAGGTTAACAGTCCCTCATTTATTATTCAGATGGATCAACTGATTATACTAATAATAAAGTCAAATTTGTTTTTAGAATATTGAATTATAGTGTATTTTTTCAAAAAAGCAGTTACTGGTATATGATCAAAACTGGTATCTAAAGGGTTACATTTTTATCGTAATTAATTAAATCATTATGTAAATTAAACACTTCATGAAAAATGTGAGGAAACAAATTAGAAAAATATTGATCCGTCATCATTTTATTGCAGTTCAAATACAAATATTTTATGTTAACATTCCCAATGTTACTTTTTTTAACAGGGCATTAAGTGCAAATTGAAATTGTTTACAAAATATGAAAATATATTAAAAGATTATACAGATAATACAAAATAGGACCAATGTTGTCAATGGCTGCCGACTCCACTCTCCCCCATCTCATAGAAGTTTCCAAAGATTTTCATAATCTTGCTTTTTGGTCTACATTTTTCTGGCTCTTGCTTTCGGATTGTTAGCTAAGCAATGGCTTTGAAGCCAAGTCTTGACATATACCTCTGGTCTGAACTTGTTCAGTGGAGGGCCAACACACTTGATGAAAAGCAAGGCTGACATGCTTTTTACCTCTAGGGAGCTTCTAGTTGTGGTTAAAATGTTCATCTGACTAAACCCACGTTCACACTCAGCTGTGGAGATGACCAGAGTGTTCACTGCTTGAAGGAGGGGTTTCAGCTCTTCTGGTGCTGGTGGTATCATTTCATCAACAGTTTTGAGTCTTACCAGCTAGCTAACACGAGAGAAAAACGTAGCTAAACTCCAAACTAAGTTGTTATTGCTGCTTATGTCCATAGATTCCACCTTTGGTGAGTAAAGTAATGAGTAATGACTAAGATTACTGACTCTTGACTTACCTGAAATGTTATTTTTAGTATTTTTAAATATGAAGTCCCTCAGATCGCGTTGTCCTCCTGGTTGCTTGGCCATTGTGATGACCGTTACCTGCGCTTCTGGCATCGATCAAACAGGCGCATCACGGTGCTCTGGCGCCCTCTAGGGCACTCGCATAGTATAGCGTCAGTGACTTGGTAAAAATGTCATTGCGTGTGTGCGTGCTCCCTCGTCCACAGTATTTTACTCAAAATGCGCAAAATTAATGTTGAAATAGCAGTAATACCAGTGCCACTTTCATTGATAAAATTACATAAGGGATGGAAAGGGGGAATGGCAGTTTTGGAAAGGGGGATGATTTTGACCGTTTTTATTTCAGGGGGGATGCCATCCCCCCTCATCCCCCCTCAACTCGAGCACTGACTATACTGGTCAAAGGCAAGAGGTCATTAATTTTGTTTCTAAGAGTAACAATTTTATCGTTAAAAAAGCACATAAAATCATTACTACTGAGTGCTATGGGAATAGAAGGCTCAATCGAGCTATGGCTCTCTCTCAGCCTGGCTACAGTGCTGAAAAGAAATCTTGCATTATTCTTATTCTCATTTATTAATGAAGAGTAGTAGGCTGCTCTTGCTTTACGCAGTGCTTTCTTATATTCATTGAGAGTAATATGCCAAATTAAACGACATTCTTCAAGTTTAGTGGAACGCCATATCCTTTCAAGTTGTCTCAACTTTTGCTTTATTTTGCGGGTTTCGGCATTATGCCATGAAGCTAATCTATGTTGTTTTATTTTCTTCTTTTTCAAAGGAGCAACAGAGTCTAATTTTATTCGCAGCGCATCTGTAGCACTATCAACAACGTGATCAATTTGGGGTGGTGTACATTTTGTATAAGTTTCCTCCCTTACATGCAGACATGCTATCGAGTTAAGTATTGGTGGAATCTCTTCCTTAAATTTGGCTATAGCACTAACAGATAGGTTTCTGCTGCAGGAGCTTTTGACTAATGCTTTGTAGTCTAGTAACAGTACTTCAAAAGTTACTAAGAAATGGTCGGATAAAGCAGGATTATGCGGTTCGACTAATAGTTGCTCTGTTTCAATACCATAAGTCAGAACAAGGTCGAGAGTGTGATTATAGCAGTGGGTTGGTTTATTTACACTCTGACAGAAACCAACAGAATCTAATATAGAGTTAAATGCAACAGTAAGGCTATTTTTATCATCGTCAACATGAATATTAAAGTCACCTACGATAATTACTTTATCTATTTTAAGTACCAAAGTTGATAAAAACTCAGAGAATTCTGATAAGAATTCTGAATAAGGACCTGGTGCACGGTACACCAGGTCCTTAGTGTAACATCTTGGAGAATACAAGATCTTGGATGACTGAGCTCACGTTGAGGACGTAATGCATGTGTGCAGGTTACGTGCCAGTTGAATAAAGATGGACACTCGGAATGAGAGAAGTAGTCTGCGTCGTCTGTTTATGTAGACAATTATATGTCCATAGAACAGAACATTACAGATAGATTGATAGATAGTGATAGATAGATAGATAGATAGATAGATAGATGGATAGATAGATAGATAGATAGATAGAGAGATGTGTACCTAAACATAAGTCTAACACCAAGCGTTTAAATCAGCAGTGGTAGTGATATTTTATACTTCATGCTATCTGCACAAACTATATCATATGAACAACTGAGAGTCCACAGATTATATTGGTATAAGTTTCATCCCTGTGCGATCAAAACTCACTGTTCTGTATGATAAATAAAAGAACATTGTACCTTGAAAATCCATAGCGGGTACATTTTACCCGTTGGCGGTTTTAGGTATACAGCGACCTCTGGCGGTTCTAGTGTTAAGAAAGTTATCACCAAACATTTCAAGAATGTTTTTAAAGAACGTTATCCTACCTTTCAGAATAACATTCTGGGAACCAAACTAAAACTTCCAGCTGAAAACATTCCTAGAACAACGAATGGTAACTGAAGTTACCTACTGTAACGTCTGCTGTCATAAGTAATTTAGCTTCCCACTAAACTGAATCCAACCACGAGCTAGCCACATGTGGAGTGAAGGCCCAATTTATTTCATTGTAAATGATACGAGTTTGTGATAAATGTTCCGCTGTTCAGCCAAAACCTCATGAGCTCAGGTTGCATTTAACCTGTTAAGCCCCGAGCCTGTTTTTCATGTCTCAGGCTCAAAAAGGACATTCCCATAACAAATGACTAAATCTTCTCTTCTAAAAGGGGTACATTAACAATATTGTCTCTCAAAGCAATGATAAACCTGTGAGTTGGATGTAGAAAAGTCAGAATCAATATAGATTTTTATTTTAAAGTAAATTCAAATTGAACATAGTAAAACAATGTATGTTATAGTGTCTGCACGAAAAAAAAACATGATTTATAGTGAAAACCACCCTTGAATGATAGGATAGTAGACTAAAAGCTTTAGGAATCCAAACTATAACATATAAGAACCCTGTATCAAGATTGATGCAAAACAAGTGACATTTTACCTTTTTAGAGAGATTTAGCAAAAATAACCCACTTCTGGGGTCTTTTGGGTGGATTTGCCATATCTCTGGCCCCCCTTGGTCAATTTTGTTGATTGACATCTCTTTTAAACCGTTAGAGCCAATATAAATGAAGGGCAAGTTCCTAAATCCACCTACACGTTCCATTGAGGAATGAGATTGATGCGCACGCAGTTTGCCCAAACCGAAAGCTACGCTCTGAAAACTGAAAACTAGGTTTATTGATGATGGATCATCAGTAATCATTTCAAAGTGACACAGACACATTGGATTAACCTATGGATTAATCTTCAGCAGCGTTTTTATCGTTTTAATGCCATTGAACACAACTTTTGATCAGAAAAACAGCAAAGGTAAGACTATTTGCCGTTTTTGCTCCGTAAAGCTACACGGCTTGTTGGAGTTCCTGCCCCCCCCCTCCCCCGTCCATGTGAGCCCACTGTGCTCTGATTGGTCAGCTCGCTCACGCTGTTCTGATGAGTCCACCACGGTTACAGCGGAACATCAGCGATTATGTGTTACAATGACGTTAGCAACCAGAAAATGACACCAGTAATGACAAACAGATGAGAATGCTGCGTGGGGTCTGGGTGCCGTGTACTCTCACTCCCTAAACGTCCAGGAGCGACGCTTGGTCAGGGTCCCGTGGCGTGCAGTTGGGACGCGCCCCGAGGCTCCTTCAGCTTCATAAACGGACGCAAAGAGCTTTCAACTGATTGCAATGTATTCCCATCGGCGGCGGTATTTGACACTCATGGAAGCACCGCATCCATTTGTGTCGGCTGCCCTTAAAGGCAATTGAGCGTCCATTCCCATTGGATAACGGAGAATTGTACATCCGGAAGTAAGTATTCCCCTTACTGTCAAATGATTTTACAGTGATATCTGCACTACTCATCGACTAAAAAACACCAGATTATCCTTGTTAATTACACAACATTGATTGGTTTAAATTGTGTGCAATGCTTTAGTATTTTTCCCCTTCGATTCGGAGAAACAAATATTTTTTCGGAGTAAAGGATGGCAGAAGACACTACACTACCCAGAATCCCCAGCTATCGTTTAGGACTACACCATGTGCTCTGTTTGACAAACCCCGTGATTAGTTCTCAAGCTCTGTGATTGGTTGACCTCCAACTGCATTCCGTATGAAAAAAAACGTTTCGGAAAATATAAAATCATACTTTATTCAGCAGTGCTTGCTTTACTCTTTGAAAGTCATCACATGAATGCATTGTAATAAATGGTTCGGCTGCATTAAATATATTACACATCTGTCGTAGTTCTTTATTTTTATTTATCTACAGAGATCGGGCTCAAAATAGACCGGAAAATATTCTTTTACCGTTCAGTTTGAATTTCACAATAAAGTTAGTAGTAATATTTTGTTTTGATATTATTGTTTTCTTATTAACTACTAGACCGCTGGATCGTGTTAAGACTATCTGTTCTGTGTTGCTGTGGGTTTTTTCCATCGCTTTTGTGTTAAAAATATCAACACAATAACTAAATATATTCGTCGTAATCTAAACCAGAAACAGCAGTATATTTTATTTTGTTAAAACTGTAAACTTGACAGCTTTTTAACCCAAACCACCTACTGTTTAAAGCACGTTATTACACGTTTAGAGTAATGCAATGCAGGTAGATTAATGTCTTTCATTTTTGTAAAACACTTTTGAATGTGTTATATTTTATGAAAACATTTAAATATTAAGAGTATATACAAAATAGGAGGAAAGTAGAAGGTCAATGATATAAATATAGAATAGAAAATATCAAGAAGATACTGTAAATGGTATCTAGAATAATAATAATAATAATAATAATAATAATAATAATAATAATAATAATAATAATAAATGGGACTTGTATAGCGCTTTTCAAGAAACTCAAAGACGCTTTGAGAGAGAATAAAAAAAAAATAAAAAAAAAATAAAACAAAGAAATACAAAAAGAGATAAACAAAACAAAAAATAGGGGGGGCGGGGTGGTCAGTGGTTGAATGCGGTGTTGAACAGGTGGGTTTTGAATGCTCTGAGGGAGGAAGAATCTCTGATGGATTGGGTTCCAGAGGGTGGGTGCAGCAACGGAGAAGGCTCTGTTTAGAACTGAATGAAACAGTTTAGTGCCGGATGTACAAAGATATTAATAGGAGGATGTGCAAAACAGACAAACTAATTAGGCTTTATTTAAACATTAATTAATACTTTAGGTTAAGGTCTTCTTTTAAATACATGTAAGCAAAAAGCTTTGGGGGTATCTATATTAACCCTGACAAAGTACTTTACGTTTAATATATTGCATGGTTTGTTTTGGGACAAAAAAAACGTGTAATAATAGGTCCACAACGTAGGACGTAGTATTTCTACAAAAACGCCTCTGAAATTGTAAGATCCCTACGTTTTTTTTCACTATTCATTCCAATGGCTGGAAAATACATATTGATAGATCTCTTGTTGAGGAACCTGTGACCCAAGTTTGTCATCATTGCATAACTACAGTTAGTTGTGTATATGATATGTCAATAAACTTTTGAAAATCTTGAAATCTTGAAAGGGATGTGCAAAATAGCAATTATATACAGTTTTTGATGAACAATTAGAGAATAAGGAGTAATGAATATGCTTTATAGAGATCTGCAGATAAATGTTTAGTCTTCTCAAGCACCAACTATCAAATATCTCTCCTGATTGTTGGCACTTGACAATCACCTTTCCTGAATTTTACTCAGGTGTAACTAAAGTCTGATTTAAGAGTTGTTTATATTTCATAACATTAATCCAAATCTGTAAAGTAACTAAAATAAATGTAGTGGAGTAAAAATACCAGCTTAACCGTAAAGAAAGCCCTCAGGATTATAAAAGACCCCATCACCCCAGCCACAAACTGTTCTGTCTGCTGCTGTCTGGCAGGCGGTACCGCAGCATCCGGACTAAAACCACCAGACTAAAACCACCAGACTCAGGGACAGTTTCATCCCACAGGCCAGAAGACTATTAAACACCTGAACTTTGAAACAACGTCCATAACATTCATCTGGCTGCTACTTAGAAATTATTTGTCTAATATATCATATTCCAATCACTTGTATATAGACTCTTATGGCACTATTTAACTTTTTTTCTTTTTGAATTTACTTGCACTATCTTTTCTGTGTATCTGTTTTATTGTGTTGCACTGTTGGAGGAGCCTGTGACCTAAGGGGGGGGGGGGTAGGACACGTTCGAGTCTTGATTTGGATAGTGTGCCGTCGATTGGTTTCATTCCATTTCAAAGTGCTGTTTGATGAGTGTAAACTTTGCGCACTGCCACTCCAACATCCAATCACAGAGCTTGAGAACTAATCATGGGGCTTGTCAAACAGAGCACATGGTGTAGTCCTAAATGATAGCTGGGGATTCTGGGTAGTGTAGTGTCTTCTGCCATCCTTTACTCCGAAAAAATATTTGTTTCTCCGAATCGAAGGGGAAAAATACAAAAGCATTAATTGTCGTGCAAACACAATTTAAACCAATCAATGTCGTGTAATTAACAAGGATAATCTGGTGTTTTTTGGTCGATGAGTAGTGCAGATATCACTGTAAAATCAATCGACAGTAAGGGGAATACTTACTTCCGGGTGTACAATTCTCCATTATCCAATGGGAATGGACGCTCACATTGCCTTTAAGGGCAGCCGACAAAAACGAATGCCGTGCTTCCATGAGCGTCAAAACCCGCCGCAGATGGGAATACATTGCAATCAGTTTAAAGCTATTTGCGTCCCTATATGACGCTGAAGGAGCCTAGGAGCGTCACAACTGCACGCCTCGGGGACCCTGACCAAGCGTCGCTTCTGGACGTTTATGGAGTGAGAGTGTGTTGGTCTCTCCATGCTTCCCTGGTGGGAGGGACTAAACGCAGGGAAACGACGCAAGGATTCCATTTAATCGACCTGAGAAGCAGCCAGAGAAATGTTCTGTTACTGTCCCTTCTTCTTAGAGGAAGTACAGAAACACGTAACTCTGGATTTGTTTTAATGTTTGAGTTGCAATAAACGACACAGCAGATTTTTGGCATGTTAAAACTATTATTTTCTGCCTCGCTCATGAGAGTAACAGCTGGCGAAATTACAGTCTCAACCATATATCGAGCCCGATTCTCGATTTCAAATGTGTGCTCTAAAATGATATTTATAAATGACTATTATCATTATTATAAGCAAGACAATAAATGGCAAAGATATGTAGAACATAAACGTATTTAAGATACGTTCATAACTAACGTAACGTGGGAGAAAATAAGTTTCCAGCTAAACGTAATTGAGAATGCAGTTTAGTTCTGTGGGAACGTAATTTTTAGGAGACAGGGTTGGATTTTTGTTTGTCGTAAAAAGCGGACAGGCGTCGTCACAACAATAGCTGGGGATTGTGGGTAGTGTATGTAGAAGTTGTCGATACTTCTTAATACATTCATGTGTGTATGTACAAGGAATACACAATGCATAGGCAAGTGGTGGCTTTATTTATGACCACAGCATGTACAGTGAACATGTACGTTGCATGCCGACTAACAACTGAATGCCTATTACCTTGATACGTCACCGAGTGGCGCCCCAGCTATGGTGGCCTGCAAAGGACAAACTTAATCATATGAGAATGTTCTACAGTGTAGTCTCTTTGGCGCTCCACATTTCAGAGAAAACAAGTTGTTTCTCAGAATTGAAGGGGAAAAACACAAAAGCATTGTACACAATTTAAACCTATCAAAGTCGTTTGATTAACAAAGGTAATCTGGTGTTTTTGAGTTGATGAGTAGTGGAGATATCACTGTCAAATCAATCGACAGTAAGGAGAATACTTACTTCCGGGTGTACAATTCTCCGTTATCCAATGGGAATGGACGCTCACATTGCCTTTAAGAGCTGCCGACATAAACGGGTGCGGTGCTTCCATGAGCGTCAAATACCGCCGCCGATGGGAATACATTGCAATCAGTTGAAAACTCTTTGCGTCCGTTTATGAAGCTGAAGGAGCCTCGGCGCGTCCCAACTGCACGCCACGGACACCCTGACCAAGCGTCGCTCCTGGACGTTTAGGGAGTGAGAGTGTGTTGTGTTGGCAGGACGTTGCTTGGTTCGCTGCTGCGAGGAGCGGACAGTGTGAGCTGGGTTCATTTCCTGCTTGCTACGTGGGGTCTGCGAGACAGTGAGACATCGTGAATGGACGCGGGAAGGAGGGGATGCTGAGAGGGCTGCAGCACCCCCATCTGCTAGGCTCCACTAGCACCCGCACCCCCAAACGCGGCGCACCTACGCTGCTGCAGTAGAGTGTGTGTGTGTGTGTGTGTGTGTGGGGGGGTGTGTGTGTGTGTGTGTGTGTGTGAGGAGCTGCACGGATTGGTCCATTTGGACCAATGGGTCCATTTGGGTATGGGCACGTCACTGTACCCAGGAAGAAAAAGATAAATCTCCAACGAGGCGTTCTGGGGCAGCATAGACAGGTATTATTTTACTCGCTACAGGGTGTACTTTGAGGGTTTGTGACTCTGCAGACCGTTTACATGCATAAAAACCTTCATAACACACAAGGGGACGGGTAATGGCCGGAAAAGCATGACATGGGACCTTTAATACTTATTCTGTCAGCAAAGCAGCATATTTCCCCTGAAGAAACGCTCATAGATATTCTCTATTTATGACCCAGACAATTCTTTTTTCTGCACAGGTGCTTACTTTTTGTTTGTTTTCCAGTAAATCTCTCATCTCTTATGATGGTAATCAAAGGTTTTATAGATGCTGTAATAATCTATCCACATCGCATCTCATTTGTGTAAGTATAAGCCAACAATATTTTTTTCACAACCTCAAACTGTCAAAACATCAATATCTCCCCCCAAAAGCAAATAGTAAAGACTTGAGAAAAAACATAAAGGTCAAGAGGTACATCTGTTACACATTTGCACCTTCTATCCATCTCTGTCTGGGATTCAAACAAAGATGCCACTGTCAGAGAGACAGAGGGATGAAAGACAGACTGTCTGACGGAGAGAAGAGGAAAATCAAAAGGCAGAGTTAGAGAGTAAGATGGAGAACGTTAAACAGGTTACAATCAGTCTCAGTCTTTACGCTCAGCACCCCTGCAGCTGTTTATCTGCTGCTGTTTACACAGATAATTAGGTTTTACAGAAGCAACTCTGAGATCTACCTTAAGGTGAGTTATTGATATTCCAACAAAGCTCAGAGTAGCATGTTAGCAAAGGAATCTACAAATATAAGCACAATTGAACAACACATGCTAATTATAGAAGGTGTTCCAGAACTTGTAGTTGTTTTTAACCCTCTTAAAACGCATACAAATTGTACTTGTTAATCTAAATAAATCTTGGGGGTGAATCTCCCTGACCCCTACAGAGCTCCAGTGTTGTTCCTACTATATCGCTCTGGCCCAGAAATGAGCAGTTTCAATTCCTGGTCTGCAGCCCTGGTGGATTGATTAATGTATTAAAAGTGAATACCTGAAACTATGTTGTTTTCAGATCAGTGAAACTCCAGACACACAAATGTAATAGATGGGGAAACATGCTTATATTTAATCATCAAGATCAATACACTGATGTGCCCGCGCCACTTATTAGGGTCTGAGACCAGAGGTCGGCGAAGACCCTATTGTAGTCGCTTGCAAAGCGAGCGACAACCCTGCAAGACACACAAAAACATAGGGAAAACGACGGGCGAAAGCACAGAAACACACATGTACTTTAAAAAACTCTTCCTAGGGATTTCATCCGATCGACTCGAAACTCTGACTTTAGAACAGGAGTGATGTGATCCACTTTCTTAGTGTTAGTGAGGACTCGAGCAGCAGCGTTCTGAATCAGCTGCAGCTTCCTAATAGATTTTTTAGTGAGACCTGTGAAGACACCATTGCAGTAGTCCAGTCTACTGAAGATAAAAGCATGGACAAGTTTTTCCAAATCCTGCTGTGACATTAGTCTTTTAATCCTAGATATATTCTTTAGGTGATAGTAGGCTGATTTAGTAACTGTTTTAATGTGACTGTTGAAACTCAGGTCAGAGTCCATGACTACACCTAGATTTCTGGCTTTATCTGTTGTTTTGAACATTGCAGACTGAAGCTCAGCACTAACTTTTATACGTTCTGCCTTGGCTCCAAAAACCATTACCTCAGTTTTACCTCTTTGTTTAATTGGAGAAAGTTCTGACACATCCAGTCATTGATTTGTTCAATGCACTTACTCAGTGTTTGAATTGGAGCATAGTCTCCTGGTGAAATTGTTACGTACATTTGTGTGTCATCCGCATAGCTATGGTAACTTATTTTGTTGTTTTTCATTATCTGAGCCAGTGGTAACATGTAGATGTTAAAGAGAAGAGGCCCCAAGATGGAGCCTTGAGGTACCCCACATGTCATATTTGTCAACTCAGATGTGTATTTACCTATACAGTATAAACAACGTTTTTTCTGTCCTTTAAGTAGGATTCAAACCAATTTAGAACTGTTTCCGAAAGTCCCACCCAGTTTTCTAGTCGGTCGAGTAATATGTTGTGGTCAACAGTGTCAAACGCAGCACTGAGATCTAATAATACTAACACTGAAGTTCTGCCACTGTCTGTGTTAAAGTGGATGTCATTGAAGACCTTTACAAGAGCAGTCTCAGTGCTGTGGTTTGGACAAAAGCCTGACTGGAACACATCGAAACAACTATTTAAATGCAAGAAATTATTCAACTGTTGAAAAACAACTTTTTCAATGATTTTACCTAGAAATGGCAGGTTTGATATGGGCCTGTAATTGTTCATTACTGAAGCATCTAGATTATTCTTTTTTAAGAGCGGTTTAAAGACTGCAGTTTTCAGGGCCTGTGGAAAAATACCTGAGTGAAGAGATTTGTTTACTATATGAAGTAGATCTGAGGCCATGCAACGAAAAACATCTTTGAAAAATCCTGTTGGAATAATATCAAGGCAGCAGGAGGAGGATTTCAGAAGTTGAATAATGTCCTCTAGGTTTTTATCATTAATCTGATGGAATTGTGTCATGGTGTTTGAATTGATATTAGGTGGACACAGAGACAACACATTTGCTGTACCTGATGCAGAGGCACTGACTGCTTGTCTGATTTTCTGAATTTTGTCAGTGAAAGAGGCAAAATCATTGCATGCCCTGGTGGATAGAAATTCAGAGGCTACTGACACTGGGGGGTTAGTTAGTCTGTCGACGGTAGCAAACAAGGCACGTGCATTGTTTTTGTTGTTGGTAATGATGTCAGAGAAGAAAGACAGTCGTGCGTTTTTCAATTCCAACTTATAAAGGCCAAGTCTCTCTTTATATATTTCAAAGTGAACCTGGAGATTTGTTTTTCGCCACTTACGTTCAGCTTTTCGACATTCTCTTTTTTCAGCTCTCACGGTCATGGCCTTTCTCCATGGAGATATTTTCTTCCCAGTCACTTCCTTTACCTTAGTTGGAGCAATGGCATCTATACAATTTTTTATTTTTGAATTAAAATGATCTACTAGCTCATTTACTGAGATGTTAGCAGGGGCAAGTGTGGAAGAAACATTCTGAGTAAACATTTCCCTAGTATTTTCAGTTAAATATCGCTTTATGGTCTTTTTGAACATTTTTGTGAAAATAAATAGAGCTCTCAAAGAAAACACAGGAATGGTCAGAGAGTGCAACATCAGTCACCACAACCTTAGAGATATTCAGACTCTTTGAGATAATTAAGTCCAGAGTGTGCCCCTTATTGTGCGTGGGCTCCGTCACATGCTGAGTCAGTCCATAGTTATCAAGAACACAAAACAGTTCTTTAGCCCCTCTGTCCTGGGGGTTGTCAACATGGATGTTAAAATCACCAACAATGACTAGACGGTCAAAGTCAATACACACTATAGACAGCAGTTCAGTAAAGTCATCAAAAAAGCTTGCACAGTATTTGGGTGGTCTATAGATATTTAGGAACAGAGCTCGAGAGGAGCATTTCAGCTGAAAGGCCACATATTCAAAAGAAGCAAAGTTCCCATAAGATGTCTTCCTGCATTGAATGGAATCATTGAACAGAATAGCAACTCCACCCCCTTTCTTATGCATTCTTTCCTGACTCATAAAACTAAAGTTGGGAGGGGTTGATTCGATAAGAACAGCTGCACTGTTATTTTGTTCAATCCAAGTTTCCGATAAAAACATAAAATCAAGATTGTGCTCAGTGATAAAATCATTGATTAAAAATGTTTTTCCTGCCAGAGACCTGACATTTAATAAAGCTAGTTTAAGTTTGTTAGATACACTATCAGTAAGATGTTTTGTGACAAGCTGTGGCTGACATGGAATCACTGCTAAATTTGATAAACTCACACGAATGTTTGAGCACTTCCTGTTTCTAAGCTGATTCACCGCTCTTAATCTATTACCTATCAACACAGATATCGGCAAAGCTACTGGCAGGCAGGGCCCCGGCATGTCCTGGAAAGAGTTGAGAGTGCCATACGCCCTTGAGCCTGGACCCCACACATATCAGTAAGAGTTTTTTTGCGTTTTATACACACACATCCTTATCAGGCTTCGGAGACTGCAGATGCTTTCTTGAAGGAAGGGGAGGTGGTTGACATAGGCACGGTGATGGAGACGGGGGAGATGGTGCGGGGGTAGAGGACATGCTGCCAGGGGGGGAGGTGGTTGACGTAGGCACGGTGATGAAGACGGGGGAGATGCGTCTCTGCGGTGATTTTGGTGGGCGTCGTTGAGGAGCGGGGTAAAGGACATGCTGCCAACCCTGCATATCGCCTTAGTTTGGTCTTTGAACTCCAGGAAGGAATCGGTACCAACCCTCTGTATCTCCTTCGTGTGTTCAGCGATCTCCAGGAGGGTGGGCGAGGGTGAAAGGGTGAACGGAGAGTAGAGAGAGCTGTGGGGTGAAGGAAGAGTATCCTCAGAGGTGATAGGGGGGGTGAAGGGCAGTGGAGACTCCTCCATTTGTCTCCCATAATCAAGACATTCCTCAGGTAGGTGCAGTGATAGATTTTCAAGGTTTTCTGAGCGATGTGATGTGTCTTTTTCTTGTTTTGATTCCTCTTGTTGCTTGTCCTTGGCAGAGGGAACAGATTGATGATGTAGGCAGTTGAATACGTTAGAGATAAACAATTTCACTCCTGACTTGTAGGGCATAATGTTCGAACAATGTTATCAAAAACATTTGAAGAAGGTCATCACAAAATATTTTAAGAATGTTTTTAGAGAATGTTATCCTACCTTTCAGAAGAACATTTTGGGAACCAAAATAAAACATCCAGCTGAAAACGTTTTAAGAATAGTAGGGCATAATGTTCGAACAATGTTATCAAAAACATCTTAAGAAAGTTATCAGCAAACACTTTCAGAACATTCTGGGAACCAAAAGAAAAGTTCCCGCTGAAGATATTCCTAGAACAGTGAATGGTAACATTCTCAGAATGTTTTTAGAACCAAACATTTCTAGCTGGGAGGGTGTTCTCCGATAAGGGCCATGGTGGAAACAAAGTTAGTGATTACTGGTTCCATGTTGATTTATTTCAATACAAATTGTTGGGGGGAACTGAAAGGCTATTACCGTACTGGTTACTTTGCAGCCCAGACATTTCCCCCAAAACACATTTTGACGTGATTGCAACACAGAAGCACCTTTCAAATGTAATCATATTTAAGACCTTTCTAATTGTTTTGATCATATTTAAGACTTTAAGGCCTTAAATTCTGATTATCAAATTTAAGACTTTTTAAGACCGCGCAGGAACCCTGCTAGAATACATTGTCACTAACTCCAAACGTTAGCTCTAGCCAGCCTTTTATTTTAAATGTCCATTTGCATGTTACAGACTGTCACGTTATCATCTCTTGTCATCCTTACTGATAGGCAAGGCATTATATTTTAAGTTCAACATATAAATAATAAACTAACTTGCCTTCCCCGTTACGTTAGCATCACTGACTAGTACATGCACAAAAGTTGTAAGAAGCTTGTTAAGCATGGATCCTTGTCTGCGTTATGGACAGGGTTCAAGTTATAATCTGAGCTTTATGGGGCTCTTTAAAACTAACGTTCGGGGCGGAGAAAAATATGTCAATAACAGCCGGGTAATAACGTAAAGTTGATAACTGTTTCTTCTTTGGGCTCGCTCAGCACACTCACAGGCATAGATTCCGCAATATTTTATTGCGCACCTTGGAGGTGAAGTGCAGGCATATTGTCATTCAAGAGAGAATACGATGCGTAGTTCTTTTGGAAAACATGTTTTTCTTCTAGCCTATTTACCTCGTTAACGTATATAATAAGGGTTGTTGGTAAAGGTAATGTATTAGCGACCCCCACAGATGTAGGATTTCACTGCTTTCATAGGAGCGCAGACCCCTCCTTATGGGTGCTCAGCTCCCATTGGCTCCCACATAACTCAAACCCTGGTTATGGAGATTAAGCAAAGCGTCACTCATCCTTGTGTCTTTCGCCATCAACTGGGATATTTATTTAAGGAACAGGATGGATTATATGAAAACAAAACAAAACACAGATTATGAATATGACACCCTCGGTCCGTGGACCCTCACAAAAACTTCCAACAAAACGCCAAATTTGATGAGGAAAAAAATGGAAGAAACCTTGGCGAGAGCAACAGAGGAGGGATCAGTATAATGTCGGACTTTTTTTGTTGTTCGCGAGGAAAATAAATGGGGCTCAGAGCCTCAGAATACTGAAATCTGTATTTTTGTAATCTTTTTTTCCTTCTAATTTGTTATTCTTTTCTAAATAACACAGTTATTTACTGAACAATAACACACAATTATCCTTGTTTTTATTTATTTGTTTAATTCTATAATCTCTGGCTTTTTTGGCGTCCGTCAGGAACTAAAATAAAATAACCGGAAACAGGCGTAGGCCTATATGGGACATTTCGAGCATCATTGCGACACACATCCACTGAACTGATTACCCAAGATCCTTAGCTATGGTTTAAGCTTGGTGATTGGATGTTTTAGCCGCAATGCACGTTGGGATATGGTGTTAATGTGATATGAAATCCGAAAAACATTTCGGAATTTAGGATGGCCGAAGACACTACACCAGGCATCCTCAAAGTCCGGATTCCGGTCCGGATCCGGACCGAACCACAACTGTCTCTGGACTCTGAGCAAATTATACTTTTCATATGTATTATCTGTATTATCTGTGTTATCTGCGAGACATCGCCACAACGCAACGAGTCAAAATTATCCGCTATGTCCATAGACTGCAAACAGCGCTCTGTATGTCCTGCTCCACTGTCTGTGTGTGTCTGTCAACGCATTGGTCCAATCACATTCAGCATCCCGTCAGCGTTTTTTCCCCCCAAACAATCTGCGAATCAGAGGCACAGTAGGGCGGGTCTTCGCGGAATGCGGGTGGAAAAAATGTCTGTCTCGTCTCTTTCAACCTGTCTGAGTCAGAGCGAGAGTTAAAACAAAAAAATTCAGAGCGAGAGTTAACAGCTCATCTAGTTCGATCTGTACTGTAGCTAGTAGCCTAGTTTCACCTACCGGGGTGGCAACTGACACCCTAAAAATAAGCCTTGCCACCCCAGCTGCCACCCCAGTTGACAGCTTTGTTTTGAAAGAAAAGTTGTGGCTCATCGGACATTTATGAGAGAAAGTCTCTAATGTCCGAGTGCAAGTGAATGCAGCACAAGATGCACGTCTTGTAACCCCTCCCCCGGTCCTGGTGCGAGCGTGGATATATGATTGGCGGCGATTTCATTTGAACGGGATGGCGCAAAACGAGGAAAAGAGGAAATAACAGGTAAAATCAATCAAATCCCCCTCTCAGATTCCACAGCAACCAGAAGAACATAAACACTGGCTGGTGATTTGATTAATCAGCTTTGTGATGGAATAAAAAATGCACAGTGCATTTCCTTAACTGTGGGTGAGTCCACTGACAATGCTCAGCTGCTGGTGTTTATGAGTTTTTATGATGAGGCAAAGGGGGAGTTTGTTGAAGATGTGTTGGGCCTGACGAACCTCAGTGGACACACAAGGGGGCAAGACATTTATAAAGCAATAATGGGAATGCTGAATGAAAGAGGGTGCAGCTGCCTTTATTCATAACTGTGCAGCTCTTACACTGCGACTCTGAGGGGTCAAGCACAGACACAATAACAATGAAAACGGCTGCATACAGATTATTTTTGCAACCTCATGTTAAGAATCTTGTTGCAATTGTTTAAAAGTTTGAATGACCGTAATAAACGGACCTTTGTCTTATTGAAACATTTATTTTGGACCTTTAAGATTTGTATTTGAGTACCCCTGCACTACACTACCCATAATCCTCAGCTATCGTGTGGGACTACAGTCCCTTTGCTTGAAAAACCCTGTGATTAATCTTCAAACTCTGGGATTGGATGTTGGAGTGGCAGTGCGCCAAGGTTACGCCGAGCGTCAAACGGAAACCACGGCAGACTATCCAAAACTGGACTCAAACGGGACCAGCCCCCCCCCCCCCCCCCCCCCCCCCCAGAACTACACATGCTGGCTATTGTGTTTCGCAAAATGTTCTATGGGACGTCTCTACTGGGAACATTTTTGTTTTCCCCACAATTAGAAGTTGCCAGTATTAAACACATTGGTGTTATCAAGTTTAAAACAAATAATTAATAAATGGGTGAAAATTGCTTGTGTTCATAATGGGCAGCATTAAATACATGACAGCTCATTGTTACTTTGTAATTCTACTCCACTACAATTCAGAGGTTAACCTGGTATTTTTACTCCACTACATTTATTTTAGTTACTTTGCAGATTCTGATTAATGATGTGAAATATAAACAACCCTTAAATCAGACTTTAGTTACACAGGAGATGCGAGCAGAGGACTGAGGAGGGGAACCGAGGAGAGAGGAGGGGAAGCAGCAGGCGGTTAGATAAATGAGAACTCCTCTCCTCTCAGCGGTCATTTTAAAGAGACGTCCATTAATGATGACAGGAGGCACAGCAGCCCTCTGTCTGATGGACAGATGTGTACATGAAGACTTATATATTTACTTTTAATTCATTGACAGTGCGGTATAATGAGACAATAACAGGCTACAGATGCGGACATATACACACATATATTTATATAAATAGTAAAGTATATAAATAAATAAAGTATGAGAGCATGATAACGTAACACAATCAGAGACTGGATATATTCCCCCCCTCTCTCTGGTCGCTGAAATGGGGAATTGTAATTACGGGCCAAAAGTTGTATTTTATACTGTAGAAACTATGTCCAGGACAAGGTGTTTGGAAGTTTTGGAAGATTCATAGCTAACCACACTGAAGATTATGGAGGTATTGATCAGTCTTCTCATATGTTTAAGCCTCAATTTGTCCTTTCTCCCCCCCCCCCCCCCTCTAACATCACCAGAAGTCATAATTGAAGGGGTATTTTCTCAATTTATTTTACCGGGGGAGCATCCCCCCGGACCCCCCTAGTATTATTTGGTCACCATTTCCACAGCCCCACCTAAAATATTTTCCACCAGCCGCCACTGGGCGTAGTGTATGTGAAATTAACCTCACAATAACATGTGTGTATATTACAAATAATAACGTCATATTTCAAGATGATTACTTGGATATTACAATAAGGTTGGTTGAGCTGGAGTTCATTATTGAGGTTACACGTTCATATCTGAAGAACGAACCCAAACCTTGTTCTTTTTATTAATTATATTAGCAAATTGGTATCAAATAAATAGTCAACTATTTTATTTGAGTATTTGTGTCTGGGAGAAGGTAATGTACCCAGTTCCTATGTTCGGCAGTTATAGACTGGGCTTTCTTGTACAAGAGAATACAAAAACAATTAAAAAATCAATATGGACCATTACTGTATAATTATCCTTAAATGATGTTATACTGTACAATGCACCTAATAAACAAGTATGGCATTTTGAAACATGATGTGCAACAATCTTTACTGTAATTTGTGTGCATTTTGTTGTTAACTATAGATGATTTTTTGTTAGTATGCACGTGGACGCTTTGGACATACCCGGAGAAGGAAGAAATGGATCTTCGGAATGATGGGAGTTAAAGACAAAAGGCGGAGACTAGTGTTGAAACTAGTGGAGAAACGATCAAGGTGCCCCCTTATCCCTCTGATTAGACGGCATGTTAAGTCAGGAAGTAGCATTATTAGTGATGAGTGGAGGGCATACAGAAGAGTGCTGAGTAACATGGGGTACAACCACTACACCATAAACCACAGCAGGTGGTTTGTGAACCCCCAGACTGGCAGTCCAGGGTTCCTGCAGGTTTCGCCAACTCAAATGTAAGACTTTTTAAGACCTTTTTAAGACCACTTTGAATAGAATTTAAGACTTATTTCACGGCAAGAAAGTATGAAGGAAAATTGCTATGAAAGAAGAAATACGTCACATAAGAACAATGACTGAACATAACAGCAGAACAGTACAGAACTGTGTTTGCGTGTTAGACAAAAAGTGTGTGTATGTGTGTGTGTGTGTGTGTGTGTGTGTGCAATTAATCATATTTTAATCGAAAAAAATGATTATTTTGCTTTGCTAGGTTGTGACAGTGCACTACAACATTATTTGATCGAATTCATTTTAGTCTAATTTATTTGTATTCAACATATTTATATATGTTTAGTATCTTGTGGAAGTGCGCTCCAAAACATTTGTTGATCTTGTTTATTGGTATTTATTATTTTGATATTATTTATTTAAATGTGTCATTTATTTAATTTATTTTTGTATTGGTTTTTCAGTTTAATTATACGTTCAGGGTAGGGGTGTAACGGTTCACAGAATGCACGGTTCGGTACGTACCTCGGTTTGGGGGTCACGGTTCTGTACGGATTCGGTACAACAAGAAAAAGCAAAAAAAAGTCGCAAATGCATAATTCCAGGTTTGTTGTTATTTATTTTTGAACAGTAGTGTAAGTTTCAGTTTAAAAATAAGGAACTCTAACATTTTGAATAATTAACTTTATTACACAGTTTAAAAACAAACCACAAACACACTCAGATGGCCATATTATCTATAATGGCTAATGTCAAACAAAAAATAATGTCTTGAAAATATTACATCATAAATAATAAGAAAGTGTTTCACGAGAGCATAGCCGTTGAAATATATAGGCCAAAAGCTTCCGTTATTTATTGTGGTCTCACGGCTTTCATGTCTATTGGCTTCTTAAAAACAGCGGGGATCAGCTGTTGAACTGCTGTTGTCTTTCGCTGGGCTCCGATCATTGGCAAATCTGGGTGATGCCCAGTGGCGTAGCAGAGGCCCCCGCACCCCCCGCGGTGCGGGGGAGCCCCGGAGCTTAGGGGGCCCCGCCCCCACTGTAGGCTATCCTCTTAGATTTCGTAACGCGGGAACAGGGTGCAGAGGGCGGGGCCCCCCCCTCCCTGCTATGTTGCTACGTCATGTGTACGCTGCCTGTAGTAGTACAACAGTGTATCATTATAATTATTTGCTCATCTGCGATAGGGCTAGCCGGCTGATAACTAATGTTCATTGGCAGGCTGGGCAGCGTTCAAAACAAAGCGGGAAGCATTGCTCATATAAATAACGTTCATTAGTTGCGTTGCCGGTAAACATGAAAAATGAAGCGCCACTACCTAAGCGGTGCTCAGAAAAGCAAAATGAGAGCGAAAGCCGAACAGGATAGGGCAAAACTACCTAAAATAACGTCATTGTTCCCGCAGGCAGCAAAGGTAGACCTAGACTCTAACGTTACTGCAGATAGACCGCTAGCAACCCCCCCCGGCCCCCGGCCGTCAGCTCCGAGTCCAGGCAGACAGCCCAGCAGCCCCGTTACCGCCGAGCCAGCTAGTCGTGCCTCGCGCTTCGAGACAGGTTAGACATTAGAATAATATAAAGTTTTATTCGCCATAACCAGTATGCTACAGGTTACATTGGAATTGGAATCTAATCCGTTCATTTTTGCAGGTCAGCAAGAAGTCAGCTGTGCCCCCTCCGAGGCCAGTTCAGACATAGGCATAGACAAGGCTGCCCAGCCAGCTAGCCGTGCCCCCACAGACCCCAGCAGCCCCGTTACAGCCGAGCCAGCTAGTCGTGCCTCACGCTTCGAGACAGGTTAGAATAATAGAAAGTTTTATTCGCCAATCGCCATAAACAGTACGAGTCAGTATGCTACAGGTTACATTGGAATTGCAATATAATCCGTTCCTTTTTGCAGGTCAGCAAGAAGTCAGCTGTGCCCCCTCCGAGGCCAGTTCAGACATAGCCAAGGTTGCCCAGCCAGCTAGCCGTGCCCCGACAGTGACAGCAGCTCCCACCCACCCCAGGGACACGTTGGCCAGCGACAACTCTGTGACTGAATACCCTACTGATAGCGGGAAATTCCCTGTAGATTTAGAAGACGATGATGTTAAACGGTACATTCTGAATAACGGGCCATGCAAGCCTGAAGGGCCATTCAAAAGGGATGGGAAGGGAAGGTGCTTTTCAAAAGAGTTCTATAACAAAACATCCAAAATTGGATGTAGAATTCCACGAAAGTGGCTAAGTTACTCGCCATCTATGGACCGGGTGTACTGTGAGCAGTGCTGGCTGTTCGGTGACAGACCGTCTGCCCATCACCTCCACCAAGCGTGGAGAATAGGAATAAATGATTGGCAGGGTCTCTCTAAAAAGATTAAGGAACACGAATTCTCTCGCTCTCATTTGGCAGCATGTGTCGTGTATGATACGTGGAAAAATAATCTGACCATTGACGCGCAAATATCATCTGAGTTTAAGAGAGAGGTGGGGTTTTGGACCGAGGTCCTAACCAGAATAACTGATGTTACACTAACACTGGCCTGTCGCAACTCTGCTTTCCGGGGTCACAGAGAGAAAATAGGTGATATAGATAATGGTAATTTCTTATCTACCATAGAACTTATGGCGCGTTATGATCCAGTTCTGCAAAGGCTTATTGAAAGCAAAAAGAAGGTGCACTACCTAAGTCCTCAAACTCAAAACGAAATAATTTCATTGCTATCGAAAAAAGTGCAGGACACAATCATTACAGACATACAGAATGCAGAATTATATTCGATTATAATGGATACTACCCAGGACATTTCAAAAGTAGACCAACTGAGTCAAGTGTTCAGATATGTTACTATAGCAAATGATGAAAATGGAAACCCTACAGAGGTGAAAATAAACGAAAGTTTTTTGGGCTTCCATGCAGTCACAGACCAAACTGCTGCAGGTCTAGAGAGAGAAATTCTCGAATCGATGGAGAGAAAGGGGATACTACTTGGGAAGTGCCGCGGACAAGGATATGACGGGGCTAGCAATATGAGTGGCGTCTACTCCGGTGTACAAAAACGCATAAGGGATAAAGAGCCCAACGCAGTGTACATTCATTGTGCTGCGCACAATTTAAACCTTGTACTCAATGACGCATGCCAAAATATACCTGAGATAAAAGACTTCTACGACACTGTTGAAAGGCTATATGTATTCTTTAGTGGAAGCATCAAACGATGGGAGCTTTTGGAAACACACCTCTCAGTGCCCAAGGCTGGCCAGCCTACACTGAAGAGACTATGCCCGACACGATGGGCATCAAGACAAGACGCCGTCCAATCATTGCGGTTCCGTTATGCTGACATTATGCAAGCGCTAACTAAGATAGACTTGCTCTCCAAAAAAAGCGAGGAACGTGCCGAGGCGACTGGCTTGAAAAAGGCCATGGAGAGCTTTGAGTTTGTTGTAATGACTGTAATACAGGGCAAGGTCCTTGAAACAGTCAACATTGTGTCCCAAGCTCTCCAGCGCAAAGACGTGGACCTCTTACAGGCGACAGCAATGCTTGGTAACGCAACCGATACACTTGCCCAACTCCGAGGAGAGTTTGATGGCTTAAAAGCGCACGCGCAAGACCTGGCATCCTCATGGGGTGTCCACAGTCTCTTCAAAGACAGACGCGCAAGGCGCACAAAGAGGCACTTTTCAGAGCTTTGCGAGGACCAGCGGCTCCAAGACCCAGGGGAGCATTTTAGAGTGGCGGTATTTTACGCAAATATCGATATTGTCGTTGCCCAACTCAAAAATCGATTTGTTGGAATGAGCGAAGTTGCACAGCGATTTTCTTTTCTGCTTCCCCGCGAACTTTTGCGCGCAACAGACACGGATCTGTCTGAGTCCGCAAGTGCTTTATCAGGCCAGTATAAAGACGACCTGTCAGCCGAGTTTCCTTTCCAGATCCTGTCCCTCCGTAATGCTCTTAGGCCTACTATAAAGAAAATTGAGCGTGGAACAATCAAAGACCTTGCACAAACCCTGCTCATTGAAAATCAGTCCATTTTGCCAAGTATCCCCGATGTTGCCACAGCACTGAAATTATTTTTAACTATACCCGTGACTGTTGCCAGTGCTGAGAGATCTTTCTCAAAACTTAAATTAATAAAGACATATTTGAGGAGCACAATGTCGCAAGAGAGACTGTCTGGGTTAGCAGTCCTTAGTATTGAGAGCCGACGCGCGCGCAGTATAGATTTAAAGACTGTTATACAGGACTTTGCGCAGAAGAATGCCAGGAGACGTGCTCGTATAAAATAATAGGCCTACAAAGCAGCTCCTGATTGCATCCTCGTTGTAGCCTATAGGATGTGTTTTATTTGCTTGTTTTTTGTAGGCTACTTTTCTTTTATACAGAATGTTATGTGAACCGTTCCGTTGTGTGAACTCCAATGATGATAGGCTATAACGTTCTACAATATACCTTCATGTTACAAAAAATACACAGCCACTTGTTTGTATTTGTCAATTATGTTTCAATCAGATGTATATTATTATACAGTTCCTACTGACCTTACTGTTTAAATCAGATGTATATTATACAGAAAGTTCCTACTGACCCTATACTGTTTAAATCAGATGTATCTATACAGAAAGTTCCTACTGACCTATAGGCCTACTGTTTACAAAAGATGCCTGAAAAAATAAACATTTAAAAAAGTGGCCGCGATGTCTATCCCATGTCACTCTATTATTGATTTAGGGGAGGGGGCGGGGCCCCATGGTCCGACCTGCGGGGGAGCCCCGAAATATTGCGCAACGCCACTGGTGATGCCTTCTGATATGATTTAGCATATTTGGCTTGTGTTACCATTAGCATACCGTACCGCTGTCGAACAACGCCGACACACCGTCCTCGTCCGATCCACCACTCGACCTCCATCGTTATTGTAGTCCACAGGGAACCGGAAATGTTCCCACACAGCTGATTTAAAAGAAGCAGGTGGGTTCTAGCCAAGCCCCCAGGAAGTGCGCCGGACTCAGATGAAAATATTCGTGGTGGCCAAACGGCGGTACTACACTTCCGTTTGGTTGCCAGTAGGGCTGTCCCGAATACCATTTTTCGGGCTCCGGATATTCGGTAGTAATCAGCAGCGAATATTCGAATATTCGGTGCGGAGAGATTTTTATTTTTTTTTAATAACATTTTATTTATTTTTTTAAATGTCATAACATGCTCCGAGACACCTGACAACACGCTGTTAAGCAGAAGCGCAGAAAGAGCATAGGCCTACTATTACGATTTATATTTATTTATTGTCTCAGTACTCACATTAAAACTAAGTGTGTCCTCTGCATTTAACCCAGCCGCAGCGCAGCGCCCGGGGACCAAATCTGGTTCCAAATTCCGGTTCCAAATTCCGTCTATAGCGTTTTACAACCTGAAGATACAAAACACATATTTCATATTATAACAACAATACTTTTAATAACATAGCCGTAACAGTAGGCCTAACAGGGTAACACTTGCTACCGATACAGTAAACAGTATTTAAATAAATGAAGAACGAAAAATAAATAAACAAACTGTATACCAATAATTGCCTTAGCCCCAGATGTTCCCACATTGCTCCTATTATTTTCACTATTCGGATAAAATTGAAAAACTAATACAAAAAACAATTCGGTTGCTTGCTTTCAACTATTTTCCAAGCAAAGTAAGAGCACGATTTTATCATGTGTAACGTTACGGTTTAAACGGCGGATAAAGCAGCTTCATCGTGGCAACTTGACAACAGCTAAGCTAAGCTAGGCTAGTATTTACAGCATCCGGTGACTTTTCAGAGTTGTTGTGCCACCGGCCAGTTTCTTGTCGCATATTTGGCACACTGCCTTCTTCTTACCGTCGTCCAATTTAAAATGGTCCCACACAGTCTTCGGCATTTTGTGTTCAGGTGTGTGAAATGAGGTGAAGCGAGGTGAAGCGTGCCGTTTGCGTTCGTGACTGTAAGTGAACACGATGTCAGGAGCACAGGCTGAGATTGTATATATTTCCGCATTTTAACAGTGCAATTCAAAAGTATAAATATAGTATAAGAATATGGCAATTCGCCTTTATTGATAGCATACATTTAGGAAAAAAAATTAAATAAATTGAAAAAAAATAAAAAACCGAATATCCGAATAATAAAATTGAAACCCGAATAGTTGGCCAACGAATGAATATTCGAATAGTCGAATATTCGGGTACAGCCCTAGTTGCCAGGCCCGGAAACACTTTTTCCCATTGACTTACATGGGGAAAGAGTGGTCTGTAAATCGTTGGATAATTTTGTTTAAACTAAATAAACTACCCAGTATGAACGTTTGTATAGCCCTTATTAAAAACATTTGTTCCTCAAGTTGTAAAAATGTGCTAATAACGTTATTCTGAGAGTTATTTCCCTCTGCATTATGAACGCGCATCTAACCCACGGGACCGCGCTGCCCGGCACGTTCAAGTTACGTGTTCAGTATTACCTGAGTTTCTCTTTACCCATGGATGCACAATAAGAATGGACCCATATCGCCTTACTGCCAGCCCACGGAGCTGTAATAATGGATATATTGCACATGTTTGCTGTAATTCATCATTTGTAAAATATTATACTACATGGGCTGTATGATGTAAATCTTATATTAAATACAGTTAATATTACCGACGTAGATTAACGTCCCTGTAGATTCTTATTGCACTTGCAATATACCATTAAAGGAGTTGAACGTTGCTGTTTGCTATTACTATAATACCACGCAGGGATAAGCCAGAGTTTACAACCTTTGCATGTGGGCACAACACGTTTTGACCAAACCCCCAGGAAGTGCGCCGGAGTCTGACGAGAATATTCGTGCTGGTCAAACGGCAGTACTACACTTCCTTTAGGTTGCTGGGCCCGGAAACACTTTTTCCCATTGACTTACATGGGGAAAGAGTGGTCTGTAACTCGTTGGATAATTTTTTTTAAACTAAATAAACTACCCAATATGAACGTTTGTATAGCCCTTATTAAAAACATTCGTTCCTCAAGTTGTAAAAATGTGCTAATAATGTAATTCTGAGAGTTATTTCCCTCTGCATTATGAACGTGCATCTAACCCACGGGACCGCGCCACCCGGCATGTTCATGTTAGTGTTCAGTACTACATGAGTTTCTCTGCACAATAAGAGCGGACCCATATCGCCTTACTGCCAGCCCACGGAGCTGTAATAATGGATATATTGCACATGTTTGCTGTAATTCATCATTTGTAAAATATTATACTACATGGGCTGTATGATGTAAATCTTGTACCGTAAATGTTGTATTAAATAAAGTTAATATTACCGACGTAGATTAACGTTCCTGTAGCTTCTTATTGCACTTGCAATTGTTTTAGTTACTTTTGGGCTACTTAACATGAATAATCACAGTTACTATCCTTTTACTCCATCACATTTCAAAAATAAATAGGCTATTGTTATTTTAACTCCACCACAGTAATCCATCATTAGCTTTACTTTTTAGATAAAGTTTTAACTCACAATTGATCATAACAGGCTTCAACATATACATTTGTATATATTACCAAGTGGTTTCATGTACAACCCACACAAGTATCATGCTAAATGAAGCTCTGTTGCTTGGATATTACTAGATCCTGATGTCAGCGTAATATAAAAGTACATAACGATTGATGTGTAACTTAGCATAATTTACTAGCTAGCCGCTAGCTGCTAACTGCCGCCTCGTTAATATAAATCCAGTACCATGCTGTCATGAACGTGCGGTGCTGTTACGTGTACGCAAATTCACGTGCTTAATGTGAACGAGCCTTTTGGGCGGCGTGTTTAAAGTTGTGCATGCTCTATGAGTGCACATACGGGTACTTCTCAGGCATGCCGGGTAATCTGTGACGTTTCGATCTCTCAAAAGTTGGGCCATTTTGTCATCATGTGCCATTGAGCAACTCTCATAGGAATTAATGAGGCCCCGCCTCCCACGCTGTATCAAGTTCTTATTATACATCCATGGTTTTGACCCAGATTAATTAGCTATACCATGTGATGTCGCCCGAGGAAGTCGTCATACTTATACATATATAAATAAAGATATATGTATGTGTCAAAGCTCTAATCAAATTAACAGTTGTATTAATTATACTTGTATATATATAGAGAGAAGAATGCTGGGCACAACATAAAGCTCAACAGTGAAGCTGGCAATGCTGAACAAAACCATCACTAGATCCTGTTACATCAGCGTAATATAAAAGTACATAACGATTGATGTGTACATTAGCATAATTACTAATGGCTCGGACGTTACACTAGCTAGCCGCTAGCTGCTAACTGCTGCGGCCGCCTCGTTATTCTTTAATATCAAATCCATCATAACAATCCAGAACGCGCGATGCTGTTACGTGTCTGCAAATTGACGTGCTTGATGTGAACGAGCCTTTTGGGGGGCGTGGTTAAAGTTGCGCATGCTCTATGAGCGCACATACGGGTACTTCTCAGGCATGCTGGGTAATCTGTGACATTTCACTCTCTCAAAAGTTGGGCCATTTTGTCATCATGCGCCAATGAGCAGCTCTCATAGGAATGAATGAGGCCCCGCCTCCCACGCTGTATCCAGTTCTTATTATACATCCATGGTTCTAGCTCCTGTGTGTTATCTGAAACCGCCATACTAACTTTTCTTCTTCTTGTATTTTGTTCGTTTTGTTGTGTTTTCTTCATTTGTTGTTTAAGGGCGGCTGGCAAACTGCTTTTAGGCGCAATACCGCCCCCTGGATTATATATAGTTTAATGGATATTGTCCTGAGTGGCAGACTTTTTTCCCACTCGTAAAGAAAGGCGTATTCGTCATGTGACTGCATGTGCCGAACCGTGACGAATACGGATACCGTTACACCCCTAGTTCAGGGTAATCAACAGTTAAAATATACTGTTCAAATTATTATTTGTTTTATAGTTCAATAAATGGATGTTTTCAAAGTCAATGAATAATCGTATTTAATAATTGTGATATCAATTATTGACCAAAATAATCGTGATTATGATTTTTGCCATAATCGAGCAGCCCTAGTGTGTGTGTGTGTGTGTGTGTGTGTGTGTGTGTGTGTGTGTGTGTGTGTGTGTGTGTGTGTGTGTGTGTGTGTGTGTGTGTGTGTGTGTGTGTGTGTGTGTGGAACTTTGGCAGAACATGCTGTGTTCAGGTAGATTAGAACCACATTGGTCTGATGATTGATTCCTACTCTAAGTAAAGGCCTACAGTTCAATGAAAGTGGATGGTATGTGTCATCATTGGTGCAGCTACAGTTATGGGTGAGCAGATGTCTTATCACCATTAGTCATTACATACTTAGTTTTAAGGATTTTCTGAAGTACCTATGTTTACTCTTTAGATTTGTGTGGGCCGATGTCTTGGCGTTATTCAGCAGCTTCTGTAAATGTTACAGCTGTGCATATTTTTAGTGAACTACTTTTTCTGAAAACTAAAAGGCTGGTCTAGAATATAAGAATAGCCCCCAAAAGCAGCAGCATACCTCAAACCTATTTAAAAAGAGGGTTACAATGTCTAAGGGTTCATATTGAGTAAAGCAAAGTCAACCCCCATTTTGGACTTTATGTAACACACCTACTCTGTCTGAACCATACACACAGTTGTGTCTGTGGGGAATAAAGTCAGGGTTTATTGGTGTTGTTGCACAATTACATTTGAAATTGCTTCTTTGTTCTGTTTTTCCTCTGCCTGAATGGAGGGAGTCGTGGTGATGGTGCAAGTGTGCGTTTGGAAAGATATTTAGGTGATGGGAGAGTCGGTTCTTTTTACCCTCCCCCGCACAGCTTCTGACTGCACCATCACTTCAGATCTCAGCAGGGGTTGGCAAAAAGTAAATCGTGTCTTTCCCGATGTCTGAAAAGCAATTCAGACATTACAGTACAACTTTATATCATGTGTCTTGTGTGTTGTCTATGTGAACCGTTTGCGTGTGATGATAAATCCATGCCACAACTTTATGAAGTCACCTTGATTAGCAATTAACTTTTATATATATATATATATAGATTAGATATATAAGTTATAAGTTATCATGATCATTATTAGCCAATAGTTTGAGGAGGATCCATAGAGCCAACACTCTTGATAATTAAACGTTTTAATCACACCTGGTCCCTAGATATGGCATTCAAATAACAGCATAGTGATCAGCCAAGCAGAAATAACATTGGAAGAATAACCTTAACCTGTTATGCCCGGGCTCCCGCAACATCTTGCAAGAAACAGCGTCTTCTTAACATTTAATATTTTAATACATTTCGGGACCCCCTTGAAAACGAGATGGTGCATCTCAAGGGGTTTATCCCAATCAATATAATTTCTATATATATATATAATAAACTATGAATGTGTCATACCCACTTAACGGGATGCAACTCAGCTATCTGACGATATGAACCATTTTTACCGAAACAAAACACAACTCTAATGCCAAGCATCTGGATTAGCACTAAGCGGAAGAGTGCTAACGCACTTAGCACACAACTCACGATGTAAATATGGTTTACTTCATCGGATCTGCACAAACAATATATCATATGAAAGCTGATATTCCACATATTCAAATGGTATACGTATCATCACTATGCGACCAGAACTCAGGGCAGCAAAGGCAAGCAAAGAAAACACACAACTTCTCTTTACGTGGCCAAAACAGCTAATACGTCTTACCTTTGCTGTTTTCTGATCAAAAGTTGTGTTCAATGGCATTAAAACGCATATAAACGCTGCTGAAGGTTAATCCAATGTCTCTGTGTCACTTTGAAAGGATTACTGATAATCCATCATAACATTTATGTCAATAAGAGTAGTTTTCATATATAGCTGCTATGAGAGCTACGAGAGTGTATGAGAGCCTCCGGTTTTGGGCATGCTGGCTGGGCATCACTCTCTTCACCAATGGTAATGTTTAGATGGATTTAGGAACTCCCTCTCGATTCTATTGGCTCTAACGGTTCAAATGTGGTGTCAATCACCAAAATCGACCGATGGGTTCCAGAGATATGGCAAATACACCCAAATGACCCCAGAGGTGTTTATTTGTTTCTAAATCTCTCTAAAAAGGTCAAATATCACTTGTTTTGCATCAATCTTGATACAGGGTACTTATTATATGTTATAGTTTGGATTTCTAAAGCTTTTAGTCTACTATCCCATCATCCAAGGGTGGTTTTCACTATAAGTAATGGGGTTTTTTTGGACGGAAACTATCATTTAAATGTTTTTACTATGTTCAATCTGAATTTACTTTAAAATGAAAACATCTATATTGATTCTGACTTTTCTACATCCAACTCACAGGTTTATCATTACTTTGAGAAAAAAGATTATTAATGTACCCCTTTTAGAAGTGAAGATATAGTCATTTGTTCTGGGAATGTCATTTTCGAGCCTGAGACCTGAAAAACAGGCTTGGGGCTATGCAACAAAATGCTTTCTTCCCCCGCTGTGTGTAAGTATAGCACTGTAAGAAAAGGTCATAGTAGACCAGGGGAGGGTTAGGAACTGTTGACGTTTTTATGTATCCCTTGATTGTGTTTGCATGTGAGTATCTTTACATACCACATAATCTGAGCTGGTTAGTCAGACCTCAGATTGTCACAAAAATCACTTTCCGTGGTTAATCCATGGCCTGAATCATGCAACAAGACTAGTTAGCTGTCTTTGAATTTAACTTTTTAAGTATCACAGTGACTCAAACATGGATGAAAATAAAGGAATGTTTGGTGTCTGGAAGCATGGAATAACATTGGTATTAGGGGAAGGAATCCAGCTGCTGGTGGTAGCCTTTAGAGAGGGTAGATGGTGGCTAGAGGGTTAGATGGATGAAATTACCTGGAAATACCTCAGTGTCAGCCATGATTAGAACTGTTCAGATTCTCTAGAAGTCTAGATCAGGGGTTCCCAAACGTTGCCATGCCAAGGACCCCCATATATCATTATCCTCTGGCAGGGACCCCCCTGTTGCAATTTGTTTTAATGATGTGTACATTATGATGGCAAATGTAAGAAATGAAACATAAAGCTTCTTAATATATTTTTCTATTAATAATCAGATATTCTTCTATTAACAGTAAACACTTTTTGCTTTGTATCTTTAGTTTTTCATTAATTACATTCATTTTTTCTTTTGTTACAAATATTTGTAACAAAATATTAAACAGTAATATCAACAGTACATATTTTTTAAGTGATTTCTGTCTTAATAATATCATATTCAACAGTATGAACAATAAACATATTTTGAGCATTTTGAGTGATTTATGTCTTAATAATATATATATATATAACATTATACATACTATTCAACAGTAATATTAATACATGTACAGTATTTGTTGTTTGTTTTGCATTTATTCATTACATTCAGTGTGTCTTCAGTTATAAACAGTCATGACGAATGTCATTGTCCACTTGCAAACGTGCTCTGTGCTTTGTTTTCAATACCTTCAATGTAGAAAAGCCAGACTCGCAGAGATATGTGGTGGCAAATGGAAGCAGGGATTTGAGAGCTCTCTCAGCCAGTGCAGGATAATCTTTTTTGACATAAAGCCAGTACTGTGGGAGTGAAACAGCTTGAAATATCACCTTCAACTCCCATTCATTCGCCATGTCAATGAGTCTCTCTTGGGACATAAGATCCAGACTCTCACCTACTCCTGGGGCAAATGGGTTTCTTATCCAGTTTTGATTTTAGTTGTCTTCCAGGTCAGGGAAATATTCTTTGAAATATCCCTGCAGGTGCGCAAGGATCGACTGGATCAGTGGTGAAATGGTGCCTGGATCAGCACCGGATGACAGAAGCGCTTGGTGAAGCTGTGGGAACATCTCTGTCACTCCCTCCTTGACTTTGGTCGACCACAGGGCGATTTTCTTTGTAAAAGCCTGTACTTTGTCCTGCACATGTAATATGTACGTCTCGCGCCCCTGCATGCTCTTATTCAGGACATTTAGATGCTGTAATATGTCCGACATGTATGCAAGTTTCCGGAGCCATGAGGCATCTGAAAAACGGCCAGCCAGTTGATGATTTTCAGAAGAGAGGAATTCACCGATCTCCCTTCGCAGTTCAAAAACACGATTCAGCACCGCCCCATGGGAAAGCCAGCGCACGTTGGAATGGAGCAGTAACCCCTCAAACTTTGCGCCCATCTCGTTACACAAAATAGCGAACAGTCGGTGTTTTAAGGGCCGAGCTTTTATGAAATTCACTACTTGTATAACTTCCTGTAGTATCTGATGTAGTTCATCATCCATTCGTTTAGTAACAAGTGCCTCCCGATGGAGCATGCAGTGTGTTGCCACTACATTTGGGGCCTTCTGCTTTATCAAAGCTGTCACTCCGCGTTTTTTGCCTGTCATAACCCCACTGCCCCATCTGAGCACACCCCCACACAACGAGACCAGTCAAGTCCGTTTGAGATGATGTACTCATCTACAATTGGAAAATGCCTCTTTCTGTGGTCCTACCTTCCAGTGCTTTGCAAAATAATATTTCCTCAACAAAGTTGTCTTCTGAAATAAATCTGATGTATGCAAGCCATTCTGCGACATTTGCTACATCCATGCTCTCATCCAGCTGCAGAGCGAAATATTCGCTAGCTCTCACTTGCTCCAAAAGTTGAGCAGATACGTCTTGAGCCATGTCACCAATCCGTCGGCTCACAGAATTATCCGACAGTGGTACTGCGTTGATTTTGCTGGCAGCATCCTCACCTAGCATTTCCCGAACAATATCGATGGTAGCTGGTAGAATTAAATCCTCTCCTATTGTGTGCGGTTTCTTTGCACGGGCGATGTGGTATGATGCTAAAAATGATGCCTTCAAGACCGCTCAGGGACGCCGGCTTGCTGCTTAAAAGTAGCCGATTGCATCACTAGGTGCTCTTCTTTTCTTTTAAAAAAGTCTATTGATTTATTAGCTTCAGCTGGGTGCTTTTGTTTGAGATGTCGATCAAGTTTAGATGGAAGTTTATACACTCGTTGGCGAGGATCTCGAGGCAGAGAACACATTTAGGTACATCACGGCCGTTCTTACTTGCCGCGGTAAAACCAAACTTTATGTATGATGGCTCATACCTCCGAGTTTTAGACGGCGAGGTATTCCGTGGCTGTGAATCTTTTGCAGCGGGGACATCTTCATTATGATCGTCAGATGGTGTTTTTCTTTTAAGATATTTGTTCATTTGATCCTTTAGCAGGAGGTAGCTAGCTAGTGTTCACACAGCAACTCAGTTACACTCTCAGTAGCGACAGCTCAATTCTGATTGGCGTGTTGTTTAAATTTTGTTTAATATATTAAACAATTGGGCATCAAAGGACACATAGATTGATAGATATGCAATTATTAATAACATCTAAAAAAACATATTACATTTATTTTTTTACATTTTACCCCCTTTTTTCCCTTTCCCTCAACATTTCCGCAACCCCCCTGGCGCCCCCTGGCGGGGCCGCGGCCCCCACTTTGAAAAACCCTGGTCTAGATGATAGAACATGTTTTCTATCATCTACCATGTTTTTAATACATGTTTGAAAGGTGATATGCACAGTGATAGATGTGTAGCTTAACACGTTATGCATCTATTGCATGAAATGGTATTTGATACAAATATATCTGTGGATCAATACCTGTGGACCGCAGGTGAGTGTGAACAACCAGGGTCTGCCACATTAAGTGCTGTTCCAAACCAACAAGTGGGGAGGGGGGTGGGTTATCAAGCCCTCCAACAGCGGGTCTCAATCGGCCCTGACTAACCACCTGCACTATCTGACCAGGTGCAATAGTGTGTGTCATGGTTGCACCTGGTTTTTAAACTGTTTAAAACAATGTCTGTGCGAACATTTATTGGTAAACTGACGAAATAAGAGACATTTAATAGCGTAATGTTGATGTTCACTTGAAGGTTACATTGTTTTTATTATTTTTTACTTAGAATCATGGTATCCTTTTTTGATAAAAGTTAAGCTCTGCTGAGATTTGATCCCATGACCTTCTGTTTACTAGACAGGCACTTTAACCACCTAAACCAGAGAGCCTGTTTGAGACTGGCTTTATTGTCTCATATTATTATTCTGTTTTTGTGAAATTATGATTTGGATTGACAAAAACATTTGCAAGAAATGCAGTATATTTCAAATATGTGGTTTCAATAGAAATCAAATACTTAGAGGGTCTTTACAGCGAGCAACTATTTTACGTATTAACATTAACTGGAGTTGATGAAGGTGATATTCCAGGGTATTCTTATGGAAGTGCATTGAGAGTTAAAGACCAAAGAGTGATCTCTTTAAATAACAAAGACTTAGTGAATAATGAAAGCCTGTAGGCGGGTTTCAGCACATTTATGAAGATACAACTAAATATGCTGTTTATGCTGTTGCCTGTTGCCATATGGGTGTTGGTTGTGTTTCATGATACTGTCACACTTAAAGATCCCATGTAGGGTCACTCAATCATCTCTGCATATCCAAGAAACACTCTTTAAATCAACCCTGTATGCACCGTACATAACAAGGTGAGCATGCCTCCATGCATCATTTTTCAATCAGTGCCAAGCAAATCACATCAAACCCACACATACATACACACACACACACACACACACACACACACACACACACATGCACGCACAGACGCATAATAATGCTAATGCCAGCAAATACAATGGTGGCTTCACAAAACTTTTCAGAGTTTTACGGGGCATGGTTCGCAATTCGCCCAGCCAATCGAAATTGGTACTTTTTTCTCCCAGGATAGTACCACCTCTCTAGCAGGCACTACAAATGGGGGTAAAAGTTCTCGGAACTAAGTAATCTTTTTGGTGTGAACGCAAAATTCCAGGCACTAACGGAACTAAACGGGAAAAGTACTCCGGTGTGAACGTGCCTATAGTGGCAATCAGAGAAATACAACAGCTGATCGTTTCAAATAAATTCCTCCTGTACATTTCAGAACAACCATGCCGTACATTTATTTACTTGTAAGATGCTGCTCGCTTTCAAAATAGTTAAACATATGCTATTTAATTATTTCTCACGACTAAACAGTGCTACTTTACAAAAGGTAAGACTTCATACCTTTTTCAAAAACACATTTAAAGGAACTGTTACAAAGTACCAAGTAGCATTTTCAATTGAAAATGCTTACATTGTAAAAATTGTAATATTGGAGCATGTTTAAATAGCATTCCTGATGCCTGCTAGTAATGTATGTTGATATTATCTTTACTTGCTGAGTGTTTTGTTTTGATTTACCTTGTGGTGTGTTAATTGTTATAAAAGTGGACCAATGGAAATAAGAATTAAGCATGATGTTTGTTTCTGTTATCTATAATGTATCTAATGACATATCATATGCGTTTTTTCTAATAATAACAAAAAATCAACAATTTCTTCTTGATCATTTTGTTATCCTTAAAAATCATGCACCAACCGTAGATGCAGCCTGTTGCAGTTGCTCCTGATATATCTTTACTTATTTTAACTTTTAGCTTTCCTTAGAATATAATAACTTCTAAAAAATGATGTGGTTCTAATGGCTTCATCGGTCTGCGACCTTCAGCACTCACTGGATCGGTTCGCAACAGAGTGTGAAGCGGCTGGGATGAGGATCAGCACCTCCAAATCTGAGGTCATGGATCTCAGCAGGAAACCGATGGACTGTCCACTTCAAGTGGAATGAGTCCTTACCCCAAGTGAAGGAGTTCAAGTATCTCGGGGTCTTGTTCTCGAGTGAGGGAACAATGGAGCGTGAGATGGGCCGGAGAATCGGAGCAGCGGGAGCGGTACTGCAGTCGCTTTACCGCACCGTTGTGACGAAAAGGGAGCTGAGCCAGAAGGCAAAGCTCTCTGTCTACCGGGCCATTTTCGTTCCTACCCTCACCTATGGTCATGAAGGATGGGTCATGACCGAAAGAACGAGATTGTGGATACAAGCGGCCGAGATGGGTTTTCTCCGCAGGGTGGCTGGTGTCTCCCATAGGGATAAGGTGAGAAGTTCGGTCATCAGGGAGGAACTCGGAGTTGAGCCGCTCCTCCTTCGCGTCGAAAGGAGCCAGTTGAGGTGGTTCGGGCACCTAGTTAGGATGCCACCTGGGCGCCTCCCTAGGGAGGTGTTCCAGGCACGTCCAGCTGGGAAGAGACCAAGAGGTATACCTAGGACCGAGGTGGAGGGATTATATCTCTTCGCTGCCTGGGAGCGCCTTGGGATCCCCCAGTCAGAGCTGGTTGATGTCGCCAGGGAAAATAAAGTTTGGGGCTCTCTGCTGGAACTGCTACCCCCGCGACCCGACCACGGATAAGAGGGAGAAGATGGATGGATGGATGGAGAATAACTTCTATATGTTACTTCTTAAGATGCACCCTTTCTAAACATGGTAGAGGGAGTTATTGTTCTTTCAGCTGCTCCTGTTTTGCATCCACGCGCCTGTTTTCAAAAAACGTAATAGCTGCCTTGTTTACACCATGAACAGCTGATCGTACTGATGGGTAGCATGGCAAATAAACAGCTATCCCCACTAAAATGACAAGGACACAGAGGCTGAGGGGTAAACCGAAGAGACAAAGAAGAGAGGTGGGTTCAGATTTATGGAATGGAATGTCTTCATCATGAGCCTGAGTCTTCATCATGTCTTCATCATGAGACTGAGTCTTCATCATGAGACTGAGGGTGTTTCTCAATGTCGAGGAAGGCTGCTCCAGAGCCACTATTTAAAGCATACTACATCATCGAGTGCCGCCGAAGTACTGTTCCAATGTCCAGCATACTTGGAATTCTAACGAGCCCGGCGTACTTCGTTTGGAGACATTTTGAGGCTGCACATGTGTAGACTCCGCGGTCTTAAAATCCCCACAATGCTTTGCGCACGGACAAATTTCCCCAAATCTGTGGCGGAAAATGTAAGGCGGGGCCTCTCATATGACGCACACTTGCTAGCCTGTTCCACTCTTTGTTTTCCGAATGCCAGGAAGGATTCTTGCCTCGCTTCTGAAGCAAGACGCTCGGAAGACATGTGCTACCAAGCAAGCGTCATCATGAGATTGAATCTTCATCATGAGCCTGAGTCCTCATCATGAGCCTGAGTCTTCATCATGTCTTCACCACCAGCCTGAGTCTTCATCATGAGCCTGAGTCTTCATCATGTCTTCAGCCTGAGTCTTCAGAGGGTCTCAGTCATAGGCGGCGCGTGAGGCTCAGGTTTGGGAAGGCTAAATCACTTTTTTTACCTGACGCTGCCCGCCTCCGGCGTCTATAGAAAATAAATCAACTCAGTGAAAGCACCGCCTGCTGACCAATCAGAGCTCAGTGTGCGGAGTTTAAATCTATCAAGTCATATTACAGGATAAAGGAAATACAGTTTAAACTGCCGTATGCAGAGAAGACGCCGACGAGTCGCACTTATCATTCATATCACACTGATATCAATCAGATCATATCATAATATATCATATATGTCCTTATCTGAGTCAGCTGAGCCGTATCTGGCCGTGCAACACTTACATTGTCACATATACTGTATGCAGAAGTATTGTTTTAAGCAACACATTGAGTTGACGAAACACTCAACTCAAATGTAATTAAAGTCAGATCCATCGTGTCTTAGATGGGGCAGTGATATCATAAACCTGTTACGCTTTCAAACACTCTGTAGTTATTTTTTAACCAGTTGTTCTGTATTCACCTTGCAGGTGCAACTATGTGGCTTGTATCCTGGATTATATGTTTAAATCATGGATGTTTAAAGCTCATATTTGTCTAATATTAGTTTACTTTTCATTAATGAAGTATGACGCTGCGCTGTCAGTACACTTGTCCCTGTTTGTGATTGGTCAAATGTAGCTAACCCCGCCCCTTTCACATGAACGCGTTCTCAGCTGGTGAGAGAAACCCTGGCTTGATTTACCGAGTTGATAACCAGCGTCGTAGGACCGCTTAGCGAGATTTCGTTTGATAGGGTTAGTTAAGATAACTCAAACATATCCAGGGTCTGTTGAACTGGCTTCGTAGTAGGCCTACAGGGCACAGGAGGCTGCATAGCAGCGCTAATGTCAAAGACACAAACATTATTATATTTGTATTTTACCAGGATGCAGTGACAAAAATATTTGGGAAGGCTTAGCCGCTACAGGGAAGGCTTAGCCGCTACAGTACCCGCCGCCCCTGGTCTCAGATGCTGTGTCCCAGTGGCTACAAGCACTTTTTTTCTCCAAAACCTAGTTCCCCCCTGGGATGAATAAAGTATTCTGATTGCTATTCTGAAGAAAGACTGATAAGGTCGTCTTTAAAGATTAAGGCAGAGCAACTATGTTCTGCTCTACGGCTGAATGCACATCCACAGTGCTGATGACATGTGTGTTATTGATGCAAAGATGACACCCCACAGAGACCAAGACTGTGACAGCTTTCTCTGAGACATTCAAACACCATTAGATAGATAGATAGATAGATAGATAGATGATGGAGAGATTACAGTCCTGGCTGCTAGCTAAAGGAAGGGAAGGGACGAGGCTGGGTGAATAGCTATTATATAATTATAATTTATTTGTGTGTTGTTTGGCAAGGTGTATGTGTGTTGTTTGGCAAGGTGTGTGTGTGTGTGTGTGTGTGTGTGTGTGTGTGTGTGTGTGTGTGTGTGTGTGTGTGTTGGGGAGTAAAACAGTCCCAGCAGGCTATCATCATCTGTAAATGGAGTTGATTGTGCAAATGCAAAAAATTATAATAAACGTGGACTGAAAAGCATGGATATCACGAGCAATCAGTCCTTAAACATAACATTTCCTTCACCTGATACACTATAATGAGTTGAGACGTGTCTGTAAGACCGTGTCCCACTGCACATTATATTAATATTCAGTAAGACTCATATTGGAACCTGCAGCTATACACAATCAATATCTCAATGTAGGCATTGCAACCTTAGGTCTTTAAAATACTGAAATAAAGGAAGAATGTACTCAATGTACAATACCACATTTTGTTCTAAATTGCTTTTTATCATGCACACACAAACTCATAAAGCAGTCATTTCAGTGTCTTCAGACAGGTGTCAGTATCTGTTTGACTAATACATCATAACAAAATTGCCACAGGGCTGTTTTTAACTGCATTGAAGGCTCTAATGCAGTTTGCACATGGAAGCTCTTTGCACTACAGCTTGGTCACTAGTGAACTGAAGCAGAGAAATAATTGGATAACAGTTTGCAAAACTGAATTCTGTCCTCTCGACCCAGGGGGGCCTCATGACACAACTTTGCGTTGGGCCACAAGTTGGCCAGGGGCAGCGCTGCTACCTACTGGGACATGTCTCCATGCTTTAATGTTCAAAAAGCTCTTTGTCTTTCTCCTACTGCCTGTGCTGCAGCTCCTCTTTTCACCCTCTGTCTGAAACCAGAGCCCAGTCTGCTCTGATTGGTTAGCTGGCCGGCTCTGTTGTGATTGGTCAACTGCTTAGAGATGTGTCGGAAATGTCCCGCCACTTAGCATATCATGTTTTGAAGCGCTAGCCAATAGAAGTATGTAGTACGTTCAGTGAACACATCACATTGTATTCTGTTTTCATATTGTAACATGACATTTTCTGCACGTATGTCCGTCCTGGGAGAGGGATCCTCCTCAGTTTCTCTCCCTGAGCTTCCGACCAGTTCCCCTGTTTTGTAAGGGGTTTATGGGGGAGTGTAAGGACATAGGCTGATATATGCTGTACAGCTTGTAAAGCACCCTAACAGGAATGTATATTTGGTGATATTGGGCTGTATACATTGAACAATTATTGATTTGTACTGTAGGGATCTCTGATAGTTGCTGAGATAGTTCTTAAAACAAAGCAAACATTTTCAAACAGCTTTCATGCAACACAAGATCAAAGATATATAAAACGTGTAAACATACAACAGAAACCTGTTCAAATCCAGACTTTGCTTTATTAAACGGTACATTTCCACTGATTGCATCATCTGCTCTTTTCAGCATGTCTGCATGCTATATACGTGTTGACTTCTCAACGTCAACAGCTCATCAAAGTCAAAGTGAGAAAGCACAAATATTCTATTTGTATTTCTTTATTAAAGCCTCATTAAATCCATTTATTTGTGTAATTTTTATTTGAGAATTTTTTTATTTCTTGCTGTCACGACTACCACACAGCCATAGGCAATCTGTGAAAAATAATTTGTCATCGAATATAACATATTAAACAAATAATTCAATAACGTGCTTTAACCACTAGGCGGTGCACACAAGGTACACACAGCATACAATGGCATAATAACTTTGTATTATTAGTGTAGGACACTTATGTATGTATAACATCTGAAGATGTGTAGTTTTATTCATGTTTTCACATAATTGTACAGGATATTGCTATAATATTTCACATATTGTAGTTCTACACATTAATATCTGATTTGTAAAACATCACAGACAGAAAGGTATATCCGTTCTTTAATGATAAGCTATTGACATTGTGATTCCATAGATGTGTCTCCCATCACCCAAAACCCCTGACTATTCTCTCAACTCAGTATTTACATTCTTATATTCAAAGAAAATCTGTAATATCTTTAAAAACTACAAGTCCCTGTCTATCAGCTGTGCACCGTTATAGTGTAAATACAGCCTATCTACCAATTGGATCAAATATAAAAGTCAGCCGAATTAAGGTTGACACTGCAAGGAGACGTATTGTGTGAAGAGAAATTGAAGATGTTGTTTAATTGCTGATATATTTATGATCCACGTCAAGTATTCAGTTTCGGTGGCAGTTCTTACAGTTTGTCTAGAAGTCTTCTCATCAGGGCTCTATAAATAAATAACTACGGCAGATGTGTAATATTTAATGCAGCCGAACTGTGTATTACAATGCCGTTATGTGATGACTTTCAAAGAGAAGCAAGCACACTCAGAATTAAGTATTATTTTCTCTTTTAAAAAAAAAATGTTTTTCGGATATCATATCGCATTAACACCATATCCCAACGTGCATTGCGGCTAAACAATCCAATCACCAAGCTTAAACCATAGTTGAGGATCTTGGGTAATCAGTTCAGTGGGTGTGTATCGTCTACGTCTGTTTCCGGTTATTTTATTTTGAAATTCAGTTCCTGACGGACGCCAAGAAAGCCCGAGATTATAGAATTAAACAAATAAATAACACAAGGATAATTGTGTGTTATTGTTGAGTAAATACCAGTGTCTTATTTAGAAAAGAATAACAAATTAGAAGGAAAAAAAGATTGAAAAAATACAGATTTCAGTATTCTGAGGCTCTGATCCCCATTTATTTTCCGTGTGGACGGCAAAACAATTATGAACCACACAGCTTCCGGTCTTCCAAGACCCGACCGGACAAAAAGACCTGTTGCAGGCACGAAACACACTACCAATAGAAATACATCGCTTTTAAAATCGTTCTGTGTGACACGAAAAAAAGGGGAAAATCGTGTTGGTGAACACGAATCAATAGATTAAATGTCGTGACTATAACACGAAATGCCGTGAGACTGGGTTGTCATATCCTCTCCTCATGGTATCAATGCATGAGTCAAACTCCCAGGTAAGCCTCCTAGTTAAAAATATACAAATCAGCATAATTGAGAGCAGATGGTGTGGAAGCATGTGTGTGTGTGTGCATGTGGAGGGGGGGCACATTACAGGACATTTGTACCTGAATGAGGCCTGTGTTACAAGGTGAAGTGGGCACTCCATGGAGCTAGCTGGCGGCAGATAATAAGGCACGCTGAACTGTTCCTAGCTATGCTTTTCAATTTTACAGCCTTTGCACTACGGCACAGGTGTGAACGAAGCCGGAGAGCTTCTGTAAAGGCCTACAAATAATGAAAATAAACCCGGCGTTGACACAGAGCGATGCCTGTGAAGCAACGTGTTGATAGTTTTAGCAGGAAGAGGAAATACAAGCTCACTGTATTTGACTGGCATTCAAAATTCAGAGCTGTTAATACTCACAGACTTCAACAATTATCATAACCTGTGAGCCTGTACAAAGCTGAAGTCAAATGAGGCACACTGGTTGTATTGTGCTCTGCAATTTAGAAGCTCATTCTGGATGGGATTCCCTCTGCCATCTCAGTGCCATAGGCCTCTGAGTGTGAAAAAAACCTGATTTATGTGGACCATTTTTGACATTTTTCACAATGAATACCAAAGGTTTTTACAAAATAAAAAGTACAACAAATACTTACTTGTATGGTAATGCTTACACATAATAAAGGAGGGGGAAACAAATTATAATTTAAAAAATAACACAAAAAGGAGGGAAAAGGAAAAGAACAGAGGTAGTAAGAAATTATATTGCGCTATTTATAATTTAAACTGTTTTGTTGTTGTGAGGAGTTGATGTGAAGCTGATGTGAAGAGGATTCAGTTCTGGATGTCCTGCAGGAAAGGAGACCAGGTTTAATTGAGGATAATTATATTGTCTTTGAAGGTTGAAGAAAGCTGTTCCAGGTTTAATCTTTTAAAAGATTGAACCAATGGTTAATTGATATTTTAGTTCTGTCTTTCCTGCTGATTAAAGGGGCCATATTCTGCTCATGTTCAAGTTCATATCAGTATTTAGTGTCTTTACCGTGACATGTCTCCATGCTTTAATGTTCAAAAAGCTCTATACTGCCTGTGCTGCAGCCAGAGCCCAGTCTGCTCTGATTGGTTAGCTGGCCGGCATTGTTGTGATTGGTCAGCCGCTTATAGATGTACCTGCCCCTTAGCCTATCACGTACAATGTGTTGGAGCAGTAGCCAATAGAAGTGCAAGTGTTACATAATGATGTCACTATGTTCCGGATGTAAACAAAGGAGTCCAATGGGAGTGTATCGACTGCAATTGCCGCTCAACCAAGATGACAGGCTGGGCTGACCGGTGTGGAGGAAGAGGGAGAGCCGCGGTCGCTGAAACGTGTGTGCATCCTCGCTAACCCCCGAGGTCGCACGGCAGCAACTCCATTACACGCACGACTCCTGAATCTTCCCTGACGAGAACCTATGGTTCTCCACACGTCTTGGCGTGGATATCGCACAACCAGATAGAGCTGTGGACAGGGGTGGGGGGTTATTGTTTTACACTGAACAAAAATATAAATGCAACACTTTTGTTTTTGCTCCCATTTTTCATGAGATGAACTCAAAGATCTAAAACATTTTCTATATACACAAAATAACCATTTCTCTCAAATATTGTTCACAAATCTGAAAAAATCTGTGATAGTGAACACTTCTCCTTTGCCGAGATAATCCATCCCACCTCACAGGTGTGGCATATCAAGATGCTGATTAGACAGCATGATTATTGCACAGGTGTGCCTTAGGCTGGCCACAATAAAAGGCCACTCTGAAATGTTCAGTTTTATCACACAGCACAATGCCACAGATGTCGCAAGTTTTGAGGGAGCGTGCAATTGGCATGCTGACAGCAGGAATGTCCACCAGAGCTGTTGCCCGTGAATTGAATGTTCATTTCTCTACCATAAGCCGTCTCCAAAGGCGTTTCAGAGAATTTGGCAGTACATCCAACCGGCCTCACAACCGCAGACCACGTGTAACCACACCAGCCTAGGACCTCCACATCCAGCATGTCCACCTCCAAGATCGTCTGAGACCAGCCACTCGGACAGCTGCTGCAACAATCGGTTTGCATAACCAAAGAATTTCTGCACAAACTGTCAGAAACCGTCTCAGGGAAGCTCATATGCATGCTCGTCGTCCTCATCGGGGTCTCGACCTGACTCCGGTTCGTCGTCGTAACCGACTTGAGTGGGCAAATGCTTACATTCGATGGCGTCTGGCACGTTGGAGAGGTGTTCTCCTCACGGATGAATCCCGGTTTTCACTGTTCATGGCAGATGGCAGACAGCATGTGTGGCGTTGTGTGGGTGAGCGGTTTTCTGATGTCAATGTTGTGAATCGAGTGGCCCATGGTGGTGGTGGGGTTATGGTATGGGCAGGCGTATGTTATGGACGACGAACACAGGTGCATTTTATTGATGGCATTGTGAATGCACAGAGATACCGTGACGAGATCCTGAGGCCCATTGTTGTGCCATTCATCCACGACCATCACCTCATGTTGCAGCATGATAATGCACGGCCCCATGTTGCAAGGATCTGTACACAATTCCTGGAGGCTGAAAACATCCCAGTTCTTGCATGGCCAGCATACTCACCGGACATGTCCCCCATTGAGCATGTTTGGGATGCTCTGGATCGGCGTATACAACAGCGTGTTCCAGTTCCTGCCAATATCCAGCAACTTGGCACAGCCATTGAAGAGGAGTGGACCAACATTCCACAGGCCACAATCAACAACCTGATCAACTCTATGTGAAGGAGATGTGTTGCACTGCGTGAGGCAAATGGTGGTCACACCAGATACTGACTGGTTTTCGGACCCCCCAGACCCCCCCAATAAAGCAAAACTGCACGTTTCAGAGTGGCCTTTTATTGTGGCCAGCCTAAGGCACACCTGTGCTTTAATCATGCTGTCTAATCAGCATCTTGATATGCCACACCTGTGAGGTGGGATTGATTATCTCGGCAAAGGAGAAGTGCTCACTATCACAGATTTGTTCAGATTTGTGAACAATATTTGATAGAAATGGTTATTTTGTGTATATAGAAAATGTTTTAGATCTTTGAGTTCATCTCATGAAAAATGGGAGCAAAAACAAAAGTGTTGCATTTATATTTTTGTTCAGTGTATATCAAAGTCCACATATCATGTAATGTGGTTCAATGCTCTGCTGAGAATGAGCTTGAGCATATATGTCTTAATTTTAGCCTGTCACCACCACAGATGTCGTTCATTCTCATTGGAGTGTACAGACCACCATCTGCAAAAGCTATTTTCTTTGACAAATTAGAAATAATGCTTAGGGAATGCAGTTTGGCAGGAAATAGTATTAATGGGTGACTTCAATGTTAATTGGGAGGACAAAGCAAGTAATAAGCCATTAGAACGGGTATCAAATACATTTGATCTCACACAATTAATGAAGGGGCCTACTAGAATAACCACATCCTCAAAAACCCAAATTGACCTGATTTTCAGCAACAAACCTGAAAGGGTGACAAACATCTCCAATATTGTCACTGGTCTGTCTGACCACAATCTAACTCTCATAGCAAAAAAAGCTCACTAATGGCGCTTTTCCACTGCAGGACCTAGCACGGCTTAGTACGGTATGGTTAGGCCTTGGTAGGCCAGGCTCACTTTATGCTGCGTTTTCATTACAGTTTACCAACTGGGGTAGTAACTATAGTAACGCAGTGTAGGCGGGGCGATCGGCTGTTCAGCGTGCGGATCGACGCTGCGTAAATCTGCGGTGACGTCATCTTCAATGCGAACCAAAACATCAGCTGTTAGCACTGTAGAGTTATATTTGTATTTATTCATGTTAGCAAACTATGGATAAGCTTAAAATGGGAATAATTTGGGTAAAACTGTGAGCTGGATATGGGGCCTGTTGACATGTGTTTTTGAGGACAAAGAAAGATGGGGGAAGGTGAGAGCATGTCCTGATTTGCATTCAACTTAGAACGAGCCACAGTGGTTGTGATATTAAGAGAGGTCCCTTGGGTTTCTCTGGTGCTTATCAATAGTAGCAGTTAAGTGAATACTGTTCAAACAATACCTGTGTTTGTGTTTTATATTGATTTCTCTGTTTTATCCTTTCATAAATGTAAGGACTACAAATGGCTATAAACATTCTGGGCTGGTTGGAGTAAACAGGGTTTTATTGCTCTGTGGGGGAGGTGTAGGTATGCAGGCCTTGAGACCTTTTGTTGTAAAGTGAGCCTGTTTGGTTTCCTGCTGGCCAGCGTTGCGTCTCCCAATGAGATGACCTGAAAAGATGACCAGCTGACCTAACACCAAACCCCTCCTTCTTACTCTGGTATATATCCGGTGGATCCCTGGCGTTCGGCCTCTTCTTCACATGCTGCCCTCGGGTGAAAGTAGCTCTGCAGTATGCGAACCAGGGCAGGAGTAAGCCGGTATTACTCCTTAAGCATTACAATATAACTGTAATATATCATGTTGTATTGTAATGATTGTATTGCATTGTCATATTGCCATTAAAGTAGATTATTGTTAACGGTTACTTTGTAGATATGGATTCCTTCCTGTATTATAACCAGCTTCATAGGAACGCGCGGAGATTTGAAAAGCGGACCAGATATCCCTCCAAATCCCTAACAAAATGGTGACCCTGACGTGATATAACGAAGCTGAGGAAGAATTCAGACGCTTTCAAACATCTCAGACAATCAGCAGGACTCTGCAACTTTGCAAATAAGGTAAGCAGACGATGAAAGTCGCCTGTCTGTAATTGGATACGCTAAAACTTTAGGATTGTCTGTAGGCGTTTCACAGTGTTTTTATAGTTTAAATGGAATATACAATGCATATTTGACTATGTTAGGAAAGTTATATACAAAACGTAAACGTTGATCGACAGGTAGACGAAAGTCCTGCGTGACGTAAAATAGAGCAGTTTGGCGTGGATCTGCAGGTGTTTATTCCTGAGTGGCGTGGAGATGGTGCAGTTTGTTATGCAAGGTTTGATTCCTGCACGACAAAACCTGGAAACTCGATAGATCAGATCGAGTCGCCGTTTAAAACTGGGGTTTAAATAACAGACCAATGCTAAAAGCTTAAAGCCAGAGGTCTGTTATATATTAAACCAAGGGAGAGCGTTTCCCTTTGTCTGGAAACTTCTGCTGCTGCCATCTAGTGGCTGAAAGGGGGTATCACACCCTTGAAACTTCTGCTGCTGCCATCTAGTGGCTGAAAGGGGGTATCACACCCTTGAAACTTCTGCGAGCTAAAACTGGTACAAAAACAATAAGGGATTGAACATTTTTTACAACGACAGCACCAGGAGATGAGTAAACTCAAGAATCTGTAGAGTGTAAATACATTGTGCAAAACACATTTTACACTCGAACTGTTTACACATCATAGACAAGGAATTTAGACAATATAAATAAATGTTCAGAAAGAAGACATAGGCCTACACTTGATTCAAATTTCATTACTGTGATCCGATTGGTGTGCCCTGCAGGTTTACTATTGTTCGAAGTAACAGTGGGATTTAAAATGAGAGAAGATATGGAGATGTTCTTTCATAGTGTGTGGAATATGTGATGCTGGAAACATGTAAGTATTTCGGAGTTGTGTTGGGTAAATATGTAACAATGGATGAAACAATTTTTGGAGTGAGTTTTTGTAATATCATTAGTAGACATTAATTATGTTGTTTAGATGGCATTTAACAACTAAGACAGATAGTATGATTAGAAAGAGACAGAGTGGAAAGGGTTGGATTTATTTAACATCAGTGTGCTAGACTTCTTATAGGTAATGTGTACCGGGACCTGGACTCCCCCTCTGAGTTAGAAAGGCTTTGATCCCGACCCTCCAAGCAGACAAAAAGACCTAACCCAACAGGAGACTCCTCCTTCTCCATCGTACAGACAGAGAACCAGAGCTGAACCAACAACAACAACAAGACTACATCAAGACTGCAGCCAGAACTATCTCCACCTGTGGCATCCAGAACCAAACCAGCATGCTGACAAAGAGGCAAACTCTCATCGGTCCCTCAAACAGGACATGAAGTTCCAAACTGCGCCGCGAGATTTGGCACAATAGACATGAGAGCAGAATCCGCCCTCCATAAAAACAGCAGAGAGACTGTAAAGGAGGAGTGCAACAACAGTGGCATGATGGGGCTGCAGATGTGACTGGGCCAATGGCGGCCTACAAAAGTTACAGTGGATGGATTCAACAGCTGATGGACTGAAGAGAAGACAGAATCAGAGGAGTTGGCATGGTCGATTAGAAGTGAGGAGGCCGGGGTCACGGCTTGAGAAAACCAGGGGAGGAGGAAAGGAGAACGGGAATGAGTGAGTTACACATAAACACACTTATTCACGAAACGCACATTTAAATAACTTGAATTAACTTCATAAATACGTAAAGACAGAAAGATTTATTAATCATTTGGTAAATTAAAAATAGCAGTAAAGAGGAAAATATTAAAGTAAAATGATAATCATCCTAAAACACACTGACAGAGTAGAACCATATTCTTCAATATTTTCATCATGTTAACAAATCATTCTTTAAGAGATTTTTATTCACGTGTGAATAAAGTAGTGATCTCATTGGTTACAATATTGATCACCATTAAACGGATAGTTTTAGGAACCACTCTATAGGACAAATCTTTGTTTGTATTAATGGCTAGTGCCAAGCCACATATTAAATTCCAATCTAAAGTGTTGATTTCACCATTGTGGCATAGTTATTACCAGACTTCGGTTTTGAATCCTTGATAAAGGAGGGAGTAATTGTTGCATGTTCGGACACCCAGGGTTCCACACACTGCTAAAAGACTTTAACATTGTTTTTTAAGTAGACCAGAATTATAATGACCTATGAAATGCAGAGCGACACAGATCCTAGTAATGTTTTGACTCAAGATAATAGTTATGTACACAAGTTTCTGAAATAGATCATTAGACATTTTAATACTAATTAGGTGTAAATGGATTGCTGTAGTAGTGGTACTCGAAGGAAGTGAGTTTTGTACCAAGTTTCAGGAAAAGTGGGAGGCAGAAGTCCCAATGACAAGTGAGAATCATCTTGAAAATTATAGTTGAAATCGTGACATATTTTTGTAGACAAAGGATACTGGCCTATGCTGAAATGTCAAAGTCTCTGCAGAGCACGACACATGGCCAAAAAAGACGGAGACCAACTGACCTTTGACCCTGACCGACAGTGTCACTTGACAAGGCACTGTGGATGACTGACTCTGGGGTGGACCTGACCAAACTTGACATGACAACCAGACAGTGTGAGTGTGAATGAATGCCGGCATGTGATCAGTGTAACTGCATGATTCTAAAACAATAACTAACCAAGCATGTTTTTGGACTAACATATTATTTTGGAGCTTCAAGGGAAACGAGAGGTTTCCTAAAAATTCCACAAAAAGGGGAAACCGCACATGTGATATTTTCCTCTCACATGAGTTGGCGGTTTGCAAATGTAAAACTACAATCTGAAGATTCTGTTTCTTTTAGGCCGGAAGGACGGAGAGGAACACTTCTTTTCACTGAAGTGTTCACTGTGGAAATAATGATAATAATGTTCGTTATGTCCCTAACCAATTACCTGACAGTTTTTGTTCCCCTCCCATTACAGGGTTTTGTTACACATGATTTCATGTGTAAAAGGGGGGAGTGAGTATAAGGTATAAATGTCAACATGGCTGTAAAATTCACAATTTAAATTTTTCTTTTAAGGATTGACGGAAACCTTCCGCCCCAACCCAGATGTTCAAACTGAGCATTGAATGTAATTAACCTGCTCCATATCTGGGGATAAGATACTGTTTGATGAAGGTTGAGATGTTTCTAAATATTGATTTGAATTATAACAGGTAACAAAGAAGCAGTGGCCAAGGGGCTACTGTGAAACCGAAGAAGTTGACCTGTGATAATGAAACAATTTTTTAATATTTTAACAGACATTAGAGTAATTGAGGTTTGAAATGTAGAAAGAACATATTACAGTTAAAGCTAAAACATAGTAGTGTATTGAGACAGAATTTAATTTAGACAACATCATGTAACTAGCCTGGTAAAGGAGTAAAAGCCATAGACTTTATTGTTTAGGTCATTATGGGGATATACATTTCATCTAAATTTAGAATAGAAAGACATTTGATGACAGTTTGTTGGAATTCTGTATTCATTTTTTCAGCGTGATAATATCTAAGCACTGACAGGTAGAAGCAGAATCACCAGGAAATCATTCACTTTGTTAGCATCGTGATTTTGGTTGTTTTTGAATCCATAACATTAGTGTGTTTCTTTGCCAGAAACATTAGCAGTTCATATTATATTTAGATTTTAAATAGGATTTCATTTAAAAATAAACACGGATGCTTGTCAGAAATTCAGAGCTATTGAAATATGTTATTTAGTTTACCTAAAGATGTTGAGGTTCTTATTTAGTTGGCACAATCCAAGTATTAAGATTCTGAAGCTGTACTGGCAGATAGGAGGTCTACAATTAATTTGGAAAACCTGTTCACAGACGGCTGTTGTTTCAAGACACCCCACCAACAGGCTCCAAGTGGGTCAAAACAGCTGAGCGTAGGCTTGAGGGAGTTGTATCAGATTTCTCCACACAGGTCGCTGGCGCCAAAAGGGGGACCCGAGAAGCACGAGGCCGACAGCAGAGTTCGTCTGGCTGAAAGTCATCAGGACAAAGTGGCTCAACCCCAGGCTCTCCGACCCCGACCGAGTGACCCAGCGGACCTCTTATGCCGTCTGCCTGGGAGAAAAGGGGGACAGCTCGTACCACGGGAGCCAGTGTGCGGCGGGGAAACCACCTACTAGGACCAGGGGACGACATCAGGACGGATGTGGCCCTGGCAGACGTGGACTACTCGGAAGCAGCAGACTGGAGGAGCAGGACCCTGGAGACATCTCTACAGCATCGACCCGGAAGCCGCCATCAGCGGGCCGGAGGACGAGGAGGAGGAAGACATCTCTCTAGCAGGCAGCCCAGAAGCTGCTGTCAGCGGATTTGGGGGGACAAAGACACGGCAAGCCAGGACGGCACAGGGGACTTTTCGAGGCAGCAGAGGAGTCTACTTCGCTCTGATCAGTTCTACCCGTGAAGGGAAAGCTGCATCTCCCCCTCCCTATTAGCTGTCCTTGTGGGCTATTCCTCCGAGGGGGGGGGGGGGGGGGGGCTGATGATTCTAGCACTCAGCTACCCCCTCATGGTTCCTTCACTGCCATGGAAAGTGGTGTTCTGTCTCCATGAAGGTTTCAAGTACTCTAAATACCAGCTTCGGATGGATTTACGGACACAGTAGAAAATAATGACCGTGGGTATATTTCAAAATGCCTTGTCTAAGTTTATCTCTGGAGAAGGAGATAAAAAGGGGGATTTGTAGAGTTATATTTGTATTTATTCATGTTAGCAAACTATGGATAAGCTTAAAATGGGAATAATTTGGGTAAAACTGTGAGCTGGATATGGGGCCTGTTGACATGTGTTTTTGAGGACAAAGGAAGATGGGGGAAGGTGAGAGCATGTCCTGATTTGCATTCAACTTAGAACGAGCCACAGTGGTTGTGATATTAAGAGAGGTCCCTTGGGTTTCTCTGGTGCTTATCAATAGTAGCAGTTAAGTGAATACTGTTCAAACAATACCTGTGTTTGTGTTTTATATTGATTTCTCTGTTTTATCCTTTCATAAATGTAAGGACTACAAATGGCTATAAACATTCTGGGCTGGTTGGAGTAAACAGGGTTTTATTGCTCTGTGGGGGAGGTGTAGGTATGCAGGCCTTGAGACCTTTTGTTGGAAAGTGAGCCTGTTTGGTTTCCTGCTGCGTTTCCTGCTGCGTTGCGTCTCCCAATGAGATGACCTGAAAAGATGACCAGCTGACCTAACACCAAACCCCTCCTTCTTACTCTGGTATATATCCGGTGGATCCCTGGCGTTCGGCCTCTTCTTCACATGCTGCCCTCGGGTGAAAGTAGCTCTGCAGTATGCGAACCAGGGCAGGAGTAAGCCGGTATTACTCCTTAAGCATTACAATATAACTGTAATATATCATGTTGTATTGTAATGATTGTATTGCATTGTCATATTGCCATTAAAGTAGATTATTGTTAACGGTTACTTTGTAGATATGGATTCCTTCCTGTATTATAACCAGCTTCATAGGAACGCGCGGAGATTTGAAAAGCGGACCAGATATCCCTCCAAATCCCTAACAGCACTCAGAGCTCACAGCTCCTCATATCTGTTCATAAACTAGACAAAAGTTAAAAAAGTACAAACCACAGACTGTCTGTGTCATGGCGAATACAGTCGCTGGTTTATTTATGTCTGTAGGCCATTGTTGTGAGTGTGGACGGAGCATATACAACGTTAGCTTAGCCTGATCGATCCGATCTCCATTTAGAAAACACGCATTTTAAAAGGTTTTTCGCCTGCCTTCTTTTCTGCAGACCGGTATCAGTATGTTGTTACTTCGGCATCATTTTGAAACGTGTATTACAATTAAATCACGGTAAAATATGTTCATTTTGTTGTAGTTGTAGCACCCTTGCCAGCGATTCTCTCTGACCATTCAGCAGTTGAGAGCGATTTTGGAGGGCCAGAAAAAAGGTGAAAAAGTAGCCCTGGGGCCTCATTTATAACGCCGTGCGTAGGATTCACGTGGGAAGGTTGTGGTGTAGTAGAAATCCAAAAAATAGGTACAGTCATTTTCCGATTCACCAAACATTGCGTACCGGCGAGGAAAGTGCGTACGGCACTTCCTACGCCGGTTTCCCTTTATAAATCACAACCGACTCGAAATACGGTGCAGCTTTTGCGGGCTTCACGTAACGCCCATATTTGCCTATAAATAGTCAAATAAATGCCCATTCATTCATTCATTTTGACTGACTTCATGAAGAAGATCGCAGGAAATGATGACAGAACAGCTAAAAAAGAGATCTCACACGTGTCAGGTTTTGGTTATTTTGGGGAGGTCGAGATAAATCATATTGTTTGGTGGATGCAGTTTGAACCAAAGTATCAGCATGGAGGTCGGATCGTCACCAAAATAAATAAATAAGTGGTCCGAAAAAGGTTAATGACAAAACAAATACACACAGCCTTCCTCAGGCAGTGTGTTTGTACCGGGGACAGGAGACCCTCCTTGATGAGAGACTGTAAGAAATGATCGGGGAATCCCAGAGTTGAGTCATGACGACTGGATCTGAATTATGTTTTCGTATTTGGTGGTGTGTGTCCCAGCTGTCGATCAGCTGTGCGCAGCGTCTCCACTGCAGCCTGTGCATCTCAACCCCCCCTCCCCGCAGCAACTCTATATCCACCAGTTGGAAATACAACTAATGTGTTGTGTTATATTAGCTGTACAATTTACCACATATGGTGTTCTTAGTTTCCATACCTCCTGTGTTTTACGAGCGACTTATCAAGTCTTAGCAAACGGCATAAAACACGATTAAACATGGTAGTATATAAAACCATGCTCGTACAACCTATAGAAACGCAAAATCGCATCATTTATGAGAAAACATTTCATAACATTAACACAACATATTCGAGGTGGTTTTAAATAACATATCCGTATTTATTTATTTCTCCAAGTTATGTTTTTGTGTGCACTGAGGAGTCTCAAACAGGCGTTTGTTAAATCATTTTAAGATTGGCTTTAATCAATGTTTGAAAATGAATTCTTCATATGATAAATGAGAGGTAACATTTTGTTTATGGTATTATTTCCACATATTTCTCTCCATTCTTCCTTCTGCCAACGGTGTCGCAGTTTCGCGTCTCTCCCGTTTTTGTGCTTAGTGCGTACGCATGGGTTAGAGTTTGCGTGGAGGACCGCACGTTTTCCCGTCAAGTTAGTATTTTATAAATCGCAAACATTGCGTAGAAACTGGCGTACGCCATTTTTTGAGCGTATATCCCTTTATAAATGAGGCCCCTGAGCCGGAACCACCCCTAGTGGAAAAGCAAAGAAAACCGTGCAACGTGCTGCAGTGGAAAAGCACCATAAATCCCGCTTCCATTTCAAACCCAACACAAAATCGTACCAATTAAGTATACCCAAAAGTGATATTGATGAATTTGACAGGGCAATTAACAACATTAACTTGAGCCAAATTGTATCTGGTACAGATGTGGATACCAACACACATACACTTATGTCAACAATCCAAAACATATCAAAACGATTCCTCAGGAAAAGCAAATCTAAGGCCAAAAATAAACACACCCTCTCCTGGATTAATAGGAAAGCAATGAAGGAGAGAGATAATGCTCCAAGGCACTCTCTTAAATCAAATTTAGTGACTGACAGGCATATATTTGTGTCCTTACGAAAAAGGAAATCAGGGCAGCTAAATCCAATTTCTTTGTTAATCTCATTCATGAATCTAAGGGAAAGGGCATAAAATAACAAAGCAGCTGGAGATCAATAACAATGGAACCTTATGTAAAGGACCAGCGGAAATAGCAGCTATTTTTAATAACCATTTTGTTAATTATGAGGCTGACTATAAACAGTCCCCAAACTGGTCATATATGTGAACCGCTCTATCGAAATCAGTCAGAAGTCGCAACGGCTCAATTCAAAATAAACGTGGATTTGCGTAAACAAAATCGTTTTTCGGGGTTTGTCTTGGCTTTCAGAATATGACACTTTTATTTCCAAAATCACATGATAGCTGCATTTTTGAAGGTTGTAAAGGTAAGATGACAGGCACCTCTCACTCGCACTCTGCTGTTCCGCAGCACTGCTTCCCCTCCCTCCGGCTGAAATTATAAATGTAAAGCGTATAGTAATCATAGACAACACGGCAGGGTCCGTTACAGTTTGTTTTCATCTGATTTCAAATAAACAAAGTCTTGGCTTTTTTTTTTATTGAAGAACTGATGGATTGTTACTAGTAAACAGACTGGGGGGGTACTGTATTAATGAATCATGGTTAGTTAATGAGGAGTTCCTGGGTGACTTTGATTGAAGCAACGGTCCGCTGCAGCAGGGCACTGTTAAACCGGTCATCTTCGGCTGGCCTGGGTCCCACACTGGATCGACTGGTGGATGTGGATCCGACTCACGTGTTACTGCTTAAGTCATCATTACTTACCTTACCATTCCTTAGGCAGTTTGGGTACGGTAAACTCAAGTAACGAATACAAAAAGAGTAGTTACCCATTACCTAATGATCACCCTATATCAGGGGTCCCCAAACTTTTTCCTGTGAGGGCCACATAACTTTTCCCTTCTCTGATGGGGGCCGGGTCAGTTTGTAACAGAAAAAGTGTGACGATCGCATGGGTGTCTAAACGTAAACATTTATTGTTTTCTAGAAAGCCACACATAACCAAATATTAATAACCCTTTCCGGGATCTTCACAGAAAAAAAGTCAGGAAATAAATAATAACACTATTAATGAAATAAATAACAACCAAATAACCCTCTCTGGGTTCTTCACAGAAAAAAAGTCCATTGAAAATTACTGTAACTTTCTGTTGTGCCGTGCACAATCTTAACAGGTAAAAGTTTAGCTTAGTTGTCAGAGCAGAATCTCTCAAAATAAACATGGATTTACGTAAAAAAAACTATTTTTTCGGGGTTCGGGTGTTTTGTTTGATTTTAAACAAACAAAGTCTTGGCTTTCAGAATATGAAACTTTTATTTCCAATTTATTTATTTCTCATTCGCAATCTGCTCTTCCGCAGCGCCGCCCCCCCCCCCTCACTCCGCTGAAATTATTAATGTAAGAGTATAGTAATCATAGATAACATTGCAGGGTCCGTTACAGTTTGTTTTCATCTGATTTCAATTAAACAAAGTCTTGGCTTTCAGAATATTAAACTTGTTTCGGCAAATTCAGATGATAAATACAGCTTTGAAGCTTCGGCATAATTACAAGCGGAGAACGGAGTAACTTGACGTCACAGCAGGCATAACAACAGCCGGTGTTTCTCGTGATTGTTTTCCCCGGGAAACAAACACAATACACACAAAGCAAAATTACACAAGCACACACACTCACACACACACGTATACACACACACTCGCGAGCTTCCCCTCCAAACAAAAATATCTTCCCTCGGTAGTATTTTGATCATTTGCTCCGCTAATAATCAATCAGATCGATGGATTCCAGAGAAGAGACAACTTTGAAGGCCTTTTTCTCAAAATGATGACTTATTATATAATGTGACATATTTCGCTTAATATTTGAAGTACAAAAACAATCCAGATATCATTAGAAAGCTAGGAATATCCTCTTTCCAACAGTGTATACAACTAAAAAGGTGTCTTCGGGTCAATGCGACTGATTTAGATAGAGCAGGTCACAACATTTTGACAGGGGCTAGTCTAGGATTCGCGTGGCCAGACTGAAAAAAAAAATAAAAAAAAAAAATCATAATGCGTCTCTGGTATTGTTCAGGGGGCCGGGCCAAATGTGGAGGCGGGCCGTACCCGGCCCGCGGGCCTTAGTTTGGGGACCACTGCCCTATATACTTAAGCAGTTTGTATCCCCTCAAGTAAAGTAATGCATCAAAAAGAGTAGTTACCCATTACCTAATGATTACCTTAAAAAAGCAGCTGGACAAGAGAGCATCAATGGTTTAACGGGTCACAACTGCAGGTGACTTGTAATCAATAGATTATGTGGAATAATGGACAGCGAAGCATCTCCTATGTCATCTGGCATTTAATCTGAGGACAACAAACACACTATGTCCTTTAACATCCATGTTGCACGTCACATCACTGCTCATGTCACTGTCATAGTGTATATATATATATATATATATATATATATATATATATACACATATTACATAATTGCAGAATAACTATGAAATTGCCAAGATTACCGCATTTTCAGGACTACAAGTCGCACTGGAGTATAAATCGCTCTTGTCAAAATACGTGTCGTTAAGAGAAAAATAACATATAAGTCGCTTTGGTGTAGGCCAGGGGTATTGAACTAAAATTCAACGAGGTCCAGTTAGAGAAAATCTCCCCATGCAAAGGTCCGGAACTTCAAAATGTCTAAGTTGCTTTATGAATTAGTGTGATATATATTGAAGTAGCCTGCAGCTTTATCAACATCTGCATGTAATCAACAACTGACTGCCAATCAAATAAAGAAAGTACAATTCATAAGCAACAATATATATTGTCAATGAACATTGAACTATACAGATATACAGTAAATACTGTGGATATGTGTAATGTTACTCTCAGGCTGCATTTCAAAATAAAATAGGAGACAATAAATAAAATAGCTTTTGAAAATATGTGCATCTTAAAAGTGCTTAATTTTAGATAAATAAAATAAAGCGTAGCAGCAGCTTGAGTTTCCCTTATTCTTTGTTAACCGTTTCACATCATGACTTAACAGTTTCAGACGATTATAGAACAATATCAGTCTTTACACATCATAACAATTGAACAGTTTTAAAGTTTCTCTTTCTTTCCCTCTTATATTGCAGTCCCTCACTCACTTTTTTTTAATTCAGAGCGAGAATTTAGCTTGAGTTTGTCCTGCCAGGAGTTTAAAGGTCACATGTCATGGCCATTTCCACTGATCATAATTCCATTGTTGAGGTATACTAAAATAGAAAAATACTGTGCAATTTTCCAAACTCACATTGGTTTCGCATACAGCATCTCTAAAGTATGTGAATTCAGCAGTATTCATTTTCTCCACTAAACGGCTAGTTGCAGCTCTCCCCCCCCCCCCTCCTCCCTGTGAGCCCAGTGGCTTCGATTGGTCAGCTCGCCCCCTCTGTTCTGATTAGTCAACCACCAGAGAGGCTCCGCCCATGTCTAACACAGTGCTTTTTCGGCTGTGAGCAGAGCGTCTGTTTAAAAAAAATGCCTGCTATGAGATACATGTAAGGCATCTGCTGACATTGGAGTTGATATGGAAACGCTAGCAACTTAGTTAGCCCTGTTAACACTGTGTCAATGGCTTAGCAGCCAGAAAAACCTTTACCCATTTACACAGTCGTGGTAGATATACCTTGTTTGTTTTAAACATCATAAATACACAAACAACAATGAATACTTACAGGTTGTGTACCCGAATCTCCCGCTGGTCCAAACAAAGTAGGAACAGCATCGTCCTTCAGTAACCTACGCTGTACATATCCGGTATGAATCGCTCCATGTTTTGTGAAGCTATGCTCCGTGAAATGCCGCGCACACAGTAAAATACCGGCTCGAACATCTGAAGGAACAGTGTTAAAAAGGAATGTCAACCACTGACTTTGTCGTGGTTCTGCCCTCTGTAAAGCATGCATTGAACATTTCCCCTCACAAGTCAGGAAACAGACCCTCTTTGGCATGACTGGATACAGTTTTGAACTGAACCTCAGATTCCAACAGTATGCTAGGCTGGCAGAGAGACACAGCACCCAGGAAGTAAACAATGGACAATGACGTTTCACCAACGAGGCGTTTTGGGGAGGTATTTTCTGTTTTAGAGTTTTACTCGCTATAGGGTGTACTTTGAGGGTTTTGACTCTGCAGACCGTTTACATGCATAAAAACCTTCATAACACACAAGGGGACGGGTAATAACCGGAAAAGCATGACATGGGGCCTTTAAATCTGGGCTGAAATGGTGTCAGGGCCATTCTCATACACACATGCAGGTGCTCATTGGTTAGCCTTGGTTAGCCTGCCCTGGAACGATATTTATTTTTTGTGACCTAAGTTCTGACTTGAGAGGGAATGTTTGGTCAAACACTTTGTGTTTTGTCTCATAGTGGCGTTTTGGCACTTTTAATGAGCGCCACGGTCTCTGAACAAATGAGACACACTGGTTCTGTGCTCCCAGTAGGCAGGATGAACATGAATGAGTCCGTCCACTCAGGGTTAAAAGCTCTGTTCTCACCAGTGCTTGAATTGGAATAAAAAAGGTGCCAGTACTCTAAATCAGCAACTATTTCAAGTCAATTTATTTTAAAGGTCCCATGTCATGCTTTTCTGGTTATTACCCGTCCCTTTGTGTGTTATGAAGGTTTTTATGCATGTAAACGGTGTGCAGAGTCACAAACCCTCAAAGTACACCCTGTAGCGAGTAAAACTCTAAAACAGAAAATACCTTCCCAAAACGCCTCGTTGGAGATACGTCATTGTCCATTTGATTCTTCCGGGTACGCATGATGTCAACCGTACCCGGAACCAAATGGACCAATCCGTGGAGCCGTTATGTTACGTCCGCGGAGCCGTTACGTTAAAGAGCCTGTGACAGCATCCCAACAACTGTTATGCAATGAAATATTGGGCTACTAGTAATCTCGAACCGTCAGTTTAAAAAAGAAAAAGCGATACCGTTCCGTTAAATATCAATAATTTCGAACATCGCGGGGAAATTCCTTCGACTCATTTTGAAGTTTTGGGGGAAGCCGGAAGTGACGTCAATGCGGGAACGCTTCACTGTGCGGCGAGAGAGCCAAACACGGACAAAGTGTGTTGTCATGCGTAGAAATGGCGAATTACTGAGTTTAGGCACGTTAATAACGTTTTAATGAAGTTGACTACAGTATATTCATATTTTTCAGTGCTTTCATGTCAATTCGGCGAACATAAACATAAATGATCGTGGTGAAGATGATGATTAAATTAGGATTACAAATCGGTAGTGAGAGCTACTGAATTTCCTCCCGTAGGATGTGATATAAAAACAAATCGATTATTTTTGTAGTTGTAAACTCAAGTGGATGAAACTACATTTATTAGTGCTTTCATGTCAATTCGGCGAACATATGATAGATTAAATGATCGTGAGAATGATGATTAAAAATCGTTTGTTTGTGCCGGTCTACATTTCCTGATGAGAAAACAAACCGATGCTTTTTGTAGTTGTAGTACACCAACATGGATTAAACGTCTGTTTTTTTCACCACAATGTTGGGGAAATGAATGGATAAAATGCACGGATTATTATTATTATTATTCCCACTCCGATCGGGACACTAGGTCCACCGTTTCCCCGCAGCGAGGCTCCCCCCGTTGACAGTTTACGTGGGCTGGGTGCAGTCGCGGACTGGCCATCGGGACGAATCCCGATGGGCCGGTACCGAAGTGGGCCGGTCGGATAAGTCACTAGCACATCCCCCATAGGCGGCGCGTGAGGCTCAGGTTTGGGAAGGCTAAATAACTTTGTGTACGCCTCCGGCGTCTATAGAAAAGAGATCAACTCAGTGTGCGGAGTTTAAATCTCTCAAGTCATATTACAGGATAAAGGAAATACAGTTTAAACTGCCGTATGCAGAGAAGACGCCGACGTGTCGCACTTATCATTCATATTACATCATCAATCAGATCATCGATCATATAATATCATAATATATCATATATCTTATCTGAGTCAGCTTCTCCAGCCGTATCTGGCCGTACAACACTCACAGTGTCACATACTGTATGCAGAAGTATTATTTTTAGCAACACATTATGTTGACGAAACACTCGAGTCAAATGTAATTAAAGTCAGATCCACTCGTGTCTTAGACGTGAACGCGCTCTCAGCTGGAGAGAGAAACCCTGGCTTGATTTACCGAGTTGATAACCAGCGTCGTAGGACCGCTTAGCGAGATCTCGTTTGTTAGTTTGTTGTTGTTAGTTTGTTTGTTACTCAAACATATCCAGGGTCTGTTGAACTGGCTTCGTAGCACAGGGCACAGGTGGCTAGCAGCGCTAATGTCAAAGACACAGACATTGCATTATATTTGTATTTTACCAGGATGCAGTGACACAAATATTTACATATTTACATTTACTATCTACAGCACCCGCCGCTCCTGACATCCCCCACTCCCCCCGTTGACAATTTACTAGCGGTACCGAAGTGAGCCGGTCGAGAGTCCCGGGATGATTTTTAGTCCCATTCCACCACTGGCTACATGACCGTATGATCGCCCATATTGACGCACCTAATTCCTAAACTTCTAACAGATACAACATAAAGCGATCCTTCAGCTTCATATGAGCTCTCAGACACGTTCAACATTAAACTGTCATCGCTGTCTGAGCTTGCTGCTGTGTGCACCATCGTGCGTTTACATGCAGATGCTGGGATCCTGAACGGTGCCGCTGGAGCGCTGTGCCCGCAATGACGTCACACATAATTTGGCGGGAATTGAAGAATCCCCGAGAAGATCCAGAAAATGGTCAACATTGAAGGGCAGATTAATGGTTATCAAAGTACAAATATCCAAAATCAGTTCATTAACGGTTTTCAAGGGGACAATATTTACTCAAATTGATGGGTTTGGATGATGGGGGAAACTCGTGTCACAGGCTCTTTAAGCCCCCGCTGATTGGTCCAAATTGACCAATCCACGGACTTCCTCACACACTCAGTGCAAGCAGCTCTGCTGATTTCTCCTCCCTGGCTGAAGGCTGATAACAGACAGTTGGGATCGCGGCAAAATTATCTCTGCAGACCCATTCTCACAGCGTTTATCAACCTTTTTCTTACTCAATATCAAGCCACACTTATTGTTTTTACTTCGGCTGTGACTTTGTGTGTGCTCAGGATGAGTTTGGCTGTGTTTCGCTGTGTATCGCTAAACAAGGAAACAACACCTCCACGGAGCTCAGCGCGATTCACAACGTCCCGACCAATCAGAGCACACTGTGCTCACAGGGAGGGTTGGAGCTATTGGAGCTACAACGAGCCGTTAAAGGCAGAGAGTGAAATTCAGTGAATACACGTAGTTTACAGAGATGCTGTATGAGAACCAATGTGAGTTTGGAAAATTGCACAATATAAATCTATTCTAGTAGACCTCAACAATGGAATTATGATCAGTGGAAATGGCCATGACATGGGACCTTTAAATAGCCCAAAAACAAGTATTTGGCTCAAAGTCATATAGTATATCCTATAATGCTGGTGGGTTTGTCTCTTTACTGTATATTTTAGAAAGGCTCACTGGGAAGATTTTTTTTTTAAATATTGAAGTTAGATGCATCAATCTGGTGCACTTTGAGAACAAAATGAAGAGATATATGGATACCTCTCAACATCCATATGAAACAACTGTAAACAGATTTACTTTTTCTTTATGGATATAAAAGAACGTAAAGCCTGACTCCTACTGGCGGCTGGTTAAATGACTCCTCGTCCCTGAGAACACTCACCATCTTTCAGCAGGAAAGGAGAGAGGGAATCCTTGTCCAGCGACAACCGCTGTCTTTTCGCATTATTATTAAGCCACGCTAACATTTTCGAAATGCTAACGTTATGCGATGTCTTTTCTGCTCTAGTCTATCGCTGCGGCGCGTCATAGATGCGTCATGAGATGCGTCATGAGATGCCACTGGCTGGGCATATTTGCCGGCCGCCGGCTGGGCATATTTGTCGTCATGCATCATGACGTGCCGCCGGCGGCCGGCGGCTGAGTACCGGCATTTTACTGAGGACCGGTACCTTGCCGGTACTCAGTAAGAAGTGCCAATACCACATAGGTAAAAATCAGAAGTGCCGGTACTACGTCGTACCGGTGAGTACCGGCCCAATTCAAGCACTGGTTCTCACCGTTCACTTTCCTCTTCTTGGAGAGCGCCATGTGTAATTATTTGTTTCTCCCTGTCGCTGCTCACACACCTGTTCGCTCTCCTCTCCGCTTCTCTCCCTGTATCGCTAATTATTCTCTCACTCATTTTCCTCTCCGCTTCTCTCTGCCGCTGTCTCGTCTTTTCTTCTGTCTTTATCTCCCTGTATCGCTCACTCGTCTCTTTCTCCCCCTGTCGGCAGTGGTTAAAATAGAATCGGCCAGTCAAAATTGAAATCCCCTATTAATGTATTGATTATAGGTCCGGGTCCGTATAGGTCGGCATCTGGGTCCGGATCCGGACCGCGGTCCACCTGTTGCCGCCCCCTGGTGTAGGCTATAAGTCGCATTTATCCACTGAAGTCTTCATCCTCTGTGTTGCTGTGAAGGTCTCACTATCACCGAGCTAGCTATCCATCCAGTTAAACACTTTCAAAGAAACTCCAGCACAGATGCCAGCTTTACTGAAGTTTAATGAATTGGTGAAACTGTCAACACAATACAGACATGGGACACTGTTATTAACTGCCCGACTGACTGAGCTGAATAAACTAAATTATCCACACAATGAGCTACGGCACATAATACTGATACGCTAATTAGCCTAGCCGCTAATTAGCTTAGCCACTCGGAATTCTCACTGTATTTATACAGTCGCTGTTAAACACTTCCGCCAACTCCGGTGTCGATGAAGCAGCATTTCCTGATCCGGGCTCTGCTCAGACTCTCCATCAGAATCAGCTCCGATTAGACCTGTGTGAATCCCGATTCCCGAAAGGATGGTGTCGGTCGTCACTGAAGCCCATGCTGTGGCTGCGTCTCACTTCGGTTATTTCTCATTTCCTCGCTCCTCGGTCTCACCGGAAGTTGATTTGTCTGCGCCATCTTGAGTAGCGTCCCAGTGGCCTTATTTGTGCCGGAGGATCGAGGAGCGAGGAGTGATAACGGAGCAGCGTTAATCGAGGAACTACCAGACCATCCTCCGGTGAAATCCTCAGACACTCGCCCCGCCCCCTTCGCCCCGCTCACTGATTGGACGATGCAGCGCATGCACTGATCTGTTGCTTCTTGACATGAGAGCAGTTTACCAGCGGAGTGAAGAAAACACATGAAACTCACAGCAGTCACTTTTTTTTTTCAATGAATGTTTCATTTAGTGGTCAAAAATCATTTTATTCATTTATTGGAAACATTTTCATGATCGCTTTTTTCGTTTTACATTTTCATTTATTGTCATTTCCATTCAGTCAGTCATTAAGTACTATTTAAAATGTTAATTAGCTACATATCCACACAAACAGACTGAAGTCTGATTCAAGGGTTGTTTATATTTCACATCATTAATCAGAATCTGCAAAGTAACTCAAATAAATGTAGTAGAGTAAAAATACCAGGTTAACCTCTGAATTGTAGTGGAGTAGAATTACAAAGTAACAATGAGCCATCATGTGGGTATATATTAATGCTGCGCATTATGGACACAAGCGATTTTCACCCATTTATTAATTATATGTTTTACATTTGATAACACCAATGTGTTTAATACTGGCAACTTCTAATTGTGGGAAAAACAAAAACGTTCAGTAGAGACGTCCCATAGAACATTTTGTGAAACACAATAGCCAGCATGTGTAGTTCTGGGGGGGCGTTCGATTCCAGTTTTTATTTTTATTTTGAAATTCAGTTCCTGACTCCAAAAAAGCCCGAGATTATGGAATTAAACAAATAAATAAAAACAAGGATCATTGTGTGTTATTGTTGAGTAAATAACAGTGTGTTATTTAGAAAAGAATAACAAATTAGAAGGAAAAAGATTTTAAAAAATACAGATTTCAGTATTCTGAGGCTCTGAGCCCCATTTATTTTCCTCACAGACGACAACAAAAGTCCGACATTATACGATTTAAAATAAAAACAATAATCGTGGCTTGATATTGAGTAAGAACATGTTTTTATGAACCACACAGCTTCCGGTCTTCCAAGACCCGAACGGACAAAAATACGTGCAGCAGGCACGAAACATACTACCAATAGAAATACATTGCTTTTAAAATCGTTCTGTGTGACACGAAAAAAAGGGGAAAATCGTGTTGGTGAACACGAATCAATAGATTAAATGTCGTGACTATAACACAAAATGCCGTGAGACTGGGTTGTCATACCAGAAGTGACGTGCAAGTGATTGACACACACTTAAGTTTGTTTTGACGGATAGACCGCCGATACCTAAGGACCTTTATGGTCGTTAACCCTTAAAGGCCGAGCGTGCCGCCCGCGGCTTCATAGAGGTAGCGTTCTAAAATGCTTAATAACTTTGTAACCGCTAATCCTATCCATCTGATTTAAAAAGTGAGGTAAAGCGGCTATTCTAGGCTTTTTGCTGGTATCACTATGTCCTTTTCCGGGATTCAGAGGCTCCGACGTGATCGGGGCAACGTTATCACATTTTACAGCCTTGATTCGTCAAGGAGACCCACGCGGCCCCTCTGTCTGAGCCAAACAGCAAAGGTTTTAGACTAAGTCCCACCCCCCTGTGTCCGGATAGGTTTAAAATGTAAAGGTCCAGGCAAACCTCTGCCCATGCTACCATCTTCTCGACCAATCAACATAGGTTGCTGTGTATGTTTTTGGCGGCTGGAGATAAACAAAGAGAAACAGAGAGACGAGAGAGTAATACTAAAGAAGAGTAATTCTGCCAGCGTAAGAGAAATAAATACAACACGAGATATCTAGATACAGTCACACACACACACAAATACACATACATACACACACACACATATCCCAAGACAAATTCAAACCAACATGTCAAAACGGCGTTACACTACGGAAGAAGCCGTAGAATGTATTTTGTCTGGCGGACCGCTTAGCGATGCAGCGGTGGATTCCTCAGATTCTGAAGCTGACAACTGGCAAGGAAGAGGAGTATGATCACGGGATTGATCCCTTCGAAGATAAAAAAGTGAGTAACTTTGCTTATTTCTTATTGTTTGTGTTGCATTTATCGGTTGTTGTTTCTGTATAACGCCGAAAATAATTAGTCCTAAGAGTTTTTATAATGGATGGCCATTTGCCGTAATTGTGTCATAAAGTGAAGTCCTGAGCTCAAGATTCACTATCAATAGAGGCTACTATTTATTTCAGTAAAAAAACGTCAAGCAATACCTTTCATTTATTGCCTCATTCCGCTTGCCCTCTTTGGTTGTTTGTTATGAGGTCTAATGTTATTATATTCATTGCATTACAATTCAGTTACTGATTCCATCAACTAGTAATGTTAGCAGAGGGATAAAGTGTGAATCAAATCAAAAGTTGAGACTGTGTTTAGAAAACAGATAGGATGACACTGGAGAAATAAAAGCAATAAAGGAAATAAAATAAATTCAGACATTTATATCTGTATATTTTCCTCCCTTTTATTTTAGTACAGAGGATGAGAGAGGGGATGCACAAGCCCCTGTCCCCATCAGTAGGCCTCCTTCAAACCGAGAGGGAAAAGAATGTGGCCAGGAGGGTGCAGCATCCAGAAAAAAGGCCAAACCAATGCCAGCCCCCCTGACAGTGAAAGGGAGAGGAAGAGGAAAAGGAAAAAAACATCTCTGACCCCAGAAGAGCCAGGAGCTGTTTGGAACGGACCTGAGGTGCCAGATACTGCCCAACAACTACCACACTTTTGCCCGAAAAGAGCCCCTGGAGTCCAAGGTTTTGTTGGTGTGGAGTATACTCCTGCACAAATATTTAGACATTGTTTTAACAACCAAGCTGTAAATATCATCTGCAAGAACACAAACAAAAATGCTGAAAAGGAGCAGGCTAAGGGGGAAACGTTTGTTTGGGAAAGCCGGTAAAATTCCTCATGTATGTCGGCCTTATGATGTTCATGGCACTTCTAAAACTGCTCAAAGTAAGAGACTACTGGAGGAAGGGATCACACCTAAGTGTTCTCTTTCCTGCTTCTGTCATGACAAGAGACAGGTTCATGGCAATCAGCAGAGCTGTACATCTGAGCGACCCAGACCATGATGAATCTTGATACATTTCCTTTGCTCTTTATATATTTTTCTAATATTTTGGTTATAGTTTGAAGATCATTTGCTCTTTGTACTTTTGCACTTTCTATATATTCCTAATACTTTGTTTATAGTTTTAATATAATTTGCACTTTGTTAATTTGCACTTTGAATTTGTTTCACTGTTTGTGTTTGTATTTCAATGTTCAAATGATAATATATATCTCTGAAACAAGTTATTTTTGTTGCAATGTCATCTGTTATGGTTTAATTGTTTACTCTCTCAACCTTTTTTTGACAGAAGAACCATGATCAGTCATTTAAATATGGAAATACATTTCGTTTTAATTATTCCATATGATCCTAGGCGTTTTTCACTGAAAAACGCCTAGGATAATATTGTAATAAATAGCTGTAACTTGCTCAGGGAACATAATATGCAGATGAAATTTAATTTGAAAGCCTAAAACATCTAAATGCAGCTTTGTAAATAATAAAAAAGAAAATCCCTATGTTCCTGGCGGAGTAAACAGTAAAAAAACACAACATTTGTACTGGCGTTTTTGAAAAGTGCTGGTAAATTCAGCCATTATCACACAAAGTTATGGTAAAATTTGGACTTCAAATTAGCCAGACTTGAACTAGAGGTTCTCCTGAATCAAATGAGGTAAGGCACTTGATGCTGACTGCAAGAAAAGGTTAGAACAGGTTAGGAGAAACAAATAAATACAGGAGAGTCAGGCAGGCGAAAATTCCGTCTAGGTCTTTAAGGGTTAAACATGTTTTGTCCGTTCTGTGGAAACCACTTGGTCCAAGTGACATGGTTTTGCTCATCACGATATACTTTCTCGTGCGCAAGAGATACGTTCTTGTGCACACGAGAAAGTTACAGGTTCGCCAAGTAGGAAGTGGAGCTGTGCCTTTTACACACAGCCTTCACTGTGTTTACCTTCATTAGACAGCTAAAGAGCGACTGCAGGCTGCTTCGTTATATCCACACACACCTCTACACACACACACACACACACACACACACACACACCTCTACACACATCGAACTGCCCGATTATTCTCCCATTACTCGTTTTATGAAGGAGATGTCCGGTCCACAAGTCGCATGACGTGTGTGTTTGTGCAACACACTCTCACTCCATAATCGTCCAGGAGCGACGTTTGGTCAGGGTCCCGTGGCGTGCAGTTGTGACGCTCCTAGGCTCCTTCAGCTTCATAAAGGGACGCAAATAGCTTTCAACTGATTGCAATGTATTCCCATCTGCGGCGGGATTTGACGCTCATGGAAGCACGGCATTCGTTTGTGTCGGCTGCCCTTAAAGGCAATGTGAGCGTCCATTCCCATTGGATAACGGAGAATTGTACACCCGGAAGTAAGTATTCCCCTTACTGTCGATTGATTTTACAGTGATATCTGCATTACTCATCGACTAAAAAACACCAGATTATCCTTGATAATTACACAACATTGATTGGTTTAAATCGTGTGCAATGCTTTTGTATTTTTCCCCTTCGATTCGGAGAAACGGATGGCAGAAGACACTACACTACCCAGAATCGCCAGCTACCGTTTAGGACTACACCATGTGCTCTGTTTGACAAACCCCGTTTTTTTTCACCATTCATTCCAATGGTCACGTGATCTTCAAATTTCTCCCTGCAAAAAAAAAAACATGGCCGAACTTCGTTTTATTCTCGGTGGAAAATGCCTATTTTAAAGTTAGTTTGGCCATTAAAATGCGTTTTGATGTCATTTGATGCGAGAAATATGAGTTGTTATTTCAGATTATGTATGCAGTGGATGTACATGATCTTTAGTTTGCTAGTTATTACGAAGATTACTTCAGGAAATTGCGTCCATAGAACGTTTTCATTGTTACCAAGGTGGTTGCTAGGGACGCTGCTATCGATATTATTTCTGTTATGTTGTGTAACTATTTAATGGTGTTATCTTTATTGCTACCCCCTTCCCCGTCAATGTATAGTGTTGGTCCACAGCGCAAACTTATTAGTTTAACAAAATCCGCATCTAGAGATACGTTATTTTCCCCTGTGCAATTCCAGTCTCACATCTCACAGCACATCGTCATTAACAAATACCGGAAACAAACCGAAAACATTTTTTTTTTTAAAAATACTTTATTCTGAGTGTGCTTGCTTTTCTCTTTGAAAGTCATCACATAACGGCATTGTAATACACGGTTCGGCTCCATTAAATATTACATATCTGCCGTAGTTCTGTATTTATAGAGCCCTGATGAGAAGACTTCTAGACAAACATGAGGAACTGAAAACGTGACGTGGATCATAAATATATCAGCAGTTAAACAACATCTTACATTTATTTTCACACAATACGTCTCCTTGCAGTATCAACACTAATTCGGCTGACTTTTATATTTGATCCAATTGGTAGATAGGCTGTATTTACACCATAAAGGTGCACAGCTGATATAAAGGGACACCTAGTGGTTAAAGCATGTTATTGAATTTCATTATTTTCATTATTAGATATTAATAGGATCCCTATAAAGTATATTCATTACTCGTTATTCTCTACTAATAGTTAATTAAAGACTGTATATAATGACTATTTTGCACATCCCTTTCAAGATTTCAAGATTTTCTAAGGTTTATTGACATATCATATTCACAAACGGTGTAGTTCTGCATTGAATGAAAAACTTGGGTCGCAGATTCCTCAATAGTGCATTACAAGACATCTATCAATATTTGTGCATACCTCCAGCAATGTTAACTATGTTGAAGCACTTATTTTAACTGATATTGTACATATGTATTACTCTTATAAGATGTATGTAGATATTTCATATCCGGCCTTGTCAGGTATTGAACAATCAATAAATAAAGAACACAGAATTGTTAAATTTGAGTGTTTCCTATCCCCTAAACCTCCAGGGATGTATACAGTTCAATACTGGCAACTTCTTATTATGGAAAATACGAAAACGTCTTTTAAAACTACACCTCCAAGTAGAGACGTGCCATAGATAGAGAACATGTTGCGAAACACAATAGCCAGCATGTGTAGTTCTGGGGACGGGGAGGGGGGGACGCGGTGGACCCGTTAATATCCAGTTTTGGACAGTCTGCCATGGTTCCATCCCATTTCAAGTGCTGTTCGAAGCTCGGCTTAACCCTCGGAGCACACTCTCCAATCGCAGAGCTTGAGGACTATCACGGGGTTTGTCAAGCAAAGCGGAGAGAATAACGTAGGCTATCTATGTCACCATTTTAGATGCGGAGTTTGTTAAACTAATACGTTTGCGCTGCGGAGCAACACTATTGACGGGGAAGGGGGTAGCAATAAAGATCCATCCATCCATCCATCTTCTCCCGCTTATCCGTGGTCGGGTCGCGGGGGTAGCAGTTCCAGCAGAGAGCCCCAACTTTCTTTTCCCTGGCCACATCAACCAGCTCTGACTGGGGGATCCCAAGGCGCTCCCAGGCCAGCGAAGAGATATAATCCCTCCACCTGGTTCTAGGTCTACCCCTTGGTCTCTTCCCAGCTGGACGTGCCTGGAACACCTCCCTCGGGAGGCGCTCAGGTGGCATCCTAACTAGGTGCCCGAACCACCTCAACTGGCTCCTTTCGACGCGAAGGAGGAGCAATAAAGATAACATCCTTAAACAGTTACACAATATAACAGAAATAATATCGATAGTTGCGTCCCTAGCAACAAATAACGAGTAGTGTTAATAATAAAAGACATTAAGAAAAAGGCATTTTAAACAGTCATTAAAAAAGCAACACAATCTACCTGCATTGCATTACTCTAAACATGTAATAACGTGCTTTAACCAGTAGGTGGTTTGGGTTAAAAAGCTGTCAAGTTTACAGTGTTAACAAAATAAAATATACTGCTGTTTCTGGTTTAGTTTACGACGGATATATTTAGTTATTGTGTTGATATTTGTAACACAAAAGCGATTGAAAAAACCCACAGCAACACAGAACAGATGGTCTTAACATGACCCAGCGGTCTAGTAGTTAATAAAAAACAATAATATCAAAACTAAATATTACTACTAACTTTATTGTGAAATTCAAACTGAACCGTAAAATAATAGTTTCCGAGCTATTCTGAGCCCGATCTCTGTAGATAAATAAAAATAAAGAACTACGACAGATGTGTAATATATTTAATGCAGCCGAACCATTTATTACAATGCATTCATGTGATGACTTTCAAAGAGTAAAGCAAGCACTGCTGAATAAAGTATGATTTTATCTTTTAAGAAACGTTTTTTTTCATATTGAATGCAGTTGGAGGTCAACCAATCACAGAGCTTGATAACTAATCACGGGGTTTGTCAAACAGAGCACATGGTGTAGTCCTAAACGATAGCTGGGGATTCTGGGTAGTGTAGTGTCTTCTGCCATCCTTTACTCCGAAAAAAAAAAGTGTTTCTCCGAATCGAAGGGGAAAAATACAAAAGCATTGCACACAATTTAAACCAATCAATGTTGTGTAATTAACAAGGATAATCTGGTGTTTTTTAGTCGATGAGTAGTGCAGATATCACTGTAAAATCAATCGACAGTAAGGGGAATACTTACTTCCGGGTGTACAATTCTTCGTTATCCAATGGGAATGGACGCTCACATTGCCTTTAAGGGCAGCCGACACAAACGAATGCCGTGCTTCCATGAGCGTCAAATCCCGCCGCAGATGGGAATACATTGCAATCAGTTGAAAGCTATTTGCGTCCCTTTATGAAGCTGAAGGAGCCTAGGAGCGTCACAACTGCACGCCACGGGACCCTGACCAAACGTCGCTCCTGGACGATTATGGAGTGAGAGTGTGTTGGTTTGTGCTGTGCTCAGTTCCGCTCTGTGTGTGTTCGGTGTGTTTGTGTATGTCCGACACCGGCATTTTTTATTTTTGTCTCTAGCTTTGTAAAAGTGTTTAGCATCTTGTTGATTTATTTTGTTAATGTTAAATAGTTTTTTCTTTGGTAAGTGTTTTACTAATGTAAATTTGTTTTATAAAATGTAAATTTGTTTTATAAAATGTAAATTTGTCTCAAGCTTTGTTAAAGTGTTTCACACTTTGTAATTGTCGATTGCACATCTCAGCCACCGTAGTAGTCCTTTCACACTACACCCCATGCAATTCGGCTTCCAAGCCAATCATTCCACTGAGACCGCAAATTGTTTCCTTGTGGAAAATATCAAATAAAAAATGGACAAAGGAGGCATTGTTGGAGTAATCTTCTTAGATCTTAAGAAAGCTTTTGATACAGTCAATCATCAAGTACTCATTCACAAAATGTCTTATTTTAATTTATCACCCAGTGCAATAGACTGGAGGAGCTCCTATCTGTCAGATCGAGTTCAGTGTGTCAGGGTAACTGGCGAGACATCACCACCCCTGAGGAAGGAACTGAGTGTACCCAGGGTTGGGAGGGTTACTTTGTAAATGTGATCAGTTACTGATTACTGAATACATGGCTCTGAAAGTAATCGAATACAGTTACGTGTCTTAAAAAACGTAATCAGATTACTTTTAGATTACTTTTGGATTACTTTCTTTTTCCATCACAGATGGGTATGTTTTGGTGAACAGGAGACACAAAAAGCAAAAGGAAACTGAACGTGTTTTTACTGTTTTATTGGCTTATCAAGAGCACAACTGAAACATCACATCTGAAACGATGCAACAACATAAACTTTTTGGGGATGCAGCTTGGGATGTGAGGAGTGAGGGACACGGCTTAGAACGGGCGTGTCGCCTTCTGTCCTGCCAGTGTTGGCAGGACATGAATTAAAATGTCAAACTCGGACTTCATTTTAAGGACATTTCGGCCAGGGGTGTAGAGCTATATTTGTTTAAGCACCGGATTGGCAAAACAGGAGAGTGTGTGAACCAGTCTGCCTTGATCTATGTATTCATGTCTGTGACACTCACAGTATCTGCTGCCCACAGCTGTTTTATAGAAGGAAAACCTCCTTCACTTTATGAAATCTCTGCAGCACCAGGAGGCAGCGGGAGGGTTAACTCAGCCTCTGAGAAGACGAGCACGCAGTGCCTTTCGCGCACCGCCTTCACTGTGTTTACCTTCAGAATCATAAGGCTAAAGAGCGACCGCAGGCTGATGTGTTTTAACCACACACACCTCTACACACACACGACTTAAACGCAGACTTTTGTTCCTCCATGTTTCGTTGTTATTGTTTCACTGAGCGGACCCGCCCCCTTTTTTTCAAACGCTCCCTTTTTTGGTCCATCTGCGGCGGTAAAAGTTTTTGTGCGCTGTGATGATTCGGCTGTACCTTTAGTAATGAATATTAAATGTTGTGAGGAAATCTTTCCACCAATAATTCCAATAAGTAATCCAAAATGTATTCACTTCAGGTTTACGAAAGTAACTGTAATCAGATTACTCGTTTTTCAAATGTAACGCGAGCTGAATACAGTTACTTGATTGTTGTATTCTGATTACGTAACGCCGTTACATGTATTCCGTTACAACCCAACCCTGGGTGTACCCCAGGGATCTATCCTGGGCCCAATTCTATTCAGCCTCTATATAAATGACTTGCCATCAGTGTGCACTGGATGTGAGGTGCAAATGTATGCTGATGACATTGCCATTTATGTCCATGCAAAAACCAAGGCCCAAGCTGCTGCCAAACTAAGTGATGCAATGGTACGTGTACATCAATGGCTTACTGACTCACAGCTACAGTTGCAAGAAAAAGTATGTGAACCCTTTGGAATTACCTGGATTTCTGCATAAGTTGGTCGGAGGAAGCCACTGCTGTCCAGTGCTTGAATTGGAATGAAAAAGGTGCCAGTACTCTAAAATCAGCAACTTTTCAAGTCAATTTTATATATACAGCCCACAAACAAGAATTTGGCTACTATAATGCTGGTGGGTTTGTCTCTTTACTACTGTATATTTTAGAAAGGTTCACTGTACTTAACATTTTTTATGATAGGCAGCAGATATGGCTAAAGCTCAGTAAGGTCAATATTAACTGAAAATATAGCAATCAAAGTCTAGATCTTCTGCTGAAGACACATGAAGCAGAGACCTTTCAGGTGAGAGCCCCTCTGGTGGTGTTCAACATTAATGACAAGGAAACAAAGCTCTGGTCAGAAGCATTTTTTATAAAAAGCTTTAACAAAATTAAGTATTTCTGTACATTTTGAATGCAATCTAACTTTCCAACTCAGAAAACGAAAAAGTGCCAAAAGTCTTCTCACATGGCTGAGCTGCTTTGCAATATACTTCACCACTGAAGAATACAAATAGGTATAAAGTAAACTATGATGCAATCTAACTTTCCAACTCAGAAAAATGATAAAGAGCATGAACAAAGAACATGTAAAAACAAATGCAAAATTTGCACAATCTAAAATGAGAAACTGTAACTGCAAGTAACAAAGTCTGAGCCATGGTAAAGAGTTACATTGAACACCAAGCTGATCAGATAACTCCCTGGTTGGTCTGAAGTCCTTCTATCTCCAGGATCTGTACAAATCGGCACATTATGCCAAAAGTCTTCTCACTGGGTGAGCTGCTTTGCAATATACTTCACATTGTTAGAAAAGGCTCCAGAAGGCCTTGGGGACATCAGTATCAGGGGCTGGAGCTGGACAGGCTCTTTCATCAGCACTTCTCCTTCCCTTTGCCAGCCAGGACCTCACATACTGTTCCGGATTGAACTGTCCTAGTGATAGTCCATTACATTTAATGAAAACCAAGGCTGGACAGTCGGCTGACAGAGAGAGCATTCCTTTTTGCAGTAAGGATATCGTTCATGCAGCTGAATGCCCGCTCACACTCACTAGTGGAGACAGCGATGGTTCGGACTGCTTTCAGTAGAGGCTCCATGGCAGCAGGTGTACGGGATGCCCTGGTTTCCTTGTATTCGCGAAAGCCCTGAACAGTCTCTCTTCTGTCCACTTTCAGCACTTCGCACAAACGTAGCACCTCTACGTCCCCATACTGTACGTCTAACTCCTCTTCAGGCCAACTTCCAGGATGGATAACTTTCATGTCCTGGATTAGCTGATTGTCCCGGGCCTCCCGGCCATGTAATGGGATTTCTCTTGTGCTGACATGAGAGGAAGTCATTCTGTGTCTCAGATTCTCTACCATACTGCGGAAAAACTGACCTGCATGAATCTGTACAAGCCTGCCATTCTCACGCAGGGCAACACCCTTGAAGGACTTCTCAGCTAGAGCTGTATGAACTGTAGTCATGTGTGGGCCAGGCATGGTGACCATGGATTCAAAAACTCGTATTTCTCGAGTTAAGAGCCTATCTGCTGTAGGCAGTGTCATCTCTCTTTTTTGGAGTTGCCGAGAGAGGTCGCTGAGCTCTGTGAGCGCATCGTACATCAGTCCCACATTGCTGACAAACGTTGCAGATGTGAGCACATCATCCAGGCCCTTGTACTTTGCTCTGTCTCTGGAATCCCTGCTCGTGTCGTTTGCAGCATTTGTGAAGTGATCATGAAGCACTCGGTAGTTTTCCCAGACTGCTCTGACGCTCCTTTCACTTGAAGCCACCCAGCGGATGGACAAAACACGCCCTATCACCAGGAGACGCTGTCCGACTGCTTGCGCACACTGTGCTAACTGCCTCTGATTTTTGGGGGAGGCATGGAACAAGGAATAGAGTTTGTCAAAAAAGATCTGGAAATGATTGAGCCCTGAGACCTCCTTGACCACATCCCCAACTGCCAGCTCTAGACGATGATTGGAGCAGTGCCACACAAACAGGCTTGGGAATTTACTACACAACTGGGTAGCAACGCCTGTTCTCTTCCCTAGCATGACTGAAGCCCCATCACATGCAAAAGAAACGAAACACTGACCTAAAAAGTCCTCGTTAAAATCTCTTCCAAGACACTCCATTAACGCCTTTGTGATGTCATCAGCCGTTGTTCATCCAACTCGATCAGCTCCCAAAAAAAACGTTTCGGGCTCAGCATCAGCTAATGCTGAGCGTAGACACACAACAAGCACCGTTTTACCACTAATAGTGGTAGATTCATCGAACCAAAACACAGAGTTTTCTTTGGTTTTCTGTAATGTATTTTGCCATTTTTTTTCTTCAGCTCATGAGCTATGTGGTCGATGATTTCGCCACAGGTTTTATTGGAGTGCAAAACCCTGCCCACGTTCAGCCCATTCAGTTTCTGTACATTCAAATCAATTGGCATGTCTGTGAATGGCCGGCTATGTTTGCCAATTTTATATGCCGTTCGAAAAACTCTGATAGTGGTGTCTAATTCAGATTTATGCATAGACTGCACTTGATGTTGAATAGTTTCACGTGAAGCAGATGTAAGGATGTCAGCAGCTTTTACATGGGCTTGTGATTCTTTATGTTCTTTGATTTTTTTTCTCAGGCTAGCTTGTTGTTTGCCCTTGTCAACACCGAAATGAGACACTGCACACTCACCCCATCAGTTGACAGTTTCAGTCCTTGTCCAGTGTGTATTCCCAAAGATTTGACATCTCTGCATATCCGACATCCTAGCTTCTTATCTTTAAGAAGGAGCCATGCATTGGTCTTGCAAAAATATTGCACCTGGTCCGTTGTCCAGCAGTCAGGTGCATCGCTTTGCCCGGTGTTGGTGGTGGCAGTTGCGCCAGCAGCAGCTAACGTTAGAGGCTCTGGAGGAGGCGGCGGAGCTAGTGCTAATGCTAATGCACTAGAACTTGGAGCAGGAGGATCAACCAAAGAAAGCTCCCCATCAGACACAATTTCCAACACAGGCACAGCATTCTCTGTATTTGAAGTTTTCTTCCGGCGACAACCGCTGTCTTTTTGCACTTTTATTAATCCATGCTAACATTTTAGAAATGCTAATTTGTGACGTGACTTGCTTTCCTTCTCTCGGGGGAGTGCCTGCTCTGTTCTATCACTCTACATAGCCACCCACTGGGTGGGAGTTGCACTGCATAAACACAACACACGTGCATCTAGGTATGTAAATTGTAAAGCATTAAAACATGGTTTTACTAACAGTTTTCAGTATGTTGTTACTTCGGCATTATTATTATTATTATTATTTTGAAACGTGTATTACTATTAAATCACGGTCAAATAGGTTAATTTTGACATAGTCGTTTCCACCACAGTATTTACATGGAGAAGATAAGCCCCGCCCCCTCTCCAGCACGTTCTGTTTGAATGACAGGAGTAAACAGCTGACAGCCGCTGTGAAACTCCAGCGGTTAGAGCGATGAGAATGTCCGTTCGGCACCTCATGACGCATCTACTGAGTACCGGGCGGCTGTATATATATATATGGATGTATAATAAGAACGGCGGGAGAGTGTTGAGTACTGGCACGGTGCATGAGTACCGGAGTACCGCCAGCATGCCGGTACTGAGCAAGAAGTGCCGGTACTCCATGGGTCAGAACCAGAAGTGCCGGTACTGCGTACCGGTGAGTACCGGCCCAATTCCAGCACTGATTATACTCTTATAAGATGTATGTAGATATTCATCTCCGGCCTTGTCAGGTATTGAACAATCAATAAATAAAGAACACAGAATTGTTGAATATAAAACACAGAATTTGTGTGATTATACTAAATGATTTACAAATGAACACCACTGCATATTTAACTGTTACACATGCTGATGTAACGCAAATGTTCCAACTTGGGATCAATAAAGTATATCTTATCTTAAGCTGATCGATGGCTACTGCCATATTTGCAAAATGTGCCTCTGAACCTTGACAAGTGCATGTTTCAGGCTTATCAATTAATGTAATGTAATGTTATCAATTAACAACAGGGGTCACAAACATAAGACCAGCTGTTAAATAAAGCTCTTCTGACCTTAGCTGGCATGTGTGTATATATATATTAATGCTGCCCATTATGGGCACAAGCAATTTTCACCCATTTATTAATTATATGTTTTAAATGTGAGTGTTTCCTATCCCCTAAACCTCCAGGGATGTACACAGTTTAATACTGGCAACTTCTTATTATGGGAAATACGAAAACGTCTTTTAAAACTACAACTCCCAGTAGAGACGTGCCATAGATAGAGAACATGTTGCGAAACAGAATAGCCAGCATGTGTAGTTCTGGGGACGGGGTGGGGGAGGGGGGGACGCGGTGGTCCCGTTCAAATCCAGTTTTGGACATTCTGCCGTTCGAGGCTCGGCGTAACCCTCGGAGCACACTCTCCAATCACAGAGCTTGAGGACTATCACGGGGTTTGTCAAACAGAGCACATGGTGTAGTCCAAATGATAGCTGGGGATTCTGGGTAGTGTAGTGTCTTCTGCCATCCTTTACTCCGAACAAATATTTGTTTCTCCGAATCGAAGGGGAAAAATACAAAAGCATTGCACACAATTTAAACCAATCAATGTTGTGTAATTAACAAGGATAATCTGGTGTTTTTTAGTCGATGAGTAGTGCAGATATCACTGTAAAATTAATCGACAGTAAGAGGAATATTTACTTCCGGGTGTACAATTATCTGTTATCCAATGAGAATGGACGCTCACATTGCCTTTAAGGGCAGCCGACACAAACGAATGCCGTGCTTCCATGAGCGTCCATATAATTCAATTCAATTCAATTCAAAACCTTTATTTATCCAGGTAAAATCCCATTTAGATCAATGATCTCTTTTTCAAGGGAGACCTGCAGCAGTAGGTTCCACAAGAAGACATAAACAACAGAACAACAAAAGGACATCATACAGCAAAATGTACAGGGATTACAATTTACATATTTAACCACATGTACAGGTACCAACAGCATCTGATTTTGTAGCATCCAACCGAGCTTTAAAAACATGTAGTGGTCCTAGCTTGGTAATTTTCCATTCTTTTTGCAGACTGTTCCATGTTAGTGGAGCTGCACATCTAAAAGCTTTCTTCCCTAAGACAGTCCTAGCACTTGGTACATTTAATAAAACTACAGCATGCGATCTCAGGCAATAAGTACTTTCAATTCGCAGAGAGATCAGGGAGCAGATATAAGATGGTAGTTTATCCAACATGGCTTTGTAAATGAAAAAGTACCAGTGACTGAGCCTCCGTACAGTAAGTGATGGCATAACCGCCTTGGTATACAGGGTACAGTGATGCGTAAGTGCTTTACAATTTGTCAAAAATCTCAGTGCGCTGTGATACGCAGCATCTAACTTGCTCAGGTAATTGGCAGGTGCATTCATATATAACAAATCACCATAATCCAGCACAGGTAAAAAGGTCACAGTGACTAGCCTTTTCCTGGCCTCAAGCGAGAAACAGGACTTGTTCCTGTAGAAGAAACCTAGCCTAACCCTCAGCTTTTTAAGCAGGTTATTGACATGAAGTTTAAAAGTGAGACAGTCATCAAGCCAGATACCCAAGTATTTGTAACAGGTAACCACTTCAAGTTGTATTTCTTGCGTAGTTACAATATCCAAAGCAGTCTCTGGTGTATTTTTAGCTTTAGCTTTAGAAAAGAGCATTACCTTGGTTTTATCCACATTTAAAAGAAGCTTAAGCTCAGAGAGCTGAGCCTGAATAATGTTAAAAACAGCCTGTAATTTAACAACAGCCTCGTTAATCGAGGGACCTGCACAGTACATAACGGTATCGTCCGCATAAAAATGTAAGGTTGCTCCTTCGACATTTTCATCTAAACTATTAATATAGATAGAGAATAATAGCGGACCTAAAACTGAACCTTGTGGTACACCATTAGTAATGTTTAACCACTCAGAAGACAGCCCATCAAAATGAACACATTGGGACCTTTCAGAGAGGTAGTTCACAAACCACCCTACTGCATGGCTGGACATGCCTATACTGACCAGCCTTTGCTTCAAAATGCAATGATCGATGGTATCAAAAGCTTTGGATAGGTCAACAAATAGAGCTGCACAGCTCTGCTTATTATCTAAAATACTCGTAATATCATTTACCACTTTCATTGTGGCAGTGATGGTGCTATGTTGCTTTCTGAAGCCTGACTGATGTTTAGACAGGATGTCATTGTTACATAAAAACTCCTTTACCTGTTCACTCACTAAGCGTTCAAGAACCTTGGCCAGAACTAACAACTTAGAGATGGGTCTATAATTGTTTAATAAGGTGGCCTCCCCTCCTTTTAGCAAAGGCAGGACATACGCTGACTTCCATACTTTTGGGATTTTGTTCGTGCTGAGGGAGAGGTTAAAAAGAGTAGTAAGAGGTGGAGCAATAAAATCTGCAGCTATCTTTAAAAAGAAAGGTTCTACGTTGTCCGGACCAGCCGGCTTTTTAGGATCTAGCTTGGTTAAGACTTCACGAACAACATCAACAGTAAAAGGAGTAAAACTGAAGGGGTTTTCCAGACCACATTGTTCTGAGTCACCGACTGTGGTGTTCACAGAAACATAATTAGAAACAGAATGAAACAGAGAGCCACAGGACACAAAATGCTCATTAAAACAATTTAGTATGGTGGTCCTATCCGATATAGTGCCAAATACTGTGGTAAGGCACGGAGGTAGCTCATTACGGATATCACCGGTGGATATCGATTTTATGGCTTTCCAGAATTTTCTAGGGTTGTTCAGGTTCTTTGTGGTAACTGACAGATAATACTTAGATTTAGCACTTTTGACATGTGAAGTGAAGCTATTTCTTAGCTGCCTAAAACGCAGCCATTCTACCTCTGAGCCTGATCTCCTAGCCTTTGCCCAGGCCTTGTTTCTCTCATGTAGGAGAATAGATAATTCAGCAGAAAACCAAGGATTGTCTCGTCCCTTCACTCTAAATTTACGCAGGGGTGCATGTCTATCTATAATTTCCATAAAACCAAGATAAAAATAAGACCATGCGGTTTCTACATCAGCACACAGATCGATTTTTCCCCAATCAAACCCAAACAGATCATGCACAAAACCCTGCTCCACAAAATGTTTGATGTCTCTCTTGATGATAATACGAGGTTTAACCTTTTGGACCTTAGTGTCCCTAACTGTAGCTACAACACAGTGGTCACTCAGATCATTCGCAAATACTCCCACAGCTGAGTATTTATAGGGAACATTAGTTAAAATGAGATCAATTAGGGAGGATTTATTAGGGGACTTAATATTAGGGCGAGTAGGACTGTCAACAATCTGAGTAACATTCAAAGAGATACAAAGGTTTTTAAAATCCTCTGACACTGCAGTTAACCAGTCCCAGTTAAAATCTCCAAGTAGCACTATTTCCTTGTAGTCTAGTTGCGATAAAATATTTGCTAGTGAAGACAAGGAGTCTTTGACAGCTGAGGGGGGTCTGTAACAGCCCACCACCATGACCTGTTGACCCTTTGCCACTTCTATATTTAAGGCTAAAAATTCAAATTGCTTACTGATAGATTTGGAAACTACAGCGGTTACACTGAACTTATTCTTAACATAAATGGCAACGCCACCACCTTTATTAGGCCGGTCGGTACGATACACATTAAAACCATTTAAGGCAATGTCAGAGGCCAAAATAGATTTATTTAGCCATGTTTCTGATAAAACAATGACGTCAGCGTCAGTCGAGCTCGCCCAGATACGGACAAAATCTAGTTTACCTAACAGACTGCGCACATTCAAGTGGATGAAACCCACTAGACCCCAATAGAAGCATATGGACATCCCGGAAAGCTGAAAATGGACGCTAAGGGCCCCCCCCTTGCGTTGAAAATGGACGCTAAGGCCCCCCCCCTTGCGTTGGAAAAAGCCGACACAGGACTTGACATAACGTCAACATAGGCCGACCTGGGAGTGAGGATGTGTTGGCCTCAGGGCCTGGACAGATTGCCATCATCGACGGAAAAATGAATTCTCAAGTTTATCAAGACATTTTGCTGGAGAACTTAAGGCCATCTGTCCACCAATTGAAGCTCAACAGAAGATGGGTGATGCAACAGGACAACGACCCAAAGCACAGAAGTAAATCAACAACAGAATGGCTTCAACAGAAGAAAATACGCCTTCTGGAGTGGCCCAGTCAGAATCCTGACCTCAACCCAATTGAGATGCTATGGCATGACCTCAAGAGAGCGATTCACACCAGACATCCCAAGAATATTGCTGAACTGAAACAGTTTTGTAAAGAGGAACGTTTGGTTGAGGTTATTGCTGCCAAAGGAGGGTCAACCAGTTATTAAATCCAAGGGTTTTCCACCCTGCACTGTGAATGTTTACATGGTGTGTTCAATAAAAACATGAAAACATATAATTGTTTGTGTGGTTTTAGCTTAAGCTGTGTGTCTATTGTTGTGACTTAGATGAAGATCAGAACACATTTTATGACCAATTTATGCAGAAATCCAGGTAGTTCCAAAGGGTTCACATACTTTTTCTTGCAACTGTATATATAAACGTTAAGAAGACAGTCTGCATGTTTTTTAGCAAGACCAACACTGTATCACACTGTGAACCCAAGGTCTATGTGTCTGTGGAGGTCATTCAAACAGTTACACATTTTAAATATCTAGGCATTATCCTTGACACTACTCTCTCCTTCCAAAAAACAAGTGAGAAAGGTAATGCAAATAACTAAATACAATCTAGCAAACTTTAGATATATAAGGAACTGTTTGACAACACCTGTAGCAAAACTCTATATGACTGCCATGATCATTCCCCACCTAACATACTGTATGAGCAGCTGGACCCAGGCGAATAGCACAACATTAAGGCCTATCCTATCACTTCACAAACATGCTCTCAAAGTTTTGGACAGAAAACCTAAGCTATACCACCATTGCAAAATCCTGGTCAAACATAACCAGAGGCCTGTACTACGAAGCAGGATTTTCGCTTAGCCGGCTAACTTCAGGGAAAACTCAGGGTTTCCGGTCCTACGATGCTGGTTCTCTTTTTAGCGGGCTAGATCTCCATGGTAACTTATGCTGAGCGGCTAACCTGCCCCGGAGCAGGTTAGGTTGCAGGCTAAGAGCTCAACTCAGTGAAAGCTGACCAATCAGAGCTCAGTGTGCGGAGTTTAAAGCTATCAAGTCATATTACAGGAGAAAGGAAATACAGTTTAAACTGCCGTTGCAGGAAAGACGGCCGGCAAAAATCAGACTGTGTGAACGTGAACATTAATAGAATATCACCTCCATCTTCAGAGCAATCTGACTAATATAACATTAGAGTTAAGAAAGCTTACTTAAATATCTGCCACAACATAAGTAACCGGATCAACGTAACAGTACAGTCCGCGGCATATCACATAATAATGAAGTATATAAAATAAATAATAATCATAATAAAGTATATCAAATATCAAATATCAAAATAATGTATCATATATTTCCTTATCTGAGTCAGCTGAGCCGTATCTGCCGTGCAACACTCACAGTGTCACATACTGTATGCAGAAGTAAATGTAATTAAAGTCAGATCGTGTCTTAGACGGGGCAGTGATATCATAAACCTGTTAATGAACGCATTCAAACACTTGTTCTGTTACCAGCTGTATTCACCTTGCAGGTGCAGCTATGTGGCTTTGATCCTGGATAAAGTGTTTAAGTCATGGATGTTTAAAGTTTAACTTCTTCATATTTGTCTAATATTATAGTTGACTTTTCATTCAGGAAGTATGACGCGCTGCGCTGTCAGTACGATTGTCCATGTTTGTGATTGGTCGAATGCTCCAAATACCACCCCTTTCATGTGAACGCGCACCTAACTAGATAGGAAACGGCTGGCTTGAGCGATCCACTTGATAACCCGCGTCGTAGTACAGTTTAGCGAGAGCGCGTATGTTTTGGATTAGGCCAACCGGCTAACTCAAACATATCCAGGTTAGGTCGAACCGGCTTCGTAGTACAGGCCTCTGCTCAGCTGGGAAATTATTTTAAAACACACTGATGCATGTCTCATTTTTAAGATTCTAAACGGCAAGGCACCCCCACCACCACTCTGCACTTTTATACAGCAGAACAATTCAAACAGCAGAACCACAAGGTCTGCCCTAAGAGGGTACTGTGTAGTCCCTCTTAGGTCCAGTTCCTTTGGTAAACAGTGTTTCTCTGTGAGGGCATCAACACTTTGGAATACAACACCGATACAGATAAGGAATAACACCTCCTATCATACATTTAACCACTATCTTAAGAACTGGCTTTGAAGCAATCAAAAATGTGAACACTTTTAACTGTATCATAGTATGATAGTATTTCATCTGTTTGCATGTTTGTCTGTTCCTATTTATTGTTGTACTGTTGTTGTGTTGCTGTGTGTATTTTTTTTTAATTCTGTTTTTATTTCTCTAGTCTTGTTTTGGTTATTTTAACATCTTGCCAAAACGACAACAGTTTAAAATGTGCCTGCTATCTAACACTGGCACGTTTACAGCAATGTTGATCAATTTAAATAAATAAACAAACAAACAAACAAACAATGGAGGGAACACAGGGATTTTAGCCTTTTCAGACCATTAACACAAAAACCTATGGAACACATTCAGGAAAGAGAAACTGCAAATCATAATAGGGCCACTTTTAAATAGTTGAGTTATCTAAAGTTATGGCAATGAAGATGAAAGTTTGGAGATGTGGGATTGTGATGGAGGCGAGATCTGAGATGTTATCTTCAGCCTCGAGCACTGCCTTACTCTGTCAGAGGGAATTCGACAGGCCGTCAGAGAAAAACAGTCTTTCTTTTTCACCGGAACCATATTTATATTGTTTATTTTGCAATTGTAATGATCCCAATGCCCAGCACTTTATAATTATTTTCCTCCTCTTCTCCTCCTCCAGTTTGGTAAAAAGAAAAGGCTTATGCATCCCGAGATGAAAGGATGAGGTAGGACCAGGGATACTTCACAGGGCTCCCCATGTGATGTGCTGTTTGAAGCGGATGCACACGGTCCATTTCAAAGACATCTGGAGACCCGACGGACCAGTGGCACTGTGTTACCATGGCAGCGTCCTCCACTCTTTATCCAGCCAACCTCGAGGTAGAAGATACTATAATAAGAAAGCTAGATAAAGTAGATGCAGCTTCAGATAGGGAGACAGATGGTGAAATTATGGTTTCTCAACTGACTCACTGCCATTTGAACAATCATCACATCATTACATGGCAACAATTTCATAATTCACAAGGTAGCCCCGCCCAAAAGCCTTCCCTGCTTTATCGTATATCTTTCTCTAAAAAGGACATTTATTTTAATTTTTTAATAAACATGTTATCTTGCAATTGAGATCATAAACTAATTTTGAATGAGGTGATAAATCAAGTGAGAAGAAGGGTCATTTTATCCTAGACTTCTTTTCAATATGACTTCTTTTTGAAGTGACAGAAAAAAGAAGGAGAAGAGAGGATGACTAATTTAGAGAGCCGATAGGCGAGCTGTAACAAACCAAACATGCCATTTCATATTAGTTGGTCTTAAGGCCTTCAAAATGTAAATCCAAGTGTGCTGAAACTAAACTATGATGATAGCTGTATGAAAACAAGAATACATTTCCTCTCAGCCTCCGTCTTCATTCTATTGGCGTATTTCTTTATTTTCTCTGACAGTCGTCAACATATTTTCCATTCATGAATTCTGAAGGCACCATTTAAATCAGGAAATACTTAATCTATGTACGCATCCGCCATATGATGGAAATGTTAATAGTATTTGGCGATTAGACCCCGATCCTGATATCGTAAATCTTAAGGGGGAGGTCCAGCCGTGAGTTTAATAGGAAACCCCCCCTCCCCCCTGGGGTCTAGACACTAGTGGTGATGCTGAAGATCTGGATTGATGAGGAGGTGGGATGAAGAGGAGGTGGGATGAGGAGGTGGGATGAAGAGGAGGTGGGATGAAGAGGAGGTGGGATGAGGTATTTGGATTAGCTCTCCTGACTGCAGCACGATGATAGGCTGCTGGAGTTTGTGGTGAAATGTAATTGGACGCCCCTGATGAGCTGATTAATGCAGCTGCTGAGTGAATGAACGGTTTATAGTCTTCCTGCTTGAGCTTCATATCTGACCAATGATATTTCTGCCCACATTCCTCAGTGAAACTGTTACTTTAAATATGAATGTGATCCCTTTATTATTTCTTTAAGACCTGCTGTTGTGCAACACACCACCATTTCCTCCAGGCTGTTCCAGAACATCCAACTGAGAGGTCCCATCAGCCGCCTGCTGGCTTTACTCCAGCAGCAGCATCCGAATCCAAGGGGATCCTCTTCCATCGAATATCTTCATGGACATTATGGCTATGCAAAAAAGAGAAATGCACTGATTTTACACATTAAAGTCTGTTAAGAGGGCCAAGGGAATCCTTGAAAAAGGTTAACATCCTTTTTGGTACCAAAAGGAGTTGCATGCAAAGCATTAAAATAACATTGGTTTGGTTTGACCACGTGTGAAGATGTGAAAATGTGTTTGTTTTTTACTAAAGAAGAGATCTCCCAGAATCTTTGCTACATTAGCTGTTACAATCCTTAACCACCCAACTAATTGTCGGCAATTGTCTAGTTGCATTGTGGTTAATGTAGGCACCATGTTTTGGAAAGGAAGGAAAATGTGTGAAAAACGTATGAGGTATCAATTTGAACCTTTTTTTTAAACTGTCAATCATGAGTGTTTTTCTGTTGCTAACCTGAATTATTAGTCTATTATTTTTTTTTTTAGCATTGTAAACTGGTAAGAGAAATCAGAGGGTTTTCTCAATTTATCACATGACTTCTGAATTATTTGCATGAAGTCCAACACTTAGCTAAAGCATTGACAAAGCCACTGTCTTGAACATTGACACATTTAAACCCTCTGTATGATATTAGGGTTAGGGGTTAGCATTTGCCTTTATCATATCGCACATTATCTTATCTCATGATCATGAGTTATGTTATAGTGATGGTTCTTACTGCTGTCCCGTGGTCTCCAGTCAGTCTGTATCCATAAAATGGTGGAATGAGCTCCCCATGGACATCAGGACAGCAGAAACTCTGCATATCTTCGGTCGCAAACTGAAACGACATGTCATTAGCTCTCCTGTGGACTTATGTGATATATTTTAGAAAAAGATCAACACACGGCTTATATATACAGGATACCCATTGAGCAGCATGGTGCAGACATGAGAGCTCTCCTGTTACTGAGGGGCGCTGCTGTGAATTTAACTCTGTCAGCAGCCTGACACAGACACGTCTGGGCATGAAAACACTGCCATCTCTTCTGGAGCAGATGTTATTTATGTTGTCTTTGCTTCCCGTCTAAGAATTCATACAGGTTAAAATAGATATTTGTTCTCATGCACAGGAGAGACTTCTTTCACTTCAAACTTTTTCTCAAGGAGACTTTTCTCCTAGTATTATAACTAGCTTGAACCGCCAAACAGGGCAATATTGCTCAGGTATTTCCTCATACACTTAAATCACATTACATCAGGGTCTCTTGCATGCGAAAACATCTGATATGATTTGATGAGATATACACGTCAGGTGTCTTAAAAATGTAGGATATCTTTAAAAAAAAAAGAAAACTATTCTATTTCATCAAGATGTATATCATGTGTAATGAGAATAGAAGGAAAAGAGGGGAAGATCAAACAAGAGAAACAAGCCAGGAGGAGCTAAATGTAATCCAGAATTGGATCAAGTCACAGGCTGTTCTACACGGCACCATGTGCAGACAGAGACAGGTAGATGTGGAGAGATCAAAAGAGGGCTAAATAAGGTACAAATCAAATCTGAGAAATACACTGAGACAGACTAGAGGAGCTGAAGCTGAAAACAATCTTGTGAGCTCTGTTCTGTCGAGCACCTTGTGTAAGGTCAGAGCTTTCATTCTGTGCTTTCATTTGGGCAGGAAACAAAACAGACCACCTTCTATGGCGGTTAGCTGTCTGAGATATGAGTTCTTGGCTGGTGTGATTTTAGTTTGTACACATCTTGACTGAAAACAAAGGCACAGAGAAGTTAGACAACAACAGGCGAGAGTTGCTGAGAGCAACAAACACTCTAGCAATCACTCCGAGACAAACTAACGCAAAATGACACGTGTTCCTGTCCCAGCCTCGAGTCTCTGCTACATGACGGTTCATCTCTGAGATTAATCGGAGTTGACGCCACAGAGCCCATTCAAAGCACAGCATAGCATGTGTTATGATAAAACATAATTGAAATGTACTTTAAATTAAAGATGTAGTTTGCCGGCGTCCCGGCAGCGGAGTCCGGCGTTATAACTGGAGATCAATGAATGCAGCGAAACGCGGACTTGGTTCGCCTGCAGCCCGCTGTAGTATTAGCTAAATAAATTATGTTGAACAAGGCTTATTAAGCTGAACATCGCCACAATTGTTCTGCTATGAATCGGTAGCCTACTTATTTTATTTTATTAACGTGTGAATGACAAGCATTAAGAATAACAAAAAATAGCTAATTCTGTTGCAGATTGTCTCGTTTGATTATAACCTTTATATAGTGAAACTACACTGTTTTATCAAAAGTGCCACGCAGTAACTTGGTATGCATGTAGTTCAGCAGGAAATGTGCAACGTAGATGACATTTAGTTGTTCATGCATTGTTAAGTGAATATGGCATTAAAACACCTTTGCTTTTTGACTGTCACATTTTTACATTTCAGCATTGCATCACTAATTTAAGTTCTATGTTTTGCTTGTTAAGCAGTCTGTAACCCTACACACCTAACATATAACTTTTCATGTATTTTTGTATAAAGCAGTGGTTTTCAAACTGTGGGGTCATCCCTGGTGGGTCGCGGAGGTACTGCAGGGGGGGGGCGCGGGAAGATTTTTGTATTTTATTATTTTCTCCTTTTAGCTTTGTGAAGCACCTTGAGATTACGTTGTTTTTAAAGTGTGCTATATAAATCAAATGTATTATTATTATTATTATTATTAATAATATTATATTATTCAATTGTAAACAAACACTGCTCGAAAATATCTCATTAGTCAGAGAGCTGTGGGCATAATGCTGCCTTTTGCAACATCCTACTTGTGTGAGATAGGCTTTTCTTGCTGCCATCAAAACCAAATACAGATCAAAGCTGAACATTGAGAATGAACTGAGAGTGGCAGTCTCAAAACAACAGCCCCGCTTTGAGAAGATCTGCAAGGGAAAGCAAGCACACACAAGTCATTGATAAGCTATGTGTGGAATAGGAATGGTAAAGTGATGTGATTGTTTGCAACCTGCAATAGAAATAGTAGTTCATTAATATATTTTCCTTAAAGAAATTTGAATTAAAAAATCTACTACTCTGGGAAGAAGGCTTGCTAGTTTTAATTAGGCCAAATTAATTCACATTATCTATTACAAGCACTTTTGTTCATGTGTAATCCATAATACAATATACGATTATAGTTGGATCTTTATATCTTCCTATTATCAGCAGAGAAAATGTAATGTTTTTACAACAATATACAATAAATCCTACCAATATAGATGGGAACCGAACCGGGTTGGGGGAACCACTGGTATAAAGGTTTCCTTTAGGTTAGCTTCTTAGCATGAGCCAGAGCCCTAGAGAGCCCTAGAGAGCCCTAGAGCCTCTAGGGCTCTGGCATGAGCTAGCTCTGGAACTTTCAGCTCGGTGGCAGCAGGTCCCGCCTCGGCTCCGCCTCTTTGCCCTTATTTGGAGCAGGCTGGAGCAGACGGGAGTTAGACTCTTACGTCACTGTCGAGCTGTTAGTGGCCAACTCCGCTTACTAAGGGCTTCTCGGTAACTCTGCAGAATCCTATGGGTGACGTCACGGACACTACGTCCATTTATATATACAGTCTATGGGTTTAATGTACAAACTTGTATTCATGAGTTGGAATGAAGTTATCTAAAACGGAGTAACACAGAATCGGGTGATGCTTTGACGATTTTGGTGTAATCTTTTTGTGAATTATTAATTGTAATGTCTGTTTAGACCATTTTGAAAAGAAATGCAGCATTAGATGCATTTAGGTGCAGACGGAAACTCCACCTGCAGGTTGTAAGGAGGTCCATTATAAGCACTCATCGTGTCCAGGCAGGAGAGTCAATGCTGGCAAACCCAATCCCAAAGTGCGCCATCACATCTGTTTTTACAGGTTACAGCAGGCACAAAATCGATAGCATTAACCAGTTTGCAGTAAAAATCAACCGTGTCAGCAATAAGGGTCCATTTCCTGTTTGTGGCTGTTTCAAAGACTCCAGACCCTCTCTGAGGACTCCTCACGTCTGCTAACTCAGCGGCCTCAGCACAAACACCAAGGAGGGCCGATGCAAATGGTGAGATTGACCCAAGGTCAGTGAATCAGACTTCAGCTCTGGCAGCAGCCCTTCAGGGCCCTCAGCACACCATTATATCAATCTGTCTGCCTTCAAAAGCAATTCCAGCACATCAATAGTTTGCTATTGTGGAGACCAGACGTGGCCACGAGGGCTGATCGATGCTCATATATTCCTTCTGTAGATACTCTCTTTGTTTCTCGCAAGGGTTGAGAGCAGTATTTACCAGACGCAGGCATTTCTCTGAAAAAAAGTCTAATTTATTGCGACGGCCTGCGATGGGGATTAACGTGAAAATGACAGAAAGCAGAGATTGACTCTTAGGGAGCTGACTATTGCAATCACAGAGAATATTTGCCTGCCAGATTAATACATAACATTATGGTTCTCTGATATTTTTTTGTTGCAAAATATCTATGTGGCAAGTGGAAGAGATCCGAGCACTGAGAATATGAATATGACTCTGTTTAACAAATCGCCTCGGGCTGGCAGCGAACCCACTGCTCCATAGCTTCTCTTTTGCTAACCAGACTTTTCTTCACTTTATATTTTAAATGTGTTGTTATCTATCATTTTGCCCTTCATTGTGTGTATTCGTCCCACAGAGGGGAAATGTACAGTTGTTACAGTAAAGAGCCAGATATAGCCTAATATCTCTCAAGAAGCATGCATAAGAAAAAATATTAAATAATTGACAAGATACGGGTCAGAGCCGCTAGCTCGTCCATCTTATTGTGGAGAGATTATTTAAGTTGAGGGTCATCTGTGGGTTCATCATCAATAACTAAATCTGCCCATTACAATCTATGTCTTCATTGCAGAATAACATCTATCAACAAGAATGTCTCTCAATAGAGGGAGAATGGTGTTGCTATCGTCAAAATATTAAGAGTTGTTGGCAACATCACTTTGTTTCAATAGTCTTATTCAACGCGTTGTTAAGACAAATATGTCTGCAGTTGGGTAAACATGAATTTGAGTGACTTAATAATAATAATAATAATTCCTTACATTTATTATAGCGCTTTTCCAGATGCTCAAAGCGCTTTTACAAATACACATTACACATATTTAGCCCTGTCTCTTCACATGGCTGATCTCAGAATAGGTTATTTTATCTGCCCTCATTCCGTCTGTGATGACCTGAGAGACGTAATTTCATTCTCCATTACCCCATCGATACAGCGCCACTGAAGGCCTTCTCCTTTCACTTCCTGCCTCAAATCACTGGCCTTTTGTTGCCCTACTGTGTGATGTTTATTGCACAATAACACTGTCCAATGAAGGCTTGACCGTCAATCAAAGTTTATTCAATATTTGAAACCTTGACAATGTAAAGTCAGAGAATACGCTGTCATGAAGTCGGTTCCGGAATAAATATCACTATTATCTTTACGAGTGTTTAAAGAAAAACAGTAAAGGTTACATATTGCTGTCACATTCATATCAGTTATGTAACCTTGCCAATCCTGACTCAAAGCTGGACACAAGAGTGAAGGCTAGACGAGCTGTCAATATGTTGCTTATATTCTAAAAACAAAAGGAAATTAATGTGATCAAACTCAAGCTGAGACTCCACAGGCAAACATATGGTATATTGTTCATTTTAATACCCTCTTCAAGTTTGGGCTAATAAATACGGAGTCCCCTAGGGGAGAAGACAAAAAAATGTATTTTAAAAAAAAAAGTTAAAACCTTTGCGAGCTATCGCAAAACCCCTTTGCGAGATCTCGCAAAAGTATTGCGAGATCTCGCAAAAACTTCTCATTTAGCTCAATGTACTTCCTGGTCAGTTCGGTTGCTACGGCAACACAGAAACCACAACAATGGAGTGGTTCATCGATTTTACTTTGAGCTTGGCCTTAAATATAAAGATATAACATCAGTGCTTGGCAATAGGCACAGGTTTCACATAAGTGAAGACACCTCAAGAGAACACTCAGAGCGAGGGGACATGCACGTCCTCTGAGCTGAGTTATTGACAGATTCGAATTTCGTGGATCAATAACTCATGAACATAACGTTGTAAAAATACAAACATGACTTTACAATCATAGCAAGGTAGACAACGAGCTACAGAGTCGTTTTTATCAGAACAGTTCGATACGCGCCGTCATCCGAGCTAAACATCAATAATTGGTCACAATCTGCAGCTTGAGGAGGGAGAGGAGTGCTTAGGGACCGTCTACAAACTGCAACGGGGTTTTGCGAGATCTTGCAAAAGTTTTGCGATATCTCACAAAGGTTTTGCGATATATCCTATGGGGCTCCGTAAATAAATAACATGTCTTCATAATATTGGGCAGAACAATTAAATAATGTTTTAATAGTGTTTATTAACTTTGTCTGTTTACGTCCGTATATTTCATCTAATTCACCAAACGTTAGCAATAGGGAATGCCTAATTTGGATATTTAACACTTCAGAAAACATATAAAAAATAATTGCCAGGTTGCATATCTTTTATTTCCATTTTCTAACCTTATTTACCCGTAGTGTTAAAATATATAAATGCCTACAAAATATTTATAAATGTTGATAATGGTAGCGTATACATGTCTGTCCTGAGCAGAGTTGGGTGTAACGCGTTACTGTAATAATATTACTTTTGTCGGTAACAGAGTAGTGTAACGCGCTACTTTTATAATTCAGTAATCACACTACAGTTACTAACATTGCCCCGACACGCGTTACTTTGTTACTTACTCAAATCAGTCATAATCAAACCTCAACAAACACCTGCAAAGAACACATGCTAAGGTGAAGCTAACGCACAGCTATTTGTTGTTTGTTTATATCAAGTAGTCTGTTCTTCTTCTCTGTTTTCCGGTTGTTGCCTGTTTTGAATGACGAATACACACTACCGCCGCCTGCTGGTAAGGAGAGTTATTGCCACTCACACATGTGCAGTTCGTACGTGCTCGGCTGAAGTCTTTGCGGTGTCTGGTTCCAGTGCAACACATGGCCAACACGCAGGAGAACACGCCGACGCAACAGCGTGAGCAGAGATAGACTGCGCAAAATACAAATAGCAGGAGACAGAAGACAGCCATGGTCAGATAGGAAAACATTCAGGATCTGGATCAGTCTTATGCGACAATGGAAACTGAACTAAAGAGAACATTTGAAACTTTAGCAGTCTGCGTGATCTGCCTGTAGGGAGGGGCGGGCCGCCCCTGCGAGTAAAGTAACGAGTTACTTTATGTAGAGAGTAACGAAGTAGTGTAATATATTAGCCAGGCCATGACAGTAGGGAAGTTTTCACATGTAGCATCCTGCAAAGTGTATGGAATATTACATATTATATCTTTCAAGAACCCTTTGTGTCAACTCTGGAAATCTCAATTACAGTTGTAACCACTGCAGAGGGGTGTGGACTGCTGTCACAGGCCAACACCTGTTCAATACTACTGCATGTTAGTCACAAAGATGAGGGGCATAGTGTGAGGCTGGTCCTACGGTGGCCCTGGAGTGCAAAACACCACAGCATTTCACAAAACACTACAGCATTTCACAAAACACCACAGCATTTCACATTGGACGGAAAGGGTATATCCTTAGGGAGAACACTTCTTGTTTGTGATTGGACAGAGCCAGCCAGAGAAGCACTGCTGTGATTGGTTGTTTTTGCTGCCAGTCAAGAAATGACGCTTCGTGATTGGCCCCAACACATCAGCTGTTAGCTGTTAGCACACACTCAGAGCTCACAACTCCTCATATCTGTTCAGAAACTGGACAAAAGTTAAACATATACAAAACACAGACTGTCTATGTCATGGTGAATGCAGTCGCTGCTTTATGTATGTCTGTATGACGTTGTTGTGAGTGTGGACGGAGCAGCTACAGGTTAGTTTAGCCTGATGGATCCGATTCCGATAGGATTTACATGGAGATACGCCCCGCCCCCTCTCCAGCGTCTTGTTTGAATGACAGGAGTAAACACAGAATTAATGCTTTATTCATTCATGGTTTTTAAGGGGCTTATCTCCATGTAAATACTATGGTGGACTACTCAATATTCGCATCGCTCTAATCGCTCGAGTTTCACCGCGGCTGTCAGCTGTGTTTGCTCCTGTCATTCAAACAAGAGGCGCTGGAGAGGGGGCGGGGCGTATCTCCATGTAAATTCTATGGGAGATACCAACTACAACAAAATGAACATATTTGACCATGATTTAATTGTAATACACGTTTCAAAGTGATGCCGAAGTAACAACATACTGATAACGGTTAGTAAAAACCATGAATTAACGCTTTGACAAGTCTGCAGACAAGACGGCAGGCGAAAAGCTTTTAAAATGCGTGTTTTCTGAATGGAATCGGATCCATCAGGCTAAACTAACCTGAAGCTGCTCCGTCCACACTCACAACAACGTCATACAGACATAAATAAAGTAGCGACTGTATTCACCATGACATAGACAGTCTGTGGTTTGTACATGTTTAACTTTTGTCCAGTTTCTGAACAGATATGAGGAGCTCTGAGTGTGTGCTAACGGCTGATGTGTAATTGTGTTGGGACCGGCTGGGACATATTGCGCTGTCGGGCGTTGACCAATCACGAAGCGTCATTTATTGACTGGCAGCAAAAACAACCAATCACAGCAGTGCTTCTCTGGCTCGCTCTGTCCAATCACAAACAAGAAGTGTTCTGGCCTAAAGGAATACCCTTTTCGTCCAATGTGAAATGCTGTGGTGTTTTCTGAAATGCTGTGGCGTTTTCTGAAATGCTGTTGTGTTTTGTGAAATGCTGTGGTGTTTTGCACTTCAGGGCCACCGTAGTTTCCACCCTGCCACACTCAGCTGGGTCAGCGAGTTCACATTGAGAAGATGACATGTATGTGTGACCGCTGACTCTCTCCTTAATTTCCTTGCCTATCAGCCCCCCCCTGCTGTGTACACAGACCCCATGCAGACTCAAACAAATGTGTTTAACTACCTTAAAAAACGATGTAACTTTTAAATACAGTAGCGTGGTGTTTGTGATGAAGAACAAAGACTAGACAGCACACGGATGGCTCATACCTTTGCTAAGAACACATAAGCAAAATACTGTGTGTATATCAGCCGTGTGATTTTAGTTGGCTCCAAAATGAAATATATTATTCCTTTGCCCATGCTACACCCTTCCACCAAGTTTCATGAAAATCGCAAAAGTAGTTTTTGTGCAATCCTGCTGACAGACCCACAAACAAGCCGATACACTGTACCGAAAAAACTATAATCTCCATGATAGAGGTAGTAATTATAGAAACAGATGCTTCCATGCAGGAGGATTCACTGATTGGTTTGTTCATTATAAATATGCCATGAATCATTTGCTACCATGTGGAATATAAACACAATCCACAGCTTTCCCTCCATCTCACAGAACACATTCACATGTAGTGAATTTACAAATGCATCAACAGATGCACAGGGATCTCCTTTGAAGTGTGTCAAGACGAGACCATACATTTCATTTCATGCAACTACAAAACTGATGTAATTTGTATCACATCAACATGTGCCAAATTCCAATCCTCTGCACTGGCATGATTAACAAGATCCTGTTTACAAGGTAATCCTCACCATGGGGCCACAACCATGCGAGTGCCTTGAGCAACATGCTATCGCTAAAACGTTTAGGAATTCATTACATTTTGATGGTAAATTGACAAAATGTTGTAATTGACCTATTACAACATTATTTCACCCGTATTACACCTATATTTTTTCTAAGCAGAAGCAATAGGATCATTTTCAAGTCAATAAACACATTTTCAATTGATATTTGGAGTCAAGTCCTGTCCCTGTCGGATGTTCTTTTCCAATAAGGACCGCCTCGCTGCACATTATCCATTACATATTATACTGATATCAGACATTCATTAGACCATTATTACACTGTGTTATACCCATACTGTTACTATACCCATATAACATTGTTATTACACCTATGTAACACCAATATTACAGACATATTACACCATTATTGCACCCATAGACATGGACAAAGCCTGTTGAATGACTTTATCCTCCAGGATAAAGTTACCAACTAACCCGTAATTAATCAATCAGTCAGTCATGAGGTAAGGTAAGTGTGTTGTCACCTCCTGGTGTTGTCATTTCCATTTAAGGGTTCATATTTGCCAATCAGCACTTTATATTAGACTCACATATATGATAAGTGATAAGTAACCTCACCCTAGTCTCTGTCATGATCCACCCACATGGAGCTAATAGTTAAGGTATAATAAGATCAAGCACATTTTATCTTCTTTATTTTGTAACTCTCAGGTGAGGAGCTTAACAGACAGCTCTGGCTCTGTCTATCTCCACTGGCTGTTATTGGCATATATTTGCAACTTAATCTTAAAAATAGTATGACAACTGCACATAATTCACAAAAGGATTTTGTGATGGAGTGACGGTTGGCTCCTCTGAGCCTTTGACAGCGCACAAATGGCAGCATAGATCTTCACTGCCCGCTGTAATTCAGTGGCGCTCAATCCACATGCCAGTTGTGCCCGTGCTGTCTCTTCCTCCTCTCTGCTTTAGTGCTGTGTCTGTCCAAGCACACTAAATAACTATGACTTAAAATGCTAGCAAGCTGACAGGCATTGAAAAGGCGCTGTCTGCCCCGCTGACACATAGCTGCTTTTGATTCCCTGCCGTCAAAAGCAACGTGTCTCTTCATAAAACCTGCCTCAATGAACTTTTAAAAAAGGATTCTAGTCTTCTACCATACACACTCCTTCCACCATCTCTCCAACTCGTTTTTTTTACAGGTTTTGTTTCCCCATCCTCTTTGTTCCCTATTGGATTATCTTGTCTTTTGATTTGGCTTAATGACGACATCTGACACATTATAGTAATCAGCTGAAGTGATTCCCCCTGTGGCTGGTGACAGACCCGTAGAGGAAGCTAGTTTCGGCAGATGACGATTGGCAGCTTTTACCATTTGCATATTTTCTGTTTAACTTTTGATGGCAGATTTAACCACAAGGGAGTGTGTACACGCAGCGAGGGACGGTATTATGAACATGTTGTCACCTGACTGTCAGCAGCAGAGACGCACAATGCGTTTGTGGCCATGTGCCTGGAAGCCAGTCGGCGTTTCTTATGTAACTGAGTGGAAAGGTAAACCATACAGTTCTGTAAGTGATTCTGAAGGAACACGTGACAACTAGTTCCATTAGCAGTCGTAATGTATGACAACTGGGAATTGTCTCTGCTTGTTGACATCCATACAGACTTTCTCTGATATGACTCATTCATTTTTACATGGTGGTAGAATACTATCGGAATGGGAAATATGCTTCTTTATGTGAGGGGATGTGTAATGCTGCTATTTATATCAGATACACTTTCTACACTCCACGCAGCCCTTAGCAAGCACCTCGCTGAACAGTCCGTCAGCACAACACTAAATCTCTCCTCCTGCCTGACCTCCGACCTCTCAGTGGATGCAGCACTGTGCAGAATGCATTTACAGGTTAAACTGTTCCTGCACTGCAGGGTTGATGTCACTTCCATTTGTGGGATTCTATATTTCATATATATCATGGGTCAATCATACCCATCTGCACTCAGACTGTTGCATTAAATGTATATTATGGCCTTTTTTGTATTTCTTTAAACAATAATGAAACCAACAATGTAATTTAATTCATGACCATGGGCTCTTGAGTGTTTATTGATTACAGGCTTGATTCTAGGCTTCTATTTAATGTCTTATCACTCACTGTGCTGAACTGCGCAGTAGAAGATACATTCAAACAATGACAAAGGGCTTTTTCCCATCACATTTCCATATGATCATAATGTATGAAATATATTATACATATTGGAAATACGAACAATATCATGAAAGATGTATGTTAGAATAAGTGTATTCTCAAACAAGACAAGACTGCTGTGTCCATTAAAACAGTGTGTCCTTTTTTATTTTATAGGAAAAAAAACATTATTAAGAAATTCACAATTCACTGAAACTGATAAATGCATTTCTGACGCCTGTAAGCGTCCAACATTAGTAGTAGTGTTAATTGTTAAGTTTCTATCATCAATGTGAAGATGTACTTGGGCTCAGCAATGTTTTGAGCAGAGTCTGAACATCAGCCTGCTAACCTGCTCCTAATTACTGTATAATGCTAGCATACTGATGTTTAATGTAGTGTTTACTTTGTTCATTATCCTAGCCATTATTTTATAGTAAACAGAAGCATCGGACGAATAATAATTTGAATCTTGTGATGGTTGTGAAAATATATAGTGAATGAAAGGTAAGACATCTTTGTACAGCATTGTAGAGTCACTTTGTTCAAAACCCAAAAATGTAGCCGTTTAGTGTCCCAAATGAAAAGTCAGCAGATCTCTTACAATTATAATTCCTCCTATTACATAAATCATGTACTACATACTGAGTGCTAAAATAAGGATTATGCCATGACCAGCAGACCCTAACTAAGCATCATGTCCTCTCTGCATCACATGACTGTACTAATCACACATGACTGTACTAATCACATGACTGTATTAATCACATGACTGTATCACACTGCATGAGGAGTTGGAAAGGTAGTTTCTGAAGATGTTACAAATAACACACAGCATACAATGCCATAATAACTTTGTATTATTAGTGTAGTAGGACACTTATGTATGTATAACATCTGAAGATGTGTAGTTTTATTCATGTTTTCACATACTTACCATATACACATATTGTAGTTATACACATTAATATCTGATTTGTAAAACATCACAGACAGAAAGGTATATCCGTCATTTAATGGTAAGCTATTGAAATTCTGATTCCATAGATGTGTCTCCCATCACCCAAAACCCCTGGCTATTCTCTCAACTCAGTATTTACATTCTGATATTCAAAGAAAATCAGTAATATCTTTAAAAACTCCTTTTCTATCAGTCCTTTTCTATCAGCTGTGCACCGTTATGGTGTAAATACAGCCTATCTACCAATTGGATCAAATATAAAAGTCAGCCGAATTAGTGTTGATACTGCAAGGAGACTGACGTACTTCAGTTTGTCCAGAAGTCTTCTAATCAGGGCTCTATAAATAGAGAACTACGGCAGATATGCAATATGTAATGCAGCCGAACCGTGTATTACAATGCCGTTATTTGATGACTTTCAAAACCTCTGGAAAAAGAAATGTGCCTCTCAGAATCTAAAGGGAAAAACCTATGGGGAAAAACACAAAAGCAGTGTACACAATTTAAACCAATGAATGTCGTGTAATTAACAAGGATAAACTGATGTTTTTTAGTGGATGAGTACTGCAGATATAGCTTTAAAATTATTTGACAGTGAGGGGAATACGGTTTTATTATGAAAACTTCGAGACCGGAAATACTGTTTTCACCCCGTGAGGGTTGATGCTAACTTTACATGGACGCTGCCGTTACACGTTCTCCTGGCGAGACCTCAAATCATCTTCGTAATATCTATCAAACTATAGATCCTACACATCCACTGGACGTGAATTATAAAAGTACAATATACACTTCTCGCTAGAAATCTAATCAAAAAGCATTTTAATGGCCAAACTATTCTACAATTTAGGATTTTCCAGAGAGGGTTATTTGTGAATATAAAACGGACAAGTCAAATCAAGCAATCTGATTGGTTCTTAGCCGTGATATACTGAGCGTATACCACAGGCATGATTGTAGTTACTTTTCACAACAAGTCAGTATCCCTCCGCGTCTAAGAAAAACTGTATACAGTTGGGCTGAAAAGCTTTTCAAACTGGGACAAGAAAACAGCGGAGAAGCAACGGGGCATAAACCCTCCTTTTTACGCAGCGGTCCAGACATAGACATCAAACGGCAAAACATATTCAGTGTGCAGTTCCTTTGGCATTAGGGCAGGGGTATCTAGATACTTTCCAAGGTTTGACATAATGAGTTGTGCTAATTTTAAAGCAAGCAACGATGTTTTCAAATCTGTAATCAAAAAGCTCCTCACAAACGCTATCGAAGCAGTTCCTGCCGTTGCTACGTTAGTTCAAACAGTAACAACGGGCTATTTTTGATCTGACTTTCGGGTATTCTTTTACCCATAACGACCACCTCGCTGCACATTATCCCCTTAACTTCGACCTCCGGGGTGGCCTTACTATGGAGGAGTGGATTCAGCAGTGCCTATCTCCAGAAAAATAATGCACCTGAACGACGACATGCAAAGCTACGTGAAGAGCAGGCAGACCAACTGGAAAAGTACCACCATTCAAAAGCTTTCTGATGCGGGTCTTGAAACAAAGCAGAGAAATTATGACCGTTAGTGGCCACAGGTGCGAAAGCTCTCTCCAGAGCTACTGGAAGCCAAATCTCGGGGACCGGAGAAAGTGGAGCAATATTCTCGCCACGCCAAGCAACAGCATAGAACAGCGGTCGGGAACCTATGGCTCTTCCGGTGACGGCATATGGCTCCCAGACAATTTTGAGTTTAAAAAAAAAAAATCAGTTTGGAACTGATTTTAAAATACTTGTGATATTTCTTAATAATACTGTTATTTTAAAGTAAACAGAAATTAGTTTTGAAGATCAATTTCACGGGTCACGGGTCACCCATGGGTCGGGTCGGGAACCAATGGCTCGCGAGCATGTCCGGGTCATTGTAAAGGTGAAGAAATCAATTTTATCAGATAGCCAACTAGTTTATACGCTTCAACCCTTGTAACGGAAAAGATGGCGAAAAGAAAAAAAGACGATGATTACCGTGCATTCCAGGCTGCGTGGACAGAGGAATTTGCATTTGTGGAGAGAGCAGGATCTGCGGTATGTCTAATATGCAATGATAAAATTGCATCGATGAAACGGTCAAATATAAAGCGGCACTTCGATACGCACCATGCTTCATTTGCATCGAAATATCCAGCAGGGGACAGCAGGAAAAGGGCATGCGAGGAGCTACAGCGGAGAGTGCAGACGAGTCAGCAGCAACTACGTGTGTGGACCAAGCAAGGTGACGGGAATTCCGCTAGCTTTGCGGGTGCTTTGGCAATAGTAAGGAATGGAAAGCCATTCACAGATGGCGAGTATGCCAAAACATTCATGCTTGATGTGGCCAATGAACTGTTTGATGACTTCCCAAATAAAGACAAGATAATCAAACGAATAAAAGACATGCCCCTGTCAGCAAGAACTGTGCACGATCGTAGCATCATGATGGCAAATCAAGTCGAGGAAACACAAATTAAGGACATAAACGCCGGGACATACTTTTCTCTCGCGTTAGATGAGTCAACAGACGTTAGCCATCTATCTCAGTGCAGTATAATTGCCAGGTATGCTGCAGGTGACACACTGCGTGAGGAAAGCTTGGCTGTTTTGCCAATGAAAGGGACAACAAGAGGAGAGGATTTATTCACGTCTTTTATGGAGTTTGCTAAAGAAAAAAAACTACCGATGGATAAACTTATTTCTGTCTGTACTGATGGTGCACCCTGTATGTTGGGGAAGAACAAAGGATTTGTAGCGCTTCTCCGTGAACATGAAAAGAGAGCCATCCTAAGTTTTCATTGCATCCTGCACCAGGAGGCGCTTTGCGCTCAGACGTGTGGCCAGGAGCTTGGTGAGGTGATGTCGCTGGTCATTCGAGTGGTCAACTTTATTGTTGCCCGAGCTTTAAATGATCGCCAGTTTAAAGCTCTGTTAGAAGAAATTGGGATTCATTATCCCGGTGTGCTTTTACACAGCAACGTGCGTTGGTTGTCAAGGGGGAAGGTGCTCAGCTGTTTTGCAGCTTGCCTGAGTGAAATCCGGACTTTTCTTGAAATGAAAGGCGTCAAGCATCCTGAGCTAGACAACACTGACTGGCTCCTGCAGTTTCACTATCTCGTGGACATAACTGGCCATCTGAACCAGCTCAATGTGAAAATGCAAGGTATTGGAAATACAATCTCATCCCTTCAACAAGCAGTGTTTGCATTTGAGAGCAAGCTGGAAGTCTTTCTGAGGGACATTGAAACAGGTCGTCTTCTGCACTTTGAAAGACTGCAACAATTTAGAGATGCATGCTTAGCAAGTGACTCCACTCAACATCTGGATCTCTTGCAGCTAGCTGGCTTTACGTCCAATCTCCTGCAGTCATTCAAAGCACGTTTTGGAGAATTTCGTGCACGCACTGGTCTTTTCAAGTTCATCACTCATCCACATGAGTGTGCAGTGGACAAAATCGACCTGACATGCATCCCCGGGGTCTCTATCGGAGACTTTGAGCTGGAAGTTGCTGACCTGAAGGCATCAGACATGTGGATGAGTAAGTTCAAGTCACTTAATGGAGAGTTGGAAAGTCTTACGCGACAGCGAGCAGAGCTGGCGAGGGAACACAAGTGGACAGAAATGAAAAATCTTCAACCTGAAGACCAGCTGATTCTTAAAACTTGGAACGAGCTTCCTGTGACATACCACACAATGCAGCGTGTGAGTATTGCCGTATTGACCATGTTTGGCTCTACATATGCATGTGAGCAGTCATTCTCACATATGAGGAACATTAAGACCAACCCACGCTCACGTTTAACTGATGGAAGCCTCAACGCCTGCATGAAGCTCAACCTCACCACGTATGAACCAGACTACAAGGCCATCAGCAAAACCATGCAGCACCAGAAGTCATATTAAAAGTAAGACATATTTAATTTATTATACGTTAAAAATACTATATGGCTCTCAATTAAATATATTTAGAAATATTTGGCTTTTATGGCTCTCCCAGTCAAAAAGGTTCCTGACCCCTAGAACAACCTTAACCTATACAAGTAACCTCGTAAGCCATGCTACTGATGCTGGACAGTTTTTCAGTGGGTGCACAATAAATGGCAACATACACATTAATGTAAATAAATAGCCAAATAATCGATCAACGTCTAACTACCTCTGTCTAACGGCCCGTCCACACAGTGCGCTTCTGCCCATTCACTTTGAATGGGGTGACGTCACTTTTTGCTTGTGTGTCAGGGGCGGGAGATTCATGTGATTGGTTTTTGGTCGAGCTTCAGACACGCCCGCCGGCAAGCTTTTTCCGAAGCCGCTGTGTGGACGGGCCGTAATATGTTCGCTAGCTGTTAGTGTTGTTGCATAGCAACCACCTCGCACTATGTTTTGTGCAGAAGGCAACGGAGGGACTATTTTATTTTGAACATCATTATTTACTCATAAAAACTATTTAAATTAGAGTGTGTATTTTTCTTTCATATTGCCACACTTGGTAACCGTTTTATAAAAGCAATAGCTCACTTCAGGCCGCTTTGCGTCAGGCCGAACCACGCCCCTTAGCTGTGATATAATGAGCATATACCACGGCCTGTCGTGAGCTATTGCTTGAATATACGACCCTCCGGAGCGTTTGCAGTCAATGGGAGCACTTGAGGTCGAAAACTTTAAAACGTGATTATAGGTTGTAATAAGCGTATGAACAATCGACCTATTTGGTCGTAATAAGTGCTTGAACAATCAACCTATTTGGTCGTATGAGTTGGAGGACTTGTTGGTCTTACATTAGTGTCTGTCACATCGTATCTCATCACTTTATGTTGTTGAAATGGATGTCACTAAATCTCTTGCCAGTCTTCATCTTGATTTAGAGTGTGAGGACAATCTCGCAATAGAGTGGTGAAACAATTTCTCAAAGTTATCAGTTTGATAGCACTTTAATGTCATCCTGATGACTCTCTGTACTTTTGCACTCTGTTTAATTAATTAGCTCCTCTCAAACGCTCCCCCTTAGGATTTGTATTCCCAAATTGTCATTGAATAAAAAACAGAAATGTTTTTACTACATCAGCCATCAATTCAGGTTGTAGTGTCGTTTTATTAATGCCAACTGCTGAAGCCAGAAAAGCCAAAATGCATCAAAGTCTTTAAAACTCAAGTTTTTGTAGTTCTACCGCCATCATGCATGCTTTTGCCGGTATGTAATTATTTAATACACATGTGCATCCATGCTTGCATTGAGTGTATATTTATAGCTGGATTCATATAGGCCTATAGGTGTGCAATTTGGCAAACACACACTGTACAGTAGGTGCCCTGTTTCTTTCCCTCTACGAGGCAAAATTAATCTAAGAAGTAGGCTACAGCGTTCTCTTTGCAGCACTCCCATCGCTGCCATAGGGGAGTATTGCTGCTGATTTAGCGCCTTTCACATTACACCAAGCAGACCTAATTTATTTTCTCTTAACTCACTCCAGCTCTGTCCAACATGTCCCTCTTCTATACATCCGGGCGGAGGTGGGAGAAGTACTCAGATCTTGTAGTTGAATACAATTTGAAGTACCAGAGTGTAGGAATACTCTATTACAGTAAAAAAACCTGCAATGTTACTCAAGTAAAAGTAGAAAAGTATTAGCATCAACATATACTTAAAGTACCAAAAGTAAAGTAGTCATTGTGCAGATTGGTCCATTTCAGAATAATATATATGATATGTTTTATAATGATTGATCATGAAAGTGTTCTTAAAGCTGGTGAAGGTGCAGCTAGTTTGAATGACTTTGTATACTGCAGGGTAGCTTGTGGATTTACTCCAGGTGGAACTAAAGTCTGATTTAACACTTGATTAGATTTCACATCATTCATCCAAATCAGCAAAGAACACTGACATTTGTGGACAAATACATTTCATTAAAGTCAATGTTTCAGTTATTTCAGTGCAACTAACGGTATTAAATAAATGTTGTGGAGTAAAAGTACACCATTTACCTCTGAATTGGAGTGATGTAGAAGTATAAAGTAGCATTACATGGAAATACTCAAGTAAAGTACAAGTACCTCAAAATGCTCATATGAGTAAATGTACTTAGTGACTTTACACCTCTGCATTCAGGGCAACACTGACTCAGCTGTGATCTTCTTGTTTGGCTGTTTTTCTCCTGCCTATGGGTGTCAGACCTGCATGTCTCCACTAACTTCCCTACAACGTTGGCCACAAACCTGCCACAGTCCCGTGCTTCAAAAAATCTTATAGCCAGAGATAAAGTATTTTTATTAGCTGTGTCATGGTGAGCAGCTCAGTAGTAAATTAGCCTGATAATCCTACTTCAGTCGTCGCCTTACTCCCTGTACACTGCTTCCTCCATCTCTGCATTTGTGAGTGCTCTGTGAGGCAGCTAATTGGGCCCAAGTAACAGACTGCACACTGACCCCTGCCTCTTTTCTTTCTTCCATCCCTCTTTCTTACTAATTTCACTCCAGTTTTCATGTCTACGCTGGTATGCCATATGCAGGACATTATGCTGTGTTGGTGGCATCTGTCTCTTTCTGTGTGTGTGGGAAAACATTATAGGGAAAACAAATGTATCAAGAAAAAATGTATAGATATAAACCTACTACTTACAGCACACTCATAGTGTAGTGCAGGGGTTAAAGGTCGACCAACAGCCGGGTCATGCGCATGAGACAATGTTGGTCAAACTGAGTAACACCAATTGATTTCATCCCAATGATTTCCTGGCTTTTTATTTTGGGGACCAATGAGTTGTTATTTTTCATGAAATATATAAATATGGCAGCACTCGTTGTACTTGTGATCCTATGACTTTTTCAAAGGTAAACATACTTTCGTATATGGCCACATATTTATTGTTATGGTTTTGAAAACTGTTGTTTTTTGCTCTGTTCTGGCTGTTAGCTCAGTGAGTTCTTGTCGTGCAGTGATGATACTTTTAACAAAATAATCTGTGGAGTATCAGCTTTCAGATGATATGTAGTTTGTGCAGAACATATTAAGTTTTAAAGATCGTTTTTGCTAGTTAGCACCAGCCCGTTTTCACTAACGGCCCGTCCACACAGCGGCACATGGGCGCGGGAAGGGGGGTGCTGAGGGCGCTGCAGCACCCCCTAGCGGCAGGCAGGGGGTGTGGAGCTCCCCTGTCTGAATTATTATTTGACGGTTATTGCTGCTCCCGCTGTGCATAATCTGTGTAATATGTTGCCAATAAATTCCACATTGTTGGTAAAATAATATGTTGGCCTGCCCCGAATGTTTTTTCTGTAGCCCCGGACAATTCTACCTCAATAATATATTAACCGTGCTTACAGAGAGAGAGAGAGAGAGAGAGAGAGAGAGAGAGAGAGAGATGCGATACGAGCGAGATAGAGAGCGCGGATCTCGACTGCACTATCTCTAGCATCTCGCGTCCACGCTCGGCGCTCGGTCTCTCTCATCCCTGTCTCTCGCTCTCTCGCCTCTCGTCTCTCTCTCTACTCGCTCTCTCTCCCTCTCCTCTCTCTGCTCTCTCTACTCTCTCTACTCTCTCTCCTCTCTCTCTCTCTCTACTCTCTCTCTCTACTCTCTCTCTCTCTCTCTCTCTCTACTCTCTCTACTCTCTCTCCTTCTTCTCCTCTTCTCTCTCTCTCTCTCTTCTCTCTCTTCTCTCTCTCCTCTCTCTCTCTCTCTCTCTCTCTCATCCAATCCTCTTACTCTCTCATCCTCTCTCCTTGCTCTCATGCTCCCTCTCTTCGGTGAGCTAAAGGACCTCTCTCTGATTTTAGATAGTTAACCTTTAGTCTAAGTTCATCTCAGTGGGTCTCAAACGGTTTGGGTCCACAAAATTATTCAAAAGATTATTTCCGCGGCACACCTTCATATGATCATTATCGTTATAAAAAAAATAAGAGATTAAAGGAAAAACAGTTAGGAAATACTATATGGCAGTAAAACAAGAATACAGTTTGAAAGGGGAGGTGATTTGTAAAATATCCATAAAGAAAAAAGAACATCTGTGTGAAAAGTGGCACAGATTGATGCTTTCAACTCCATCCATCCATCCATCCATCTTCTCCCGCTTATCCGTGGTCGGGTCGCGGGGGGTAGCAGTTCCAGCAGAGAGCCCCAAACTTTCTTTTCCCTGGCGACATCAACCAGCTCTGACTGGGGGATCCCAAGGCGCTCCCAGGCCAGCGAAGAGATATAATCCCTCCACCTGGTCCTAGGTCTACCCCTTGGTCTCTTCCCAGCTGGATGTGCCTGGAACACCTCCCTAGGGAGGCGCCCAGGTGGCATCCTAACTAGGTGCCCGAACCACCTCAACTGGCTCCTTTCGACGCGAAGGAGGAGCGGCTCAACTCCGAGTCCCTCCCTGATGACCGAACTTCTCACCTTATCCCTAAGGGAGACACCAGCCACCCTGCGGAGAAAACCCATCTCGGCCGCTTGTATCCTTTCAACTTCAATATTTAAAAAAAACTTCCCGGGGGAGCATCCTCCCGGACCCCCCTAGAGGAGGTGAGGACCCCCCTAGAGGAGGTGAGGTCCGCTCCCCACTCGTAAAAAAATAGCACTTTACCCCTGCCTATATGCCGTGAGCTGATTATCGAGCCTTCATTGTAGCAGTCGCGGGTGTACTGTGTATTTGCGTGTGGGGAGTGCTTTTGTGCGTGTTCTAGTCTATAGTGCCCGTAATAGTGTTCACTGGAGTCCAGCACCTCAGCACCCCCACTCAAAATACCTTCCCGCGCCTCTGCAGCGGCGGGCGTGTCTGAAACTCGACCAACAACCAATCACATGAATCTCCCGCCCCTGACACACAAGCAGCGGTTTGATTGGCTAGAGCTTGTACTGGCATATGATTTGATTGGCTGACGCTTCTGCCGAGGCTTCAAAAGTTGAACATTGCTCAACTTTTGAAGCGAGCCACGCCAGCAAAGCTCTGCGTCGCTTCCCACAATGCAGTTTGGCGAAAAGTGACGTCACCCCATTCAAAGTGAATGGTGAAGCTTTCAACACACGCCGCTGTGTGGACGGGCCGTAAGGGCTAATGCTAACGCTTCTTGTGAGACTTGTGTTTTGTTTTTCGGTAAAAACGGCTCGTATCGTCAGGTAGCTGACTTTGTTCCCGTTATTTGAGTATAAGACATTCATAGGTTTTTAAATATTAAGAAGCCCCCAGACGCTGTCTCCTGCAGTGACACGTTTTTCCCCCGGTATCGGGGGGGCAGGGCTTAAGAGGTTAAAAAGGGAAGGTTTGATATTGGCCTGTAATTATTAATTACGGTTGCGTTTAGGTTATGCTTTTTGAGGAGCGGTTTAATTACTGCAGTTTTCAGGGCCTGTGGAAATACATACTATGTGTAGTATATCTAAGGCCAAGCAATGAAAAACAGTTTTGAGGTAATATCCAGACGTTAAAAAGTGAAATATATCGTCAAAATGTGCACGGTAATTTAAGAACAAGACAAGGACATGTGTGTCTCGGTCTCTGAGCATTTACAACACTTTAAGCAAATATCTTAAACATCCTCAAATAAAGTTCAGCACTGGAAAATACTCATGACACAAAATAAAGATGAAAAAGACTACACTGAGTACAAAATAGTTGCAAAGAGACAAAAAGAGATCTGAAAGAGACTTCCAACAACCTGGAAAATGGGCAAAATAATCATGGACAGATTAGAAATTACAACAAAGAAACTTCAAATAAATAAAAGAAACATTTGAAAAAAGAAAATGTCAATGTGACACAACAAGACTACAGAGAGACACAACACAGAAACTAAATGAGACGAAACAACTTTAAAGTCTGTCTGTCTGCTCCGATGTGGGAGAGGTTGCGGGGCCCGGTCTGTCTGCCCCCAGGGGCCCATTGTCTCATAGTTTGTAGCACTGTGGGCAGTTAGCATTGTCCTATAAGATATTACACCAGTAGGAGAAGGAAGACATTTTAACAATACTGAACTTGGATTGCAGGCTGTGTGCAGCATTGTTTAAAAGTAGCAAGATACAGTAAGTAGACTCGGCTGCATACAAAGTCAATGGAGATACTTTATTGAATGTAGAGTTGGTTAACACCAGGCGTGAGACAATGGCCTGTTGGTGCATGCTGAAGGTTATTCTAGACCCGAATGTCTCACCAAATGAATTTGAAGAGGAATGATGAATAGGAGAGTATGAAAGAAAATAACAGAGACAAGAGCAATGTTTTTAATAAGCCAGCATCCGTCTTCACTTCCCTTCCTTTTGTGTTTCTTGTATCAAAATATCTGACATAAGAAACCAATTGAATGGGCTTCATCCCACATGACAGCTGGCACTGTATACACAGTGAGTCTGACCACACAGTATACATGAAAAATGATGAACAGATGGAGACTCGTAGCGGTGAATTCAGTGTTCCTCAGGAAGGAAGTAGAACGACACAAAGCAGGTGCAGTTCAAAACTTATTGAAGGATCCATCTACTGGTGCCTCTGGGTGAAAATGAAAGCAGTTTGAGGTAATACCTCTTCTTCACACACTTTATCTTGCTAAGTGATTGACACAATATCAACGTGTTGAATGAGAACAAACAGGAACAATGGGTGCAGTTTGCTCACATTTGTCCTGCCTGGATTTATGGCTGATTCATCTATTTATACAAAGAAAGGAGAAAAGCACAGGATGATGTGCATATACACATAAGTCACGTTGCAATACCTTCACTCTCTCAAGCAAATAAATAACTCATTGGCTAAATTATTCAATCTTTGATTTCCTACATATAACTTCAGGGTGGCGGTGATTGAGAGCGTGTTACAGTATGACTTATACTGTATACTGTATTGTTTTGTATAATACTCAAGACACCTTTAAAACACATGTAAAAAACATTCAAGTTAAAACATTTCCAATTAATTTCATCTCATCCATTACTGTACCTTGGTGAAATTCAAGAAAAACACTGGTTGGGTCACAAATTGTGAAGTAATTTGATAAATTAGCACACACATACTAGACACACTCAACTTCAGAAGGTCTTAGGCTTCCTCAAGGACTCTGAAATTATTCAAATGTTCCAAAAATGACTATGTTCTTCATTTAAAGTTTAGAAAGCAAATAAGGCAGAACTCAACTGTATGGGCCCAGTGCACACACTAATTACATCGTCTTCAATAAAGACAAGAGTTTGTGTGCCTTTTGAATTGAAAAAAAATCTACTAGGGTAAGTCAGACGCGAATAGATGTGTTTTGAGTTTGCTTTTGAAGGAATAAATGGAATTAGCTTATCGTATCTGAATGGGAAGACAATTCCAAAGGAGAGGTGCTCTGAAGGAAAAGGCTCTGCCACCTACGGATGATTTGTGATTTCTGGCGATGGGAAGGAGCCTGGCATTATGGGATCGTGGGAGCCTGGTAGGTATGTGTAGGGTAATTAATGATGATAAATAGGGAGGTGCTAGTCCATATCAGATTGTAAAGGTTAACAGTCAAATCTTGAAGTCTGATCTTATGTGAATCGGGAGCCAATGAAATGAGAACAGGGGTGATATGACATTTTCTGGTTCAGGCTCTTCACATAATATCATACCTTATCACATCTTACCAAATCACATCACATCATCCCATATCATAATAATAATCCATTACATTTATTTAGCGCTTTTCCAAGTGCTCAAGGTGCTTTACATTACATATTACATGTAATACATCAATACTGTGGACAATACTCGCAGGAGCAAATAAGTGTCTTGTCCAATGACACAACGGCATGTTGACTGCAGTGGGGTTCAAGGCAGGATTCAAGCTGTGTTCCCCAGCGCCCCTGATCTGATGATCTCAATAGCCCACTGCACCATAGCCGCCCAGCACATCATATGACATCACATCATACCCTATGACATCATACCATACTCTGTCGCTCTGCTGACACACACACACTGAATGAGCAGACCCATTTCAGACAGAGTGTATACGTTTTCAAACATTTCTCCCAGCAAAGTGATCGGAGTCGGAAATTAACTCTGAATGTTGGATTTAATTTACCGATCCTCAAAACACTTGCTTCAAGGAGAAAATGTATTTATTTAGCGATGACTCCTGCTATTCTTAGAACACCCCCTGCAGGCGACTCATTGGCTGCCTGCGGGCAACCAGGCTACTATTTATTCAGACACTTGAGTTTGCCTGTCTTTCATAAGCCTTGATAATTCTGGGGGCAGGACAACATGCTTTACGAGATGGATTTAAAAAAAATGTTGTGTGGAAATAAATTGCAATCCCCAATCTTTCTACGTAGTCCCTGCAATCCCCTCAAGTACCCCTAGGGGTCCCCCTACCCCCGATTGGGAAACAACTCAAACGTTTTCATACCAAGGACCACTTAACCAATAAAAAAACACTCGCGGACCACCTAACTCCACAAATATCCAAAAACCCATAGTTTTTCTAGAACAGATTACAAATCGCCTGCAAATGTTACAAACAGGTGACGAAGGTGTTGCGCTGGGCTATATCATGCAAACGAAAGTGAAATTTAAGCTTACTCCATTGCGGAGATATTCCCGCGAGAGTGCGGAAAACTTAAATTAAATTATTTATTTAAAATGTGAAATGTTACCAATATACTCACGGACCACTAGGGGGCGCTCACGGACCACACTTTGAGAAGCACTGATCTAGATGATCTATTTGACCATTTGAAAGTTTGTTTTAATAATATTGTTCCACTAAAATCCTCAAAGTTCCGAATGTGTTCTTTTATGGCCATCAGCTTTACGTATTTCAACTTGCATGATACCCTGAGGCGGGGGAGTCAGTTGGAAACACTGATCTGAACTGTAGCAGAACCCTTTGTCTTAACAGTTGGGAACAAATCACGCACAATAGCAACTGAATTAATAAAATACTGTAGAGCCGATGAACAGGAGTCAGAGGCGGTGTATTCAGAATGGACTTCCACACTTTATTATCCATTAATTGACAAGAGGTGCTGTCAATGTGCTGCTCTGTATGATAAGCTAGCATGAATGACAACAAACCCCGGTACCCTCACTAACGGGTCCGGGTTGTAACACACAATAATCACAGATCTAGATGAGATCATAGACAGTTCAGTAGAGTGTGCTGAAGTGTTGGATGAAGGACAGATAATACACCCTTCACCCTGTCACACCCTCAGCTCTGGCCTTCATCTGGCAGATGCTGTTGGGTCCTTTATTTACAAAATATCAATACAAAACACATGGACACCTACTTTTATTGGGTCAAGAGACTGCATATTCAACAAACAAAGTATTCCCTCTTACCTCAGGCCTTTATATCTATTATTGGGTTTAAAAAAACAATACACATGGACTGACAGTGCCGTCAAAATACACGCCTGTGTTTGGGAACAGCAGCAGCAGAAGATGTCACATCCATTTCTATTTCTCACTCTTTCTTGGTTATGCCAAGCGCCTTTGACTTCTGACTGAATTGGGTTGTCGCTCCAGATAACAGGATGACTGCCATGTTGTGTGTTGTATTTGATGCTAATGCTAGTTCAGCTAAGCCGTAACTATATGACAACCCGACTCAGGTCAGTGATTTTAGTCTAAGTGACAGATAAGTTAGATTTGTCAACATTTTAATTTGTACCATGTAACCCAGCATGAAAACTGTTTGCATGCCACAGTAGAACACCTCACAATACGGCTTACTGTATCTGAATCCTATGGCTATCAGGATGTTTTTGAAAGGATATTCTGTTAGTGTCATTCTGTCTGTCCAATGGTTGGTCCATCGTTCTGGTTCTGAATGGCCTTGACATTTCTGACAGACATTCATGGTCCCAAACGGATGACTCCAAGTGATTATGCTAATCCCCTTATGAGGGCTTTGAGTGAAATGATTTGATGTGTTGCCTGAACATCACCCTTGAAATCTCTGAATTGCTTGACTGAAAAAACTGAAATGTTGACTTTAATTAAATGTATAATTTCAACAGATTTCACATATTGCTTTCAACTAACCTAATCAAGTTATCTGAAATGTGTTGACATGAAACCTTTTTAAAGTCAACGTTTCAGTATTTCAGTGATCTTCATAATTTTTTTTTAGAAATGTTTTATGGAAAAAGCAGAGCTAGAACATTTCTAACTACATATCAACAGTCTGTCCAGTTAACAGAAATGTTTCCAGCAGCTGCATCAGGTGCCTGCTATCTGTCATGCTTTGATTTACACTGTGCAAACTTTAATGCCCATTTTGATACTTTAAAATAATAATATATGATATTTTGTATATTGGGATGGCTGCAATGCAACAAGAAAACAAAGAAGCATTCACACTGTGTAAAGTTTGTAAATAAAAAGCAGATTTTTTTTAACGTTAATGATAGATTTACAAATACTTCTCTCAGCAAACCAGTCCGAACAGTCGGGGGCAGGGAATAGAAAACTCAGCTTGGTCTTAGCATGGTTACAGGTATGGGGAAAGGCTAAAACCCAACAAACAGGATCTGAATGCTGTATAATAGTGAGGCATCACTACGGCGTTGTGATCATTTGCGGATGCATCAAGATTAAATGAGGCATAACACTGGACTTACAAAGAAAAGGACCTGGCATTGACTGCATGTCTCACATTGATTTATTCTACAAGCAGTATTTATTCCATTGTACAGTATTTATTTTCTACATTATCTTCTTTTGTATCTGATTCTATTTACACACAGACTTACTTACTACATTCTCTGCAACATTTAGCTTATTGCATTTTATTTGACATGTATATAGTTTACTTCATCTGCATTATTTGCAACATAATTTGCACTATTTTATTTGTACTCATTCTTATGTATATTTATGTTGCACTGTTGGAGGAGCATGGGACTTTCATTTTCATAAATACAATATAGCTACTGTGTGTGCATGTGTCAATAAAACCTTTGAATCTCTGAAAGATAACAGCGGCAGTCTGCTGAGACGAGCATCAGTTCTCTGGATGCTACAATCAGACCTCATCTGGAACTAAATGACAGATAACTCCCTCTTCCTGTCTCAATCTCCCTCCTGTCCACTCCTCTCTCCCTCCCTTGGCCTTTCTTGATCTTTTTGTCTTGATTTCAACACGCTCTTTCGTCTCCTTTTTTCCACCCCATGATCTCTCATCTTACTTTCTTTCACTCCCCTTCTACCTCACTGTCTGTTTCTGCCTTTACCCTGCTTTTATCGTCTCACATTCATATTCTCCATATTCCTGAATCCATCTTTCCTTCTGTCCCTCAACATAGATATACTTAAGTAAAAGTTCAGATACATTAACATAAACTTAAACAAATCTAAAGTAAAAGTACTCATTATGCAGAAACGCACATTTAAGCACAATACATTTTTTAAATATTGTATTTTTATTATTTATGCATTAATGTGTTGATTTAGATTTTGTATTTATAACATAAATCTGCAATTTAGCTAGTAGCTCAATCTGTAAAATAAATGAAGTGGAGAAAAAGGTAAATGTACTTTGTTAAATTCCACACAAAAAATGTCTGCCCTACAATTATTCATAAAAAAACAAAGTTTGAACAGTTTGACCAAGAATTAAGACATTATAGTAACTTTATTTAAAACATTATTATGCTTAACAAAAGGGCAATCAAAACTAATTGCGTATTTAACAATTAATCTGAAATATGAAACTGTATTTTTATTTATTTATTCAATGTAATTTTCTATTACTGTATATGTCTACCCCTGATGTGAAGTGTTTTTGTATACAAAATATATGATGTTTGTGCACTGAGAAAACTTAAACGATGACTTTAATTAAATGATGTCAACAGATTTCAAATAACTGTTTGTTTGTATTACGTAATTTGAAAGCAATAATATTAGGCCTTCTCTTAATATGTGTTCACAAAATGCATTTAATTAAAGTCAATGTTTCAGTTTTTTAAGTGTAGAAGTTCTTGAATAAAAGATGTCCCACACATCTTGTCCCCAGCCAATCTAGCATCTGAATGCACAATGACCGACTCCCCCCCCCCCCCCCCTCCTCCCCTCCCCCCCCCCCCCCCCTGGAGCCGGGCCCTGGGCAGCATTAGTGTCAAGGTGACAATGTGGAGCAGGCGTTAATTGTACAACTTGGAAAGCTGACAGGATTCACAGCTTTGGTTCAGCCGGGGCAGAGCAGGGAGAGGACACGGACAACTTTGACGAGAACATTCCTAAACATGTCAGCTGCACCGATACACAAGAGACAACACAACCTGGGGGTTTAGTAAGAGCACATGTGACTCTAATCCTCTGCATTTTAAAGGCAGAGGTGGCAAAGGTACTCAGATCTTGTACTTAAGTGGAAGTAGAAGTACCAGAGTTTAGGAATACTCCGTTACAAGTAAAAGTCCTGCAATCATAATGTGACTGAGGTAAAAGTAAAAAGGTATTCAAAATATAGTGAAAGTAGCGACAGTAAAAGTAGTCGTTGTGCAGATTGGTCCATTTCAGAATAATATATATGATATGTTTTATCATGAAATGTTCTCAAAGCTGGTAAAGGTGCAGCTAGTTTGAATGACTTTGTATACTGCAGGGTAGCTTGTGGATTTACTCCAGGTGGAACTAAAGTCTGATTTAACACTTGATTAGATTTCACATCATTCATCCAGATCTGTGAAGTAACTAAAGGGATTAGATATATGTAGTGGAGTAAAAGTACACCAGTTACCTCTGAATTGTAGTGGAGTAGAAGGACAGAGAAGCAACACATTGATACAATCAAGTAAAGTACAAGTACCTAACATTTTTACTTAAGTACAGTACTTGAGTAAATCTACTGTCTTTACTATGTTATGTAGCTTTCAGGACTGTAATAATGCAATAAAAGAGCTGAGCGTGCTCCGTAAACCTGTAGAGGCTTCTCAGTTGTGTCATAAATGTCTTTGTTACCACGACGATGGTCCACTGGAGACCTGGCTGAGGGGAAATTATGGCACAACAAAAGGGCCGAGTGAGACATAGCTGAAAAAGATGGTTGTTCTCAAGTTGGTCGTAAGGTTGTGAGTGAACAGCTTGAGTAAGTGCAGCGTTGGACTGTGGCTCCTCCACGAGACAGAGCAGAGCATGGGGTCCTGATGCAGAACTCACCATATTGCCCTTTGAGTTGATATTCTGTTCTTCTGGTGCGCAAACAAAAGCCTAGGAAGAAGAAAATACTCAAATTAAACCCACAACTACTTTAAGTACCAGTTAAAGGACCCATTATGCAGAAAGGCTCATTCAAGCACCATATATTTTTAAATATTGTATTATAATTATCGAGTAATAATGAATTATATGATTATTTTATTTATTATTGCGGTAATGCGATCACTTCAATTTGAACTTGGTTTATTTTAAATTACTTTTTATACTAATAGCTTAACCTATTATTTTACATAATAATGTATTGGTTTAGATTTTTTATATAAATCTGCAAAGTAGCTATTAGCTCAATCATTGAAATAAATGCAGTGGAGAAAAATCTAAATGTACCTAATAACATTCCACAACTGTTTTTACTGTACTTCAATTATTTAAAAAACTTTAGATATTTTACAGATTTATATCATTAATACAATTATATACATTATATTATTTTAGAACATTATTTTAGCAACACAGCAGTAAAGGAATAACACTTAGCCTCACCTTTACCTGATGCGACTTAAAGTGAATCTTATATTAAAAGGATAAAGGGTGTGGTTCTTGGAATCCTTAGCTGCTAACTAGCTTTGAATTAGCATGCCTTTGTCCATTATTTTGCAACACTGGTAAAGTGGTGTCATTCCAACCTAGTCCATTCACTTCCACGTTAACTTCCAACCGTTGCATTTTTATTTCCAACACGGCCATCTTCTGTAGAAGTTTGTGGAAGTCATCTGTAGAGAACGGAGGCATTTTGCTGCTAACTAGCTTAAGCTAAATATCATGCTGTACCAGGCTTTAGCTGTTGCTAGGCCACGCTACTGTAAGACTGAGGTTGTCGTAAAAAATATTGAAATATGGCTGAAACCCTCCCGTCTATTTACGAAGAATAACTGTCCCAGTGATAAGTTAATGTCCAGGAGCCGCTGCTCGAAGTTTTCAGAAAAAGAAAAGCAAGAGCAAGCAGAAACACGTCTGCACTGTAAGAAGGTTGGAAGGATGTGTTGGCGACAGTATGGAGACGTCACCAGACCAGCAGGTAGCATCTTCTCCACTGAAATTATATCAGGAACTATACACAGCCACTGTATGCCTTCACTGTAAAACCTAATAAGTTGTGGTAACTTAAAAAAGTATGCAAACTCGTTGCCTCACTTCAAGTAAGTTAAGTTAACTTAGAATGGTGAGTATGAGCAACTTATGTATTCTAAGTGTGCATTAATTAATTTTGAGAAGTACAACTGACAAACCTTTTAAGTTATGTAAACTTAAAAGGCATGCTTTGCATTAACCTATTTTTTTTATTTGTGTGAACTCAATGAACAAATTAAACCCTACTTAAATAAATAAATCACCAGAACTTAACCCTTTTAAATTCTACTAACTCATAATTTCTAAGGTTTACTAATTAAATTGAACAAACTAATTCCTGCTAACTAAGATAATTGTACTACAACAAATCTCAAAACACATTGTGTAAACTCCAACAATCTCCAAAAATAATGCCTTTAAAACACTAATTGATTCAGTTGCAATACAACATTCAACCAACATTTTGATCTGTGTCGAACAATAAACAAGGGTAATATTGCCAGATGATTCAATATGATGGTAAATATAATTGAAATGTACATTTGCTTTTTATGTATTAAAAACCCTTATCTTAATAAAAACAGCAGTGCACAACATACCAATTATAAAAATTTAAAATCTATAATGACTGTATAAAACGGGCACTGTTATACTTAAAAAAATGTAAAGAGAGAGAAAAGGAGATCAAAAAGACAGAGTTTAAGAGTTTGGATAAGCACCTTTAACCTGTTAAGCCCCAAGGTCCCCGCCGGCGGGTACTTTTTTATTTTTTTTGTCTCAGGGGATCTTAATATTTAAGAACCTATTAATGTGTTATACCAGATTAACAGGAATAATCTCAGCTAACTGACGATACAAACCATTTTTACCAAAACAAAACACAAGTCTCATAAGAAGCATCTAAATTACCCCTGAGCGAAAAATGCTAACGCACTTTGGCACAGAACTCAAGATAAAAGATACCCTTATTTCTTTTCGTAGCTGCACATACAAGATATTTGATTAAAGCTGAGGTTCCACAGATTATTTAGATATCATCACTGAGTGATCCGAACTCTTGACAGCAAACACAGACATCACAACACGTACCTTTACGGAGCTTTTACGGGAGATCGTCTCACCGTAGCTGTCAATCTGATCAAAAGACTGGTTCAATGGCATTAAAACGAGAAAAAACGTGGCTGAATCGGTTAATCCATAGGTTGATAATGTTTCTGGGTGATCATTTTTTTAATTTTAATCCAAAATTCAATTTGTATGTAAAAATTGGAGAGTAAAAGTTAGCTGCTAATGGTAGCCATCAGAGTTATCACAGCTTCCGGTCTTGGCTATGCGGCAGTTTAACACACACACATTACCAAATAAGGAGTATGTGGGAGTTCCCCTCGATTCCATTGGCTCTGACGGTTAGAAAGAGATGTCAATCAGCAAAATCGACCAAGGGGGGCCAGAGATATGGAAAATGCACCCAAATGACCCCAGAAGTGTTTTTTTTGTGCAAAATCTGTCTAAAAATGTCAAATTTCACTTGTTTTGCATCAATCTTGATACAGGGTACTTATTATATGTTGTACTTTGGATTCCTAAAGCTTTTAGTCTACCATCCCATCATTCAAGGGTGGTTTTCACTATAAGTACTTTTTTTTACTGTGTTCAATCTGAATTTACTTTAAAATAAAAACATCTATATTGATTCTGACACTTCTACATCCAACTCACAGATGTAACCTTGCGTTGAGAAAAAAGATTATTAATTTAACCCTTTTAGAAGGGAAGATATGGTCATTTGTTCTGGGAATGTCATTTTCGAGCCTGAGACCTGAAAAACAGGCTTAACAAGTTAAAGAAGGGATGTCAACATTCCAAAAATGTAGTAGTGGTTACCAAACAAAATGTCTCAAAGATATTATGGTTAAAAGCAATAATTAAACACTAATTACTATGTACCAGACATAAATTCCTTTTTCACCATTTGCATTTTTGTAAGACGTTTAAACCAGTCTTAATTTCCTCTCTTATATCTTTTTAATGTTGCTTTGGAAAGAACTTTGCAAACGTTTTGCCCAAAACATTTTTTACAAGACTATATTTATTAGAAGACAAAATCATACCTCGGTATCTGAATCTCTCTTGACATTCCTGCTGGTAACTTTAAGAATTAAACTGCCAAGCCAACAAACCTAATGCAGTTCTGACATAATACATTAAAGCTAGAGCTGCATGTTTTGATTAATAGAAAAATATGTCCAACCATTTTGATAATCGATAAATGAAAAAGTGATTTTTCCTCTAAATATGGCCTCTAAAATATTTAAAGATTTCCTGCCTTCTTTTTTTTTTCGATCAAACTAAACATCAAATTAAAGGCATCAGCTGGGATGTATATTTAACTTTTGTTCTGACATTTTATAGACCAGGGGTTTTCAAAGTGTGGTAAGGTGAGCCTCCCCATCATCGCTACCTATTAGAGTTGGTCTTCCTATGAAAACATTCATTTTGCATTTGCATTAAAGTCTTTGCTAAAAAATGTAGCTCAAGTACACACTCAAACTGCGTTGTAACATTATATCCAAAAAGGTGCTGTAAATGTGGTGTGAGGAAACTAATGCTATGGATGCAAATACAGAACGTACATTTATTTTACACCTCATTTCTGATCTAGACTCCTGGAGTGGAGTGCACCAGCTGGGCGTAAAAAAGTAGGTCTTAACTCTAACGTCGGGCTTAGCTACGTCCGATTTAGTGATTCGAATTTACACCGAGTGCACCAAGCCTGACTAGTCTTGGTCGTAGCTGCGCCTGGTCTTAAGATGCGCGTCCACGTGAATACACGCGAAACAGTAATTGTTGCCAAGCAAGACACGTCTACATAATTTAACACTCAAACTCCTCCATTCAGAGCAAGCTAAGACTTGGATAACGAAGTCATGGATAACGGAAACCAAAAGAAGAGAAAAATGATGCCCACACCCCGAAAAAGAAAGAGGGATTTTACAGAGCTACAGCGTGAACTGGTGGAGAAAGAGATCGTTCATGTGGAGGTGGAGACCGCACAACTGAGAGCGAAACACGACAACATTGAGCTGGAGAAGGAGAAATTAAGACTCAAAATTATAATTCTTAAGAATCAGCAAAGAATCACTGAAGAAGACAATTTGTCATTCACCATTCTCTAATCATATTTGTTGTAGGCTACTTGTTTTTATCTCAATTTCATGTTAATAGTTCTCCAAATGTTATCTAATGTTCTTGTATGTGTTTTTTGAATAAAATAGGCTATAAAACGGCCTAATGAAAATATGTGGTCACAATGGGGGGTTATTGAAATGCAATTGCAAAAAAACAGCGTTCATATTACAAATATACAGGGCTATGTTGTTTATTATGTGATTGTGGTTAAGTCGTCACGGATGCCAGGAGGATTTTGCTGCTTCTTCTTGTAAGTGAATATAATTCCTAAGGCGGCGCTGGAGAGCCAAGGAAACTTGTCTAATAGCCCGACATGCAGTTGTGCGATGAACATTAATCATGTCTCCCACAGTATTAAAGTAAAATCTGAGCGCAATCAGCACCTGCAAGGTTAGGGAGAGCGCAGCGTTTCTGTCTGATCCGTTCTGTGGTTGAGGGGAGATCTCCTCGATTCAATCAAAAAGGGCAGAAAGCCGAAACAAAACCTCTCTATCAGCTCACTGAATAGAGTGATAGATGTGGGTTTGTTCGATCACAATGACTCTCTCTTCTTAAATGCCCTTTCGTTGTTACAACATGTAAACAAGACGCAATGCCATAGTTAATATCCTTCTTGCCTGTTTTACGTTACTATGGATACTAGTCTGTCTTTCCGATTTACGCCTGCTCCATACTAGGCGTAAAAGTTACAACCGGGCGCAACGCATACAGGGCTTAAGTCTAAGTGGTGCACTAGTCATAACTTTAGTTTGGTCTTAACCTTCGGTTCTACGTCGGACGTAGAGTTACGCCCAGTTTACGCCCAGCTGGTGCACTCCACTCCTGGTCATGGAATTTAGAGTACAGTATTTTCAACACACCAAATTAAATCTTTTGGTTGCAAGTTTGTGTAAATAGGGGATATGACTTTTCAATAAATGCGAACCAAACAGTTTTTTTGTGTTCAAGTATTTACAAAGCATGTCTTGAAGAAATCCTTGGAGTCGTCACCAAGAACAATCGGAATGCCTTTGAGGACAACAGAGCGCTGTTCAGTCACGTCCGGTGTCTAATGATAGAGATAAAGAAGATAAAGGTTAAAGGACAAACTCACAAGATGAAAAATGTTGGCCTTTTCCATCTTTTGGAGGGGTTGTTTGAATTATTTTAGAAGGCTTTTGAAGTAGTACCATATCGTCATCAATGTATGTGACAACAAGTTGCTAAGTTATATTACTTACCACCCAGTTGATGCTCTGCATCATCTCTGTCAGTTTCTGTCCCACCAATCCTTTTTTTTTATTTGAACAGTTGGATGAAACGTGGGGTGTGCTGGTCCAGAGCCTCAAAGAAGTCTGCCTCAAGGTTCCTACTGGTAACACGATTACATTCAGAAAATACCTGAAAAAGTAGAGAAGGGGGTGGGGTAGGAGATGGAACACCAGCACATTAGGAAGACATTAGTTTAAATCATAACAATTGTGCAAGCAGGCAACCACTATGGCTTAGACAGAAAGGCAGGGTACACGTATAGCCCACTACAATTTAATATTGTATGCTGAGATTTCAGGCCTCTATAATTAATTAGTACTGTTTTGATTTATTGCTGCAACGTTTTGTTTACTAATTGAAAAAAGGGTCTTTATAGCCAAGGTTCGGTACACGGGAGATCAGTCAGAAAGGCTACCAACACAGACGAGGATTAGGCAGGGACCGGGTCAGGACACGAAGCTGGGTCAGGTACACGGGGAATCAAGATATTAGGAATAAACACTGCTGGAATGCTAGGAATAACAAAGACAAACTGGCACTGAAGGGAATGTGGATGCAGACTAAGTAGACAGAGGGAGAGATGATAATGGGGAACAGGTGAGGCTAATTAGGGATGGGAAGCAGGTGGAGTTCAATCAAGGGCAGGGAAGCTGAAACTGAAATGAGAGAAAGAAAAATTAAAATTGATTAGTGGATCAAAAAATGAGAACAATAATATTTGCCAAATGTTATGATAAGGAATGTCAGGTTTGAATGCCGACCTATCCTGAATCTGATGTTCTTTGCTTTTGTGTGAATTAAAGGTGGAATAAACATTGCTCTGAAAGTTAAAGCCTTGATATGGACAAGTCACCTTTTGCTTCAACTTCAAATGTCTTCGCAAATGTGTGAAAAAGTCGGCTTGACTGAAAGGCTCTATAAAGTCGCATAGCTGACAGTGGAGCGCTGTTTCACTCTATTTCTCGATATCCTTGAGTGTGCCATATTGATAAGTGAAACTTGAGTGCATTAAAAGATTTAAACGTGCAAAGGCATTCCTTAAAGGCCCTGTCACACTGTCCCGAAATTGACACCCGATTGCCACCGCTCACGAAGTTGCTGCCGGAGCCTGAGAAACTCCACCGGCGGTCATACGAAGGCTTAAGATGCCCTCACGAATGGCCCGATGTTGCTACGATCACAGCCGAATTTGAACATTTCCTTTATCGTGTGTCCATCGGGTTGTTTTATTGCACAACAAAATCATGTAAATATATTATGTAAATAACCCAATTTGTGTTCTGTGAAACTAAAAAGGATATAATATATTATTTTGAAGGACAGTTGACAGGAAGTTGTTGTTGTTATGGAAACAACATTACGGAGAAAACGTAATATTTTCTACATATAACGACGGATAAAGTAAAGAACAAAGTCTGAAGATATCAGTACAGTATCATAGTACTGTAACATAATTGTTTTTGGTACTTTCATTGCAGTTGTATGTCTTAAATGTAATGTAAATGTTGCCGTCATGTGTGGTTCGGGGCCATCTTCGTGCGAAATTCACAATTCCATATTCGTGTGTCCATCGGGTGTCAATTTCGGGACAGTGTGACAGGGGCTTTATGGAGGCATGGGAGTGTTGATGTCCTAGTATGGCAGCCATGTTTGAGGAGGTAATGCTTCAGTAAAAAGCCTCTTTTTTCAGAGCAAAATGAGCAGAACTTACAGGTCCACTGCATCAGAGGTTTTCAATCTGCTTGGCAAATCTGAAAATCAAGAACGACAAACCAACAAAAATAATCAAACATCACGTATACAATAACAATTTAGAAACTACAGTGTTGTATTTACCTGATTCAGAATACAAAATGTGTATTATGAAATAAGTGAAAGTGAGAAGAGGACTACATTGCATCCATGCTATTGTTGTGATCAAATTCTAGTGATGTTAAGATAAAGCTCTTACGCCGCCGCTCATATACAAAGTACAAACGATCAGAGAGGAATTGTGTAGTGTGTAAAAATACCTTTTACTGCTGTGATTGTGGAGTTGCCACCATCTGTTAAAGCCTGAATGGGGAAGAATAAAACAATTGAAAGCAGCTATTTCTAACAAAAACAGACATTTAATCGATTATAGCAAAGTTTGCAAACATGACAAATCATCACCACAACATTTTTTAAATATGGCATAGCCTTTAAATCACAAAGACCTGGATATTACAACCATCATGAATGCCTTCTGCAGGTCTCCCTTGAAAAAGAGATGTTGATCTCAATGGGATTTTCACCTGGTTAAATAAAGGCTACAAACAAACAATCAAATACATATTATTCAACTGAGTACGCCAGCCAACATCTTCACTATTATAACAGAATACATTGAATGTAAACACTATACTCTTTTTAAATGTAGACTAATATCAGAGCAGTGATTTCATTATGTACAGAGCACAGCTAACTTTTATGCTATGCTAATTTAAATCAAGTTTCACCAAATGCACTTTAAACATTTCATGCATGAGTAAAACAACCATTTCAGTTCAGTGTTTCCCCTACCATTGTCTTAGAGGGGTGCTGCGCCTGCCAACGGAGGTGTTTTTTTTTTATATATATATAAATATTGCACCAAATTGCAACTAATCTATATCTACAGTCACTTTTCACATTGAACATGTGCTCTTTTATTAAATAAACTAAACGCTTTCATTTTAACTTGTGAGTTTAGTGTTCTCATTCATAACACTCCGTTCGATGTCTCACTATGGGATGCGCCTCAACGCGTATGCAAACAGAAGCATCAATCTCATTACGCCAATCCTGATTGGCTGGTGATCTTGACGTCTACGTCAAGGAATCCACCCACCCTTTAAGTAGCTTGCGCTACGTCGCAGCGTCATTCAAACACCTCTTCTCGCTTCAGAGCACATCTTGAATTTCAGTAGCCGGGTTAGCTTAACGGTCCACAGACTGAACCCAAGCTAACATTCGGTCGACGGGTGCTTGCCGGTTACTTTTTTTGCTTTGCAGAAGAATTGAACAAATATTAACACACCAGTTAATATTGTAATCTGCCCCGCCGTTTTTTCTTTCGAAATAACGGTATGGTTTGATTTTTTTTTCTATCTTCAAACAGTAACATACCTGTTACTAGCTTGTCCCTCCGCGCCGACACCCCGGCAAACGAGGATGGACCCTTCTTTCCCTCACACCAGAGGAGTCGGAGGCTCGGCTCGGAGGCTCGGCTCGGAGGCTGCGGGTTTAAGATCTCGGGCACGGACTCACACCAGGTCTGCTCGTCCTGCCTTGGGCTGGAACACGCCCAGGAAGCTATCGATACCCCCGGTTCGTGCGGGCATTGTGCCCGCTTCACCATCAAGAGCCTCCGCCAACGGCTAGCGCGCCAAGCTAGCCTGTCGGGACGGGACCCCTTCATGTCCGTTGATTCGCCGGCCGGCAATCGGGACATGGTAGCGACCGCCGCGGAGATTGAGCCCCGCGCTGTGTCAGGCTGGGGCCCGGTGGCGGCAAGAGCCGCGAGAGCGGTGCCCCGCACTGTGTCAAGCTGGGGCTCCCAACTGGACCTCACCGTGGTTCCACCCGCGGAGGATGTCCTACAGCTGGATTATATGGAGGAGGATGAAGAGGATGCCTCTGAGTTCCTCTTATCCGACTCGGATGAGCACGAAGATGACATCTTCGTTTCATCTGCCCAGGCTGCCAAGCCGGAGGCGATGTCCGCTCCCCCGGGCGAAAGCACACCAGCTTCGCCCTGCCTCAGTATGGACTTGCAGACCGTGTGCCAACGCGCTGCGTCCAGGCTGGACATCCCCTGGCCTGAAGTGGCCAAGGAGACCTCCAGATCTCGCTATGAGGGGAAGAACTTGCCCCAAGCAGCGAGGATGAAGAAGCCGCTTCTCTCAGTCTTTCCAGAGATGCTGGACGAGGTGTCGGTCTCGTGGAGAGACCGCCCTTTCAGCAACAAGGCCCCGATCCAGGGTGCCTCCTCTTTGGACTGTGACGGCATGGAGAAGCTCGGCCTGCACCGCATGCCGCCCATGGAGCCGCTGGTGGCAGCCCACCTCCAACCGCGGCTGGCTTCGGCACCGAGCAGACACCCCACGCTACCGGCAAAGGCAGACCGCTTCCAGTCAGCAATGACCGAACGAGCCTATAAAGCCGCAGCTTTGTCCGCCAGGGCACTCAACATCTCCTCGCTGCTGACCGACCTACCAGGCGGAGCTCTGCGAGGACATGACGATCAAACCTGAGCCTGCCGTGTGGGACGAAATCGCAGCGATCACGGACATTTGCCTCCGTGTGCAGCGCTGTGCAGTCCAAGCCACGGGCAAAGCACTGGGGATAATGGTGGTACAGGAGAGAGCCAGGTGGCTTACCCTGACGAACCTTCCAGACCGGGAAAAAGAGGACGTCTTGGACATACCTATTATTCCCGAGGGCATATTTGGCTCCGCTCTAGCTTCGATGCAGCAGCGGTGTGAATCCAAAAAGAAGGAAGATGAGGCTCTCCAGCTTTGTCTTCCCCGAAGGGTCCAGCCGCCGCCTTCAACGGCCCCGCGGCAGTCCTTCGCTCAGGCTGCCTCACGTCCTGCCCGTTTCAAGATCCCGAAACAGCAGGGGCCACAGCCCGCCCCGGGTCTCCAGCCCAGACACGAGGCGAAGACGAGCTGGCCAAGAAAGTCTCCGGTTCCGGCAGCAGCCGCTCAGGCACAGCCGGTCCAGACTTTCAGCCACCAGACGAGGAAGAAGAAAAGGGCGGCCTGACAGCCTCCTCTCCTCTCCTCGATAAAAGAGCTGGAAGTTCCCTGTTCTCCAGCTCCAGAACACGTTCCAGTGTTAGATGCTCATGTGTTTCCGGGGTGCAACCATGCCCCCATCTTCCCGCCGCCTCGAGTGATGTCAGAACGTCATCCTCAAGTTCGCGCCATGAGGGAAATGGACTTAACATCAAAGACAGCAAGCTCCGCTGCTCGTTTAAGTCACACAAACACATGTCATCACTATTGTTTCTTAATAAATCATTTTCCACTGTCGTTTCCAGGCTTAAAGCCAAGGGCGCAGTCAATAAAAATGAAAAGAAAGACAATAAACAGTCTGACGTCTAGCCCCTTCTAAGAGTGGCTGCTACCTCTCTCAGAAAGCGGACGATGGACTGGGCTGTGAAGGCATCACCGCCACGCGCATGCGCAGTGTCGACCGGGGTTGTCAACCTGGGGTACCACCGTGTTCAGACACTAGAGGGCCCCATAACACAACAAATAAAGACACAGAGGGCAGACGACAGGGATGTGACATCTCCACTCGCTTTGAGAAGCGAAAAGTGGAGGATGCTCACAGATTCTGCTTGGGTTTTCAAGACAATAGCACAGGGTTACAGACTCCAATTCGCTGTCACCCCCCCTCACTTTTCGGGCATTCTGCATTCGCAAGCCCGGGGAGAGTCGGCCCATATTATGGAGCAAGAGATTCTCTCGCTATTAGACAAGAAGGCTATATCTATAATACCCTCCGAACAGAGTCAGAGCGGCTTTTATTCCAAGTATTTCCTCATTCCCAAACGGGGAGGGAACGGGATTCGGCCTATACTAGATTTGAGGGCTCTGAACAAATATCTCAAATGATACAAATTCAGAATGCTCACTCACACATCTCTGTTGCGTCTTGTACGCCAAAACGATTGGTTCACATCAGTCGACCTGAAAGACGCGTATTTCCACATCCCAGTATATTATCCACACAGGAAATATCTGAGGTTCGCCTTTCAGGGTGTCTGTTACGAGTACAGAGTACTTCTCTTCAGTCTGTCTCTCAGCCCACGAGTGTTTGTACGGTGTACGGAAGCCGCGATAGCCCCATTAAGACTACAGGGTATTCGCCTGGCAACTTATCTGGACGATTGGCTCCTTCTCGCACAGTCGGAGCAAGAGTCTATTACGCAGACGAATGTTCTCGTAAAACACCTGCTCAACCTGGGTTTCGTAATAAACACAGAAAAGAGCATGTTGTCTCCAGCCCAGACTGTACTCTTCCTGGGCCTACCCCTGAATTCGGTGCCCTTTACAGCCCGCCTGTCAGCAGAGAGAGTGAAAGCCTTCAGGGCTTGCCTCGCTCATTTCCAGCCACGCAAATATGTTCTCTTCAGATCATGTCTGCGGTTACTGGGGCTCATGGCGTCAGCCATCCTGGTTGTACGACTGGGACGCTTACACATGAGGGAGTTTCAGCGCTGGGTAGCTGCCCTCAGACTGGACCCCGTGCGTCATGGCGCGCGGAGAGTGATGGTCACTATGAAATGCATAATGGCACTGCACCACTGGCTGCACCCGACTTTTCTATTACGGGGCGTGCCTATGGGTGCTGTCCTATCGCGGAAGGTGGTCACCACAGACGCATGTCTGACGGGCTGGGGGGGTATATACGAAGGTCGACCTGTGAGGGGTCTCTGGAGCAGAGACCTCCAACAGTCACACATAAATTATCTGGAGCTTTTAGCGGTGTTCCTCACCCTGAAACGCTTTCTGCCTTTTCTCAGAGGATATCATGTCCTCGTGAGGACAGACAACACGTCCACAATATCGTATATAAACCGCCAAGGGGGTTTGCGTTCTCTCCAGTTACACATGCTGGCACGCAAACTGATCTTATGGAGCTGCGGACGTCTCCTCTCTCTGAGAGCGACGCACGTACCAGGAGTGATGAACCTCGGGGCAGATCTGCTGTCCAGAGGTGCACCACTATATGCAGACTGGACTCTACATCCAATAATTGTGAGTCAGCTGTGGGTGGTTACGCCCATGCCGCGGTGGATCTGTTCGCATCAAAAGGAAACGCTCAATGTCAGCTGTTCTTTTCAATGCGCGATTTAAACGCACCGTTAGGCGTGGACGCGCTCGCGCACGTTTGGCCTCCGGTCCTTCTGTACGCGTTCCCACCCCTGGCTCTGATACCCCCAACTCTGGCCAGAGTGAGAGAACAACGCCACACACTGATCCTAATAGCTCCACACTGGCCTGCAATGTACTGGCTGGCGGAGATATATCAGCTGCTGTGCGGGCAGCCGTGGCAGCTCCCGCTACGCAGGGACATACTGTCTCAGGCGGGGGGGACGATTTTTCACCCACACCCAGAGCGCTTGGCACTATGGGCCTGGCCCGTGAGTGGTATAACCTGAATACAGTGGGACTCCCTCAGAAGGTGATAAACACTATTCAGAGTGCAAAAGCTTCCTCCACCAGGTCCCTCTATGACTGTAAGTGGAGGGTGTTTGAGGAGTGGTGCCTTCAAAAGGGACACATCTCTTTTCAATGTCCTGTCGGGGTAATTCTATCATTTCTACAGGACCTGATTGATAAACACAGAGCTTTCTCTACGATCAAAGTGTACCTGGCTGCTATTGCTGCATGCCATGTGGGCTTTGAGGGAAATACGCCAACATCCCTTGGTCTGCCGTTTTATGAAGGGGGCTCGCAGGCTCCTCCCTGTTTCCAGGTCACTGGTGCCCTTATGGGACTTGGCAGTGGTTTTAGATGGGCTCACTCGACCTCCATTTGAACCCCTGGAAGAAGCTGACATGAAACACCTGTCACTGAAGACAGTGTTGTTACTCGCTCTGGCATCTGCCAAGCGAGTCAGTGACATTCATGCGCTCTCTGTACATCCTTCATGCACTCAGTTTGCCCCGGGGCAAACGAGAGTGTTGCTGAAGCCCAACCCTGCCTTTGTACCTAAGGTGGTTGGCTCATGTACCCCCATTGACATTGAGGCATTTCCTCCACCACTGTGAATTTGCTGTGCCCAGTCCGTGCTTTACGCACCTATATGGACAGGTCAAAAGAGTTTCGATGCAATGACCAACTCTTTGTATCCTGGGCTAACCCTCATAAGGGCAAGCCCGTTACCAGGCAACGGCTCTCCCACTGGATTGTGGAAGCGATTGCTCTGGCTTATACGAGTCAGGGTTTGCAGGCACCAACGGGCCTGCGTGCTCATTCTACTCGAGGACTGGCTACATCCTGGGCTTTGTTCAAGGGTGTTTCCATCCAAGACATTTGTGCAGCAGCGAGCTGGTCCTCACCGCTCACTTTTGTCCGCTTTTACAGGCTAGATGTCTCTGCTCCAAGTGTGGCCCGCGCAGTGCTGGGCCCCGTGTTGAGACAGGGTTCTACCTGTTAAGTTCTGGTTGTTTTGGTGATTTTCGAGATAAGCATGTCTAGCAATACGGGAGTTTCAATATCCCATAGTGAGACATCGAACGGAGTGTTATGAATGAGAACTATAGGTTACTTACGTAACCCCAGTTCTCAGAGTAACATGAAGTGAGATGTCTCACCAGACGGCCCTTCTTGCTAAAGCGAAGCGAGAAGAGGTGCTTATTTTGAATGACGCTGCGTCGTAGCGCAAGCTACTTAAAGGGTGGGTGGATTCCTTGACGTAGACGTCAAGATCACCAGCCAATCAGGATTGGCGTAATGAGATTGATGCTTCTGTTTGCATACGCGTTGAGGCGCATCCCATAGTGAGACATCTCACTTCATGTTACTCTGAGAACTGGGGTTACGTAAGTAACCTATAGTTTTTGACCCTAAGAAACACTGATGGATTAATCAATAACAATAATCCACAGATCCTCTCTCTGCTCCAGAAGATTGAAAAAAAGATATCCCAATGCCGGGACCGCAACCCGCTCGGAGTAGGCCTATACTGATTAGCGCTCACACGTTGTGAAGTGTAACTTTATAATTTGTTGTAATATATAAAACTGAAAACAGCCACAAGTCACGGCATTAGGCTAAAACAATGACATTAATAATTAAGTTACTCACGTGCTAGTCTTTGTTCAATGCCTTCTAAACAGAACCTCACTATATACAGAAAGCACTTTTATGCAGTTAAATCAAGTCAGTCCTCGTCTATCTCCGTATATTAAATGTTGACACTCTTAAGACTACCTCCTGGGCCAAGCTGCAACAGGATTTCACCACATGATGTCCGCAATAGTTAAGATAGCATTAGCTAACATTAGATAACGTTAGCTAACGTTAGCTAATCTTATTTTAACTAGCAAGCATATAAACCTTGAGATTAAATACAACAAGACAAAAGAAAAAGAAAAAAAACTATTTCCACTAACTTAGTTTTTTAAAATTAGCTCACATCAATTACATTGAGTTAGGTAGATTTTTCGACCACGTATTACAGGTTAATTATTTAAACTGAGTGTTAATAACAAGTTAATACTAAATAAGTAAGACTTACTTATTAATTCTTATTTAACACGATTTTAGGTTTTACAAAAAAAAAATGTCATGTCATGTCCAGCTTCCACATTGTATCTTTCCCTACAGTGAACTCAGAGAAAATGTCTCTGACCTTTTCCTAACACAACTAAAGTATAGAACACGTTTCCGGAGGGAAGCGAGAGTACATGAAAACAGCATCCTATAAAGGTGAGTAGAGTGTGTCACTCTCAAAATCACACCTTCTCTTTTGCTGTATCTGTGGAGAAGAAAGGAATCAATGCCGCGTGCAGGTGATGTTCTATGTGATCACTGTCAAAAGTCATTTGGGCCAGGAAATGAGAAGGCAGCGACTTGTGGAGGTCCTCCAAAATGATACTTATCTGCCAATCACAGAGGGAATCTGAGATAAGGTAAAAAAGTGGATCGTGGAGACACAAGGAAGTGAGGTGTTTGTCGAGAAGTGAGGGTGAGGAGGTAAATGAAAGGGTGATGGAGAAAGATACGGGGGGAGAGTGTTCAGATTGCAGGAGAGCAATGGAGGTAGAAGTGGAGTGGGTAATAGACTGCTGCTGAAATAGCACACGTGGGTCATGAAAAAGAGAAGGAGGGTGTGCGGGGAGAGAAAGGAAGTGTGACTCAGACAAATACCAAATGTTAGAGTGAGTGAGGGAGAGGGAAAAAAGGAAACTGTAATGGAAAGAGACAATCTGACTTTCTTTCACATTGCGCAGTTGGAAAAGATTCCAATTTTGCCTCAAAATGAACATTAGATGGAAATGTCATCTCCATACAGGTCATTTACTTCCCTGCTTAAAATCTACTCTTCAAAATGCAAAGGCCAGGAGACGAGTATGCACAGTGTCGTGATGAAAAGCAGGTGGAAAATCCTGGGACATTTTCTAAAACTCTAAATATTATTGAGCTCGAAAAATGCAACATTAAAAGGATCAATGGAACATTGTTGTCCACTATATTAGGTACAATAGTTCTCACTAGACATTTGGAAAGGACTATAAAATGGCAAACTTATAATACTCCCAGTGAGTGATTCCAGACAGAGCAACTTTTCATGGCATGTACACTATTTTTGCTAAAAATCCCAGAATGCAAATAAACACTTTTCGAATGATGCATTTATACATTTCCATCCATCCATCTTCTCCCGCTTATCCATGGTCGGGTCGCGGGGGTAGCAGTTCCAGTAGAGAGCCCCAAACTTTCCTTTCCCTGGCTACATCAACCAGCTCTGACTGGGGGATCCCAAGGCGCTCCCAGCGAAGAGATATAATCCCTCCACCTGGTCCTAGGTCTACCCCTTGGTCTCTTCCCAGCTGGACGTGCCTGGAACACCTCCCTAGGGAGGCGCCCAGGTGGCATCCTTACTAGGTGCCCGAACCACCTCAACTGTCTCCTTTCAACGCGATGGAGGAGTGGTTCAACTCCGAGTCCCTCCCGGATGACTGAACTTCTCACCTTATCCCTATGGGAGACACCAGCCACCCTGCGGAGAAAACCCATCTCGGCCGCTTGTATCCGCGATCTCGTTCTTTCGGTTATGACCCATCCTTCATGACCATAGGTGAGGGTAGGAACGAAAATGGCCCGGTAGACAGAGAGCTTTGCCTTCTGGCTCAGCTCCCTTTTCGTCACAACAGTGCGGTAAAGCGACTGCAGTACCGCTCCCGCTGCTCCGATTCTCCGGCCCATCTCACGCTCCATTGTTCCCTCACTCGAGAACAAGACCCCGAGATACTTGAACTCCTTCACTTGGGGTAAGGACTCATGCCCTACTTGGAGTGGACAGTCCATCGGTTTCCTGCTGAGAACTGCTGCTTTATACATTTCAACACTATACAATACAGTACATATATTATAGATTATTTTAGATAAAGCCACACTGCAGTATACTAGGCAATGACATGTAACCTCACCTTATCACCTTTAAAAATGAATATCATTGTAACGACTGAATGAACACAAGTAGAGGACTCAATAGCACGACTCAGAGACAGAGGCTTAGGATGCAAAAAGCCAAGGTTCGGTACACGGAGATCAGTCAGTAAGGCTACCAAAGCAGACGAGGAGTAGACAGGGACCGGGTCAGGACACGAAGCTGGGTCAGGTACACGTGGAATCAAGATATTAGGAATAAACACTGCTGGAACGCTATAACAAAGACGAATTGGCACTGAAGGGAATGTGGATGCAGACTAATGGCGCATTTCCACTGCAACGGGGTAGCCCCGTTTAAGCGTCCCTAAGCGTCCTCGCTCAGGCCTCGGGCTGCCTCGCTGGCCGTCCGAGGCCGTGGCGCATTTCCATTACAGTTTAGGACCTGGGGTAGCAACGCAGTGTAGGCGGGGCGATCGGCTTTGTTTTTGTTCACATTTCGAGTTGTTCCGTCGAGCTCCCGCTGGATTTGATCATCCCCAATGAGATGTAGGAACGTCGTCACCTCCTCGGTCGACCACGGTGTGCTTTTCTTATTAGACGTAGCCATTTTTGTAGCTCATCCGTTTACAAAATGCTGTTTATAAAAATGCTGCAAGCTTGCTTCTAAATATATATGCGACGCTAGGGATGAACTTGCGCGCGATCTTGTGACGATTCTCTCTGACCAATCAGCAGTCGAGAGTGTTGACGTCACTAGTTCAGCCCTGGCCCTGGTCTGATAGAACCACGATTTTATGGGGCCGGAAAAAGAGGGAAAAAGTACCCGCTAGCCGGTACTAGGCTATATGGAAAGGCCACCAAAAACTGGCCTGGCCGCTTGAGGACGGTTAAGGACGCTTAAACGGGGCTACCCGCTGCAGTGGAAATGCGCCATAATTAGACAGAGGGAGAGATGATAATGGGGCACAGGTGAGGCTAATTAGGGATGGGAAGCAGGTGGAGTTCAATCAAGGGCAGGGAAGCTGAAACTGAAATGAGAGAAACAAAAATGAAAACAGAAACATCAACATGCTGGCTAGGGCTTTACAATCATGGCGTATAATGTTGAGAAAGATGCAGGGTAAAAGGATATAGGGTGCTGTACTTCTGCAGATTGTAATCCCCTCTGAGCCAAAATGATTTTTGATTCAGCTTCCAGTACTCGTGCACAATGACAGCAGTATGGAGCATCATCTCAACTGAAGTGATATCAGGCACTATACACAGCCGCTGACATTCAGACAGCACTACACAATGTCAATCTTGTAATGTACTCTATAGTGTAGTGAGTGATTTCAGTGTCCATGTCCACTGTTTTCTAAGTATCCCACAATGCAAAGCACCACTTTTAATTGATGCCTTCATTACAGTTACAAGACACAAAAGCTGAAAGTGTTTATGCAAACTAAAAAGTATGTGAGGTCATAATTCACTGCACTCTTTGAAGGAACCAATAATTGTTTATCATATACTAGGAGGAAATTAGTGAATTAGGGGTTGATTTTAAACACACCTACTGTAAGACTTTGAACGGGCAAAATGGGAATAAAATAAAAGTAGACTTTTGTAAAGATTAAAACAATAATGTATCATTGTAAAGGTTCAGCCTTGTTAACTCATTACTTATTCTCAATTTGTTAAATTATTGATTCTGTTTTTAATTATGAGCTAATATCGGAAACATTGGGGCTTGTACAATACGTTTTTGAAAAGCACAGCGGGTAATCCTCGTGGATTCATCTTCTTATTACAGACACATGCATTTCCTAACATTCGGTCTATATGCTGTAAAATGTATTATCTATTCGATGTACACACGGCATCTATTGCACGTCTGTCCGTCCTGGGAGAGGGATCCCTCCTCTGTTGCTCTCCCTGAGGTTTCTCCCATGTTCCCCTTAAGCTGTGGGTTTTCTCTGGAAGTGTTTCCTTGTACGATGTGAGGGTCTAAGGACAGAGGGTGTCGTTTTTCTCATACTGATATTCTGAACAATCTGTGCTGTTGTATTTGCTGTAAAGTGTCTCTACTGTAGGCTATTTTTATTATATGTACAGCACTTTGGCTCGACCAAAAATCGCTTATAAATGTGCTATATAAATAAAACTTGATTTGATTTGAAAAACACAGGGAAGATTTTCACTTGACAAAGTAATACACAACATCCATTACACATTTCTTTTTTTTGTTACATTGGTTTCTATCTGAGGGCTCAGTTGGAAAACAAAAGTGTACAAATGTGTCTCAGCTCTGCAGGATGTACCGAGCTTTCATTTTCCCGCAGGAAACATTCTCCTCTGGCAAGCTGGGTGGCTCAGATAAGCAAGTGTGCTGTCAACTCAGCACCTTGGCTTGGTGCTAGAAAACAGTCCAATCAATACATCATTAATCATCGGTTACTTGTGGCCAAGCCGATGTGGACAAGCATTAGAATGGAGGGATTAGTGGGTGGAGAAATGAGCTTGACGGCTCGCATGTGAAGTCTCAGAGCTCAGTGAAGGAGTCCAGATAAATGATGACGGGGAATGTGTTCCGAGTGCTGAACTGACCCTGATGGATAGCAGCTGCAGGCAGGAGTGTGTGTATAGGTGGCAGTGTGTGTGGTTCATGTTTCATACATGCCCGGACGGTGTTCTTCCTTCCATTTTCTCATGATGGCTTCATCATGTGAGTGCATCCACTCGTAACTGCTTTGCCACAATCAGCATCCTGAGCAATCTGCACGACTGTGATTCACAGCCCTGACTCATCTGGGCACACTTGTAAAACATGATTCATTTCAATCACTGACATACAACTTGACAGAGACAAAATGTGATCACAACAACCATGGTGGTATATGTGTGCTGATACACTCTTCATGTACAGCCAGGCTATTAGGGATTCTGAGCTACTCAGTGCGGATCAGACTCGCGGAAAAAATAATGTTATGTTTATTTTAACAACTTTATGTATAAATCATTCATGGCCTGATTTAAATCACATTAAATGAATGACAGCATATTTAAATATATATGTTTTGTCTTGTTCTGTGTGTGATACAAAAAAAGTGATTTTTAAATGTAAAAAGTATACATACATACACACCTGAACACCTACTTATATATATATACATACTCATACAGATATATAGACACATATATACATATGCACACATTAAGAGTTATAATTAAAAAATGAAGGCATTACAATAAATACAGTATTTTCTCACGTCTGGAGTCATAGACAAATATATTCATAATTAAAATGGACACATTTTTCATCAAAATTCAAATGAACCCGACTTAAGGGAATGTTTATATTTATCTTCTGACAATGGCAAATTAGCACGTAGGAGAAGGCTTCATTTGAACATAACATTTCTGAAAACTCTTGCCTACCATCTGTATGTATTCAGCTCAAAAGGAAATACCATTGCATGCGATGGATTCCTGCACACAGTGAGTTTCTTCCTCCCCACATTACTGCACTCAATAATACATGGTGGGCACTCAGAGTCCCTGTCTGTCTGTCTCTGCCTGTTGTTGGTGCTCCTGCTGAGGGGCGGTGCGAGTGACAAGCGGGGCCCGGCGCTCCGACTCCGCTCAGACAGACACACTCAAGCCGTTTTCCCTCTGCTATAAATGTTTCACCAATTTGTTAAAGCCCTAGGAACAAGCTACCTGCCATGACCTCCTATAGTCCTCCTGTGTGCCGCTGTGAAGAGGAAGAAGGGTTCAATAACCGCCGCCGGCACACAGCAGCAGGGAGAGTGGAGCCCCAAATCAGCACCCTGAGGTGCAGGGGACATACTGTTAAATATCTTGATCACTGTCCATCAGTCTGCTGAATCTGAAATATTGATAATATTGAAATTGTGTGACTGTGAGTAAGGTCTGATAACTAATTGTACAGAGAAAAATACATTGTAAAAACATTTTTTTATGTTATGACTGTTTATGTATGAGAGTATATTCTCATGTACGGAGTCATACACAAATATATTCAAAATTCGAACTGACTAATTTGTCATCAAAATGAAATAACTGGAATTTAGGGAATGTTTAGATTTCTCTTCTGACAATGGTAACTGCACATATTTATTAAGAGAAGGTCTGATTTGAACATAACATTATAGGAATCTTTAAATAAATTAAAAATAAGTGTCCACATTCATGGTGTTATTGCCTCAAACCTGAAGTTAGGAGACAGTGGAGCCCACAGTTAGTCTGCTGAATCTGAAATATTAATAATATTCATATTGTGTGACTGTGAGTAAGGTCTAATAACTAACTGAAAGGAAAACACATCCATATACCTTCAAATTGTTTTTTATTTTAAGAGATAACATGCTTAGATGAATTACATTGCAAAAAGGATTATTATTGATCTTCCTTCAAACAACATAAACCTGAATAGAGCGTGAGAGGCAGTCTGTCTGTACTCTGCCTCTTAACGTGTCTTAATTGGAGCGAGAGAGAATGCAATATTTACTGGAGGCAAAGTAGCCCACTGAACTCCGTGGAGCATGCATATTCACAGTTTATTTGTTTTAATCATGATCTCATTGTGCACATTAATTTGAACTCTGAATGAACCCTTTATAAGCGAAATATTAAAATGTGATCGTGATTCTCGTGTACACATGTAAAAGAATACAGATGGCAGAAAGCGTATTATTATTATTGTTGACAAAATATGTTGAGCTAAATCAGTACTAAATTGAGATTGACCCAAAAACCTCTCGATGACCGATTTTTTTTGACATCCCTTTGTCAGCGTTTACTGCTTTCTTCCCTTTCGGTGAACTTCATGTCGTGCTATGTCTGCTCACAGATGTCCTGCCAGCTGATGTTCACACCTCCTGCTCAGCGCTTGGAAGTCAGGGTCAATCATCTCAAATGTTATTGTTGAGGACTAATGTTTTCCCAAACCCAGCTCAAAATGAAAGCCGATTAACCCGTTAGCCGACAACCGTTATCAGTGGAAGAGAATGGGGACATGAAGACACTTTGATTTGTGGAAGATTAGTCCCAACACAATTCCGCCCCCCTCGGATAAAAGTTAACCCCTTGATCTTTGCCAGGGGAAATGTGCCATGCACTTTAAATGACCCCCTCAAAATCCTACAGCACTATCACACCAATACGACTGTTTTCAGCATGTCTGACACATTTTCCAATAAAGGCGCACTCACGCTAGCCTTGTTTAGCATCGTTGAACCGTACCCTGCAGGGTTTACCCACTTTGTGTGGGGCGGTGGGTTTGTGTGAACGCTGGAGTCAGACGGATCAAACATGCGCTCACTAGTCCGCCATGAGGGGTCTCTTCGGACCGCTTCCAGTGAACAATTGTTTCTTCTGTGGTGTGGAAGCATTCGAACCAATGGAAATAAGTGTTTATTTTTATTTGTAATATTTTTTGTTCAAAAATGCATTCTTATTTCCTGTTTTGATGAGTGATGTCCTAAAGTCTGCTGGTACTGTATGTGCTCCAGGTTAACACCAACATGATCAGAACCTGACGTTGCCCCATTGTTACCTAGATATATTGGATATTGCTGTAGGACTATTAAGAAAAAGGATATTTCCTCCCCATGACATTTACAATTGTTGAACTGTTTGAGTTTAGCCTTCATGAAAATAATTCAGCCCAGTTAGAAAAATTCAACAAATGATAACCCACAAATTGGTTCCAATCAGGAACTGGAGCCTGAGGTGTGAACTCACCATAGGTTTTGGTAACTTGAATGCTTTAAAAGATAGATATCAAGGACCAAACATAAGCAAAGTGGGAAACACACTGGTTTTATATACATTGGACCTGAAATGTCAAACCAAAGCATATTTGAATGCTAAAGTATTCCTATATCAGCACAGTGTTATGTTGGTTTAATGTGATGGGTATTGATACTGTACATCACAGCAGGATGTGAGTGTGCATGCTTTACAGTGATTTACTACTCTGACATGAAGGTAATGCACTAAAATGAGTTTCTGCCAGTAACTGACAGTCACAAGGTGATTTAAGGTATGTGTGCAATCCATTTAATTACTAAACACACTGCAGGTTCTTATGCACTGTTTACGGACCTTCACTTTTATGGATCTATCAGCCACTTCTGGATCATAGGTAATCTTCTTACGGGACCTGAGAAACAACCAGTTTTCCTTCTGAACCCAACATCCCGCTCGCAGGTTTGAACGGGATTTTGTTCAATAAAATCCCCCAAATATTCCAATTTATCCTAGCCAGAAACAGAAAAATAGTCAGTGGATTCTGAAACTAGCACTACCTTGAACAAATCATGAATGTTGTATAATACCATTCCCAAAAGGAACCAAATCTAAATGATTTAATTTTACATTTTAGCCAAAAATAAAAATGTGCACTCACCAGACCTATACAAACAAATGTCTGCACTCACCACACCCATGAATCCATGGATGACTCGGCTGTAAATAGTTAAACAAATATCAAATTTCCGCGCATCATTTCTTCACCAAATGTTGTTTACTATTGTGGGTGATTGGGAACATGTTGGAAACGTTTTTTGGATGTTTTTTTTATTGAAGAAAAAATATCAAATAAATTCAGCAAATCGATTGAAGGCATTACAGCTGTTTTTACCTCCACAGAGTCATTTTTAGTCCTCTTTACTTCTAGCCATGACGTGTTGTTTCTTTATAGGCCACATTAAACTAAATTCGACAGAAGCAGAAAAAACCCTAAAACTGTGAAGAGGTTTAAAACAGTGCCATTTTCATTGTATATACCTCGTTTGCCTTGTGTATACAACAGTTGCATTTGTTTGTTGCTTAAAATAGGAGATATAAAACCCTTTTATTGACAGTTGACTTTCAGCAGATTACTACAATCTTTTTAGAGGTAGGATCAGGATGAGCTGTATTTATTGCCTACTTTGGTCCTTCTCTTTCAGAATAATCGCAAGCGTGAACGTTAACAACCCTACGTTATACTTTAACTATAATCAGTGGCGAGCCGTGACTTTTATACCTAGGCCCTCTGACCCCCACCTTCCCTAAAAAAAAGAAAGAAAAAAAGAAGAGTTATTACGTCTCAGCATATACTTCAGCGGAATATCAAAACAGCGGCCCGGGGTGCAAAACGCATCAATGACAGCGACCCTCTACCACACAAAACAACATCATTTATATAAACACCTATCATGACAGGGCACCCACAGCCAAGTAACAATTACAAATGAATCAAGTCGGCACGGCGGCCCGCATTGAAAATGACTTAGGCCTACCTTTGATGATCAAATCACTGAAACACAAAGTCCATCCTCCTGTCCTTTTGGATGAAGCACTTGCGGGTCATTCAGCTGATCATTTGCCACTCCAGTTTATCATTGTAACTCAATCTTGAAAATAACTCGGTTAATAATTTCGCAACGATGTCATCACTATCACTGAAGTGAGCCATCATGAACGGACTTATGCTAATCATAAATCTATCGATCATAAATCTATGGATTAGATTTATGATTCGAAAATAATAAAAGTAGGGTAGACATGTGGATATTATCCGGCTGAACACAACGTGCATTTATCTAACAGGTTCATTTTCCACAGACCTTATTTCAAGCTATTTTACGAAATCCTGTGGAGAAATCCCGTTGCTTTCTGTCGAGGGAATCCGAGCACAGCTTACTTCCGGGTTTTAGGACGCGTCACTGCACCACTTTCATAGACCTCACAGCGGGCGGAACTTGTCATAAAGTCTGCGAAGATAAAGTCCACCCATTTAGAGGGAAGATATGATTGGTCAATTGTACTGTCATTTGACATTACTCTCTCATTGAGTTACTATAGCTGGCCCTCTGTGAATGTACAGCAGGACCACCAATCAGCTCCTGTCCTCACAGTAACTCGCAGAGACGAGCTTCTTACATTTCTTAAATGTTTTATAAAGCTAAATCTGGCCCTGTTACACTTGAATGTTTTAAGTGTTCATTACTGTGCATTGTCCCTGCCAAATAAACGATTAAATAAATAAAATAAATGTAACCCTTCACATTCAAACAGAAACTTAACAGGCAGATTCAAAGGATTCCTTTCTTTGGAAATGTTATTTGAAATACATTTAAATCAAGTTATTTTGGTAAAACTAATGAAAAATATAACTAAAAACATATATTTTTTACTGTTTTCAAATATTATTTTTTAGAATATCTTAGGCCCTCGGAGAGACGGCTCGCCACTGACTATAATGAGTGTCATATGTATCAGGCAAGATGTGAAGATGTCTGAGAATGGATGCGTAGACATCCAGGATCCAGAGAGACAGTGGCACGCAGCCCGGCCCTGACTGAGATTTCAGAGGACAGGAGGGGACCATGTGTATCCTGTCAGATCACAGACCCCTTACTTCAAAGGTACCGTAGTCATAGATTTATAATCATGTCTAAACTTGTATGAATAATGGTGTGTTCTGAAGAAAAACAAACATGTCAAGGTCTAAAACAGTAAAAAGCACATAGAGGGGCCCAGGACAAAACAATGATCTGACTGGGTCTGAATGTCCAGCATATAGGCATTAGGGAGTGAAAGGAAAAATATCTTGTTAGTGCAAGGGATCCTTCATTAAATGCCAATCGTTAGGTACTAAAAGGTAAAAATAAGTTTGAAATGCTACCTCCTGACTGCTCTCTAAAAAAAACTGTTCCAAAGACTCCAGTTGTCTTCTGCTAGAAAGGTCTACTACTACTTTAAGTTTCATAACATGATCGTTACATATAAAGATATGTTAGCAGCATGGCTCTATGGATGGTTGGTACATTAAGTTCCTATTGAAATGTATAGGGTATTCCTGATCCCCAGAGGATAAAGCATACCCATATTGGTGATTTCTAACTTTTCCTCAAACTGAGCCAAACATTTTACTCTTGTCAGTAAATTCATCTTTAGTTTTAAGTGAAGTCTAATCAACCTTGAGCCATATTGTGTAACCCTGACTGGAAAACACAATTTGGGTAATTACCTGCCAAATGCATGTTGACAGTACATTTACAACAAATTCCCAACTGGTTAACATTTTTTTCAATATACTTTATGTTTTGCAAAGGTCACGCATGAAAGCTTCTTAAGCCATTAGCACTTACTTGACAAATGCATCTCTCTGTTTCCTGTGTTTATGACTTACACATTATAGTATAAGCCCCAGTGGAGCCGCCTCGCAGATAAGTGCATGGGTGATCAACTTTCACAGGCCCGGAGTCAACATGGACTCTGGAAGCAAACCCGATCTCCACCATCTTTCCAGTGTTTTGGTATTGTGCTGTGGAGTACAGGGGCTGTTATCAACAACTAATTAATGTGTAATGAATGGGCTCCTATGCGGAGAGCGGGATAACAAATGTGTTGCGGCTGTTGGCGCTGTACTAATAAATCAAGCGAGCGGCTGTGAGCATGCAGCGCTCTCACGCACAACTTTATGAACGAGCTGTCAGCAGCGCTCTGTCCAGCGATGGCAGCTAAAGTTCAAAGCTCCACCTTTGAATGGACCTTTCCATGTGTGTGTCCTAGGCTGTGGCTGAAAGGAAGCAAGGGAGGAAACATTTGACCCTTTGACATCTTCTTTAGCGAGGACATTTTAATTAAGAGAGGCGTTCGAAGCAGCTTGAGACCTAAAACGTCTTCATCATCCGAAATCCAGGAAATAGGAAACAAATGTTGATGTACGTGACCTGCCATCACAAAGTCAATGTCAGAAAACACACACACACACTCTGAATAAATAGTTGCAGGTATTTACTTATCCGGGACCCTCTTCTGCTTCCTATTAATCAGCTAATGTCGCAGCACTTAATAAAACCGCTTCAATCATAGCACATGTCAAACATCCCTCTATTACTTTTCCTCCATTTCATATACAATCAAAATGAAAAATGAAAGTTTGTTGCCATATGGTGCAACTTAAAAAACAGCCCCCCCCCCCAGTCCTGCTACCATCAGCCTCAGTTGGGGAGAAAGAGAGACACAAAGGGGGGAAATGGAGGAATCGGCACTGGAAAGCCAACGAGAAACCATGAATCACTTCTTCTGTCATCAAGTCCCTTTGCACAGAGTGAGGCTGTTCAGCGAGATGAGGCAGTTTGCTAGTCTCTCAGCGGGCCTCATCAGTGAGCTTGTACTGCACTGTCAAATCCCCCCCACCTCCAACAAGCCAACCTATTATTATAAACCCCACACACAGGCACACCACTGTTACACTGAATGGACTGTAGATTGAAAGAGGGAATGACGTGTGCGGTACACTCAAACTGGGACATTACTGTAAGCTTTTTCTGTGTGGGCATTTCTGCTCAGCTCTTATGAAACCGACACCTGCAACACGTATAGATGAGTCTCTCCTCTCTGCTCTCTGTAATGATGAAGCCAGCAGCAGGCAGCCTTCCTGTCAACAGGTTGTTATTACAAAATGCTGACATTCTTTTTTGTTCGCTCATTAAAGGTGTTTACAGACCAGCATGGAACATGAATGTAAAGGTTGTTAACTTGAAGCATAATATCACCAATTACTGGTTGAGAAGCAGGAAAAGTCACATTCAGCCGTGGCATTAAAGCAGCTTTACATGAAGAAGGTTTCAGACATTTGTTTCATCCAGAAGCCAAACTCAAGACCAGACAAGGAGCGGGGGATGAAGGGAGACACGGGCGGCAAGCAGAGATAGAATAATAATGTGTGAAAACGTAAAAAAAACTGAAAGAGAACAATAAATACATGTTTGTTTTCTTTGAATAAGTATATAGGCTTATTGATTATTCATTTATATTGGGCAACACACATTAGAGCAGCAAGGACATGGCAAGCCGAGCAAGCCCACCCATCTATAGAAGAGATTTAACAGTGTCACCTACAAAAAGTAATCTCCTCATTACAACATGAAACCTAATCAGTGTCTACAAATACGATTTGGCAACAAGTTAACCCTGTAAGGCCCACTGTTGTAATTTTACAACATTACTTTAAGCCAGGCATCCTCAAAGTCCGGACTCTGGTCCGGATCCGGACCGAACCACAACTGTCTCTGGACTCTGAGCAAATTATACTTTTCATATGTATTATCTGTATTATCTGTGTTATCTGCGATACATCGCCACAAGTCAAAATTCTCCGCTATGTCCACTGCAAACCGCGCTCTGCCTCTGTCTGTCTGTCTGTCTGTCTGTCTGTCCGTGTCTGTCAACGCATTGGTCCAATCACATTCAGCTTCCCGTCAGCAGTTTTTCCCCACAGTCTGCGAATCAAAGGCACAGTAGGGCGGGTCTTCGCGGAATGCGGGTGGGAAAAATGTGTGTTTAAAAAAAAAAAAGTCAGAGCGAGAGTTAACAGCTCATCTAGTTGCATCTGTACTATAGCTAGTAGCCTAGTTTCACCTACCGGGGACCCCGGGGTGGCATGGGGTGGAAACTGCCACCCTAAAAATAGGCCTTGCCACCCCAGTTGGCAGCTTTGTTTTGAAAGAAAAGTTGTGGCTCATCGGACATTTATGAGAGAACGTCTCTAATGTCCGAGTGCAAGTGAATGCAGCACAAGACGCACGTCTTGTACGGTACGTCCACACTGCAGCTTTAAACAAATCTTCAACTGCTTCCAACGCTTCTCTGCCCATTGACTTTGAATGGGGATGACGTCACTTTGCCTCGCTTGTCGCCGAACTGCATTGTGGGGGAGCGAAGCGAAGATTACCAGGATTCAAAATTTGAGCAATGTTCTACTTTTGAAGCTGCTGGAAGCGTCAGCCAATCAAATCCCGTTTATGCAAATCTGACAGTAGAAGCGCTAGCCAATCAAACTGCGTGTAAGCAGGGAGAGCCAGACCGCAGTTCATTTCCTCATATTCCAAACGAGAAATTACGGTAGCAAATCACCCGGTTCTTTACGACCAGAACTATTAACGGGATACAAACCGGAGGAACCAGGCATGGAGGGAGGTTGCAGAGACAGTGGGTTAAACTGGTAGGTTTTCGCCTGTTTGGGGAGTTTATATATATATATATATATTGCTCGCATAAAATCCCCGGGGTTTTTTGCTTTGTATGTCGGGGGCGGGAGATTCATGTGATTGGTTGTTGGTCTCGTTGCTCGCAAAAAATCCCCAAGCTTTCAGACACGCCCAGCTCCAAGATTTTCAAGATTTTTGAAAAGCTGCAGTGTGGACGTACCGTAACCCCTCCCCTGGCCATGGCGCGAGCGTTGAAATATGATTGCCGGCGATTTCATTTGAACGGGACGGTGCAAAACGAGAAGCATTCGGACCATGATTCTGACCCAAGCACTGAAGGAATGAGGTATTTGCGTTCTACACTGACAGAGAAGAGACTGTCAGTTTGGCTGTACTCAGCATTGAATCAAAACGCACTAAAGCTGTTGATCTTAATACGTTTGTGAGGCGTTTTGCTGAACAAAATGGTAATCGCCGCATTCAGCTGTAATAGACATGTCAACTTGATGCTCTGCTCACGGATGAGCATACAAAACTGTTAAGATGATGACCTTACGTGTGTACATTTATTGTTTTCTTTGAGGGGGTCTGCCCCCAAAAAACTGTTTTAAGTCCTGAGAAAGTCAAATAAGACGGTGTGTAAAACTACACTGCCCAGCCAGAAAAAAGTAACCACTTTGATTGAACTAGGCCAGTAGGTAAGGACTTTCCACTGGATAATAACTGAGTATAAAAGAATGCATGAATGAAGTGATTGAGACCATGTTGAAGGCAAACAAAAAGAAGAAATAACAGGTCAAATCAAGCAAATCCCCCTCTCAGATTCCATAGCAACCAGAAGAACATAAATACTGGCTGGTGATTTGATTCATCAGCTTTGTGATGGAATAAAAAATGCACAGTGCATTTCCTTAGCTGTGGGTGAGTCCACTGACACCACTGACAATGCTCAGTTGCTGGTGTTTGTGAGTTTTTATGATGAGGCAAAGGGGGAGTTTGTTGAAGATGTGTTGGGCCTGACGAACCTCAGTGGACACACAAGGGGGCAAGACATTTATAAAGCAATAATGGGAATGCTGAATGAAAGAGGGTGCAGCTGCGACTCTGAGGGATCAAGCACAGACACAATAACAATGAAAACTGCTGCATACAGATTATTTTTGTTTTTGCAACCTCGTGTTAAGAATCTTGTTTGAATGACTGTATTAAACGGACCTTTGTCTTATTCAAAAACATTTTTTGGACCTTTAAGATTTGTATTTGAGTACCCCTGCTTTAAGCTATCCTAAAAAAGTCAGTAAATGTTTGTTTTTTTAAAAGACTACATTTACCAACCCACTCTCTTCAGTTTGCGTACAAATGTCACGACTTTACACATTGGAAATGCATGCAATAGATACGCAGAAGTCCGATTTTGCGTGCATATGATACGCTAACCATTCCCATTGAGATCTGATGCCTTGTTTTGCGTGCATATGATACGCCACGTTTTGTCCGTCGGGTCTTGGTAGACCGGAAGCTGTGTGGTTCATAAAAACATGTTCTTACCGGTTCTTACTCAATATCAAGCCACCATTATTGTTTTTATTTTAAATCGTATAATGTCGGACTTTTTTTGCCGTCTGTGAGTAAAATGAATGTTTCCTTCTAATGTGTTATTCTTTTCTGAATAACACACTGTTATTTACTCAACAATGATTTGATTCTATAATCTCTGGCTTTTTAGCCGTTTCTCAGTCCCTGATAAGGGACATTTCGAGCATCATCGCGATACACAACACAAACCCAGTGAACTGATTACCCAAGATCCTCAGCTAGAAGCTCTGTGATTGGATTGTTTTGTTGTGCACGTTGGGATATGGTGTTAATGCGATATGAAATCCGAAAAACATTTAAAAAAAGAAAATAATACTTTATTCCGAGTGTGCTTGCTTTTCTTTGGAAGTCATCACATAACGGCATTGTAATACACGGTTCGGCTGCATTAAATATTACATATCTGCCGTAGTTCTTTATTTATAGAGCCCTGATGAGAAGACCTTTTGACAAACTGGAAGAACATCCAAGGAAAGTGAATATGTGACGTGGAACATAAATATATCAGTAATTAAACAACATCTTCCATTTCTTTACACACAATACGTCTCCTTGCAGTATCAACCTTCATTCGGCTGACTTTTACATTTGATGCAATTGGTAGATAGGCTGTATTTACACCATAACGGTGCACAGCTGATAGAAAGGGACTTAAAGATATTACTGATTTTCTTTGAATATAAGAATGTAAATACTGAGTTGAGAGAATAGTCAGGGGATTTGGGTGATGGGAGACACCTCTATGGAATCACAATTTCAAGAGCTTACCATTAAATGACGGATATACCTTTCTGTCTGTGATGTTTTACAAATCAGATATTAATATGGCATACAGGGAACTGCTTTAGGCTGGTTTAGGTCCTATCTATCTGAACGCTCTCAGTTTGTACGTGTTAACGATGAATCTTCCACGCAAACCAAAGTTAGCCATGGAGTGCCACTAGTGTTGGGTATCGTTAGAATTTCCACGATTCTGATTCCGATTCCGATTCTACTTTTCGATTCCGGTTCTTAACGGTTCTCAACTCCGATTCTTTGAGGGGCAGGGTAAAAAAATTATAAATTGCTTCTTCCACCAAAAAAAATTACATTTATTCGAGAAACTTTTACACAGGTTAGTTTACAGTAATATTCACATTAATCAGTCTGTTTATATTCACTGCTATGTAACTGTAACCTGAGAACCACTGAAGCTACAACAGTGCAACAGTCCAACTTTTAAAGGACCCCCCCCCCCATTTAAAAACAGTTCTTGTTGAGAAAAACAAGCATATCTGCCTTCTCAGGCATACCGGGAAGAAATGTTTGAACATTTTAAAGTAAAATGCTTCAATCTGGTGCACTTTAAGCAGAATTACTATAGACTAGATCTAGGGGGGTACAACTCTAAACACCCATAAGAAAAAGATCGGTTACATTTTAATAATCAATGTGAACATAACCAGTAACCTACCATAGCCAATAACAAATACATGTAACGTATTTTATTTTCATATCTTATTTTACTAATGCATATTTTTTTATCTCTCCAGTTTAAAACGATATGTCTGGTTTACTGTCCTATAGTATACATTGGAATTATTTCAAACCTGTTTTATCCCAATAATTATAAAGGAGTGCCTTGGAAATATGTGTTTACATAAATTGTGATCAAAACGTTTGAGACCCACTGACATAACTTAGACTAAAGTGAACTATCTAAACACTGAGGGAGTCCTTTACCTCACTGAGCTGTAGTTATCAGCCTCTCAGTCTGACTGGAGATGACTCTCCCTCCACATCATTGTAGAAACATCTTCTTCCGTTAGAGCAGCTAGCACCAGATGCTAATAACAACAGCGCCCTCCCTTTCTCCCTCGCTCGCTCCCACGCTCACTCGCACTTTGGCTGTGAGCTGTGAGCTGCGGGTGCCAGATAAGCCAACATCCCCCATTTTCATCACTTACAGCGCCCATCATACAGGGCAAATTAAAAGTGTAACCGGGATGAAAAGGGTGTTAGATTTACTTAATTATGAATGTTGTTACATCAAGGCCGAAAATTAGGATGAGCACCAACGGTCAAAACATTTTTTTTTCCTCCCAGAGCCGTCAGCGCGGCGCCTCCACAGATCTGGCACCCTAGGCGAACATCTATAACGCCAGTGCCATGGGCCCGGATGGGCCGGCCCTGGTGTCAGGTTACGCTGTAGGAAGTGTAGGTACAACGCTACATTTCCCGCCCCGCCGCAGTCATACAGTAGGCTACGGAGAGCGGCGAGAAACATTTCGTCAGGCATCGAAAAGCGGAACCGAAATTCACATGTCTAAATGATGGCCGTTGGAATCGAAATGTTGGAACCGGTTCCGAACCGGAACTGGTTCTTGGTACCCAACCCTAAGTGCCACAGGGTTCAGTGCTCGGACCTATTTTGTTCACATTATATATGCTTCCGTTAGGCAATATTATAAGGAATCATTCTGTAAACTTTCATTGTTATGCGGATGATACTCAACTATATTTATCAATCAAGCCTAATGAAATTAATCATCTAAATAAAATTCAAGACTGCCTTAAGGACTTAAAAACGTGGATGACCTTACATGTTTTTATGTTAAACACGACCAAAACTGAAGTTATTGTACTCGGCCCGAATAATCTACGAAACAAATTATCTAAAGATATACTAACTATGGATGGCATTAATTTGGCCTTCAGTGAGACTGTAAGGAATCTTGGTGTTATATTTGATCAGGATTTATCCTTTAACGCCCACATAAAATCAATTTCAAGGACCGCCCTACTTCCATCTACGTAACATTGCAAAAATCAGGCATATCTTGCCTCAAACGATGCAGAGAAACTAGTCCATGCATTTGTTACTTCAAGGCTGGATTATTGTAACTCCGTATTATCAGGGTGTACCAAGAGGTCAGTCAAGTCGCTTCAGCTGATTCAAAATGCTTGCAGCTCTGTGTACTAACCAGAGTTAGGAAAAGGGACCACATTACTCCTGTTCTGGCTGCCTTACACTGGCTCCCTATAGAACACAGGAATATTCATTTTAAATTATTCTTCTCGCCTACAAAGCCCTTAATGGGCAGGCGCCATCTTACCTTAAATGAACTCATTATACCCTACTGTCCTATTTGGGCATTGCGTTCCAAGAATGCAGGGTTGTTGGTTGTTCCTAGGAGTCTCTAAAAGTACAATGGGAGCCAGAGCCTTTTCTTATTAAGCTTCACATTTGTGGAATCAGCTTCCAGTTTGTGTGTTCGGGCGGCAGACACCCTATCCGTTTTTAAGAGTGCGCTTAAGACCTTCCTTTTTGATAAAGCTTATAGTTAGGGCTGATTAGATCCAGCCCCTAGTTTTGCTGATATAGGCTTAGTTTGTCGGGGGACATCTTACTTCTTCCTTCTCTCTGTCTATACCTGTGTACTCATGTTCCGATAAACCCAGCTTCCCCAAATGTCTTTCTTTTTGGTGTCTATATACGCTGGGATCCGGAGACATGGATGATCCTGCGGTCCTGTGATCATGGAGTCGTGGCTGTGGTCCTGGATCATAGGTCCTGGATGGATATCCTCGTGGATCCATCTTCCTATTATACACACATGCATTTCCAAACATTTGGAACTACCTATGTTGCAAATGTATTATCCTTTTCAATTTACACACGATCTATTGCACGTAGTCCCGTCCTGGGAGAGGGATCCCTCCTCTGTTGCTCTCCCTGAGGTTTGTCTCCCATTTTTCCCTTAAAACTGTGGGTTTTCTCCGGAAGTTTTTCCTTGTACGATTGTGAGGGTCTAAGGACAGAGGGTGTCGTATTGTCATACTGATATTCTGTACACACTGTGAAGACCACTGAGACAAATGTAACATTTGTGATATTGGGCTATATAAATAAACATTGATTGATTGAATATGTAGAAGTAAAACATGAGAAATAGTATAGCAATATCCTGGAAAATTATGTAAAAACATGAATACACACCAATGTGTTTCCTATCGCCTAAACCTCCAGGGCTGTACACAGTTTAATACTGTCAACTTCTAATTTTGGGGAAAATGAAAACGTCTTTTAAAACTACAATTCCCAGTAGAGACGTGCCATAGAGAACATGTTGCTTAACACAATAGTGAGTATGTGTAGTTCTGGGGGGGGGCGTTCGAGTCCAGTTTGGAATAGTCTGCCGTGGTTTCGTTCCATTTCAAGAGCTTGACGCTCGGCGTAACCTTGGCGCACTGCCACTCCAACATCCAATCCCAGAGCTTGAAGATTAAGCACGGGGTTTGTCAACGGGACTGTAGTCCCAAACGATAGCTGGGGATTATGGGTAGTGTAGTGTCTTCGGCCATCCTAAACTCTGATTTTTTTTCGGATATCATATCGCATTAACACCATATCCCAACGTGCATTGCGGCTAAAACATCCCGAGCTTCAAGCTGAGGATCTTGGGTAATCAGTTTACCGTCTACGTCTGTTTCTGGTGACTTTATTTACGGCTAAAAAGCATGCTAAAAAGCCCAAGATTATCGAATCAAACGATTAAATAAAAACAAGGATAATTGTGTGTTATTGTTGAGTAAATAACAGTGTTATTTAGAAAAGAATAACAAATTAGAAGGAAAAAAAGATTTTAAAAAATACAGATTTCAGTATTCTGAGGCTCTGAGCCCCCATTTATTTTCCTCACAGACGGCAAAAAAAGTCAGACATTATACGATTTAAAATAAAAACAATAATCGTGGCTTGATATTGAGTAAGAACATGTTTTTATGAACCACACAGCTTCCGGTCTACCAAGACCCGACGGACAAAACGTGGCGTATCATATGCACGCAAAACTCGGCATCAGATCTCAATGGGAATGGTTAGCGTATCATATGCATGCAAAATCGGACTTCTGCGTATTTATTGCACGCATTTCCAATGTGTAAAGTCGTGTCATTTGTACGCAGACTGAAGAGAGTGGGTTGACATTTACATAGTCAATAGGTGCTTTTGTTCAGCCTCACAATGCTATTGGGTAGTAAATGTGTGTATAGGTCCTGCTCTCTGGCCATACACTCACACAACTTCCGAATCTTCAAACGAGCAACATCTCTTTGTTTTATTGGACTGGATTTGTCAGATTCAAGTAAGTAAAAAGCCTCAAATATATTTGTTGTGATTATTAGTATGTCTAGAACATCTACATATTTAGTTATTGTGGAATACATTCAACACATTAGATTTTGAGCAGCTTATGTCTTTGTTGTAATATTACAACACTGGGTCAGTGTGGTAGTCAAAATAGCATAAGCACCTATCATGGAGATTACCCTTCTTATATGTTCACATATGGAAATAAAATACAAATATAATGTCTTTGATAATTCACTATAACTAAGTTCTAAATGTGCCAGAATTGAATAAATTAATACATTATTTCTGATAAAAGTATGTGAAATTATATCTGTAGCAATATTTTAAACTCTACTTGTATCTTATCAGTTAATTAGTTACAACAATTAATTTAACTCTTCTCTGGTTCTGGCAGAAACAGTTATTTCTGAAATGTGTTGAGACACTTGGATGTATCCCTTTTAGTATGATATTTAGCCTGTATCATTAGCCAGACAGCATTGTGTGACTTGTTGAACTGGTTTACCTGCATGTGTGGATGTATGGTATTGCTTTTATTATGATAATAGGCAGGATTGTGTGACTTGTTGAACTGATTTACCTGCATGTATGGGTGTAGGTATTCATTTTATTATGATAATAGGCTAAGACAGGTAGTATTGTGTGACTCAAGTGTACAATACGATACGATACGATACGATATTACTTTATTGTCAGATCAAGTCTGAAATTTGACTTGCGTCACAGCAGCTCCATGTCCAACATCAACAGACAAATATGCATACACAAATACATGAAACACAAACATTTAACATAACAGCACAATCAGTGAGAGAAAAACATGCTCAAAGAGCCTTCAGCGTGCATTTGGTCTGGGATTTAGCTCTGTATTTACTGTGAGGACTGACTGATGCCACAAAGGAGTGCTTCAGTCTGACTTTATTGAATCGTGGGACCCTGTATCTCCGATTAGATGGTAGCAGTTCATATTCACTGTTCAGAACATGGTTTGGGTCGGAGATGATGTTGTTGGACAGCCCTCATTCTAGGTTGTTATGAAGGGCTGAGTCATAGAGTCTCTGACAGGTTTGGACCAACAATCTTTGAGCAGATCTTAACAGGTGGAGAGCAGTTTTGATTTTAACGCTGTGACAGACATTTTTACCAGGTAGTATTGGCAGTACTGTAGAATGGACATGATCACAAGATGTAAAGAACCAACAGAAGAATGGTCTCTGCTCGCGCAAAAGACCTAAGACGCGGAGAGAGAAGAAATAAATTGTTTGTTCTTTGTTGTAAATAGGATTCAGATACTTGTTGCATCGGGACACCTGGAAGGGGGTGGTGCATGCAATTTCCTTTTATAATAGGCTAAGCCAGACAGAATGAACACTTGTCCCACCCATCTATTCCTTCAGGTAATCCTTTACAATATAATGGAATATGTATTATTGATACATATTTATTAATTACTTTTTCACAACAACTTGAGATGGAAAAGAAAGACAAACTCTGGAAACTCAGACCCTGGCTTGATACATTCAGAGAGAAATGCTGCAGGTGGTACCAGAAGAACACAACTCTGTGGATGAGATGATGATTATTTTCAAGGGGAAATTCAGCAGCATCAAGCAATACATGCGAGGCAAGCCATACCCATGGGGGTTCAAAGTGTGGGTGAGAACTGGAATCTCTGGAATGATCTGTGACTTTGATGTGTCAATGGGATACGAGCCAAGTCTGAACTTGGATTGTCAGGTGATGTGGTGATGAAGCTTGCCTCCACGCTTCCAGTAGGTCAGATCTATAAGATCTACGCAGACAACTACTTCACCTGTGTCCCATTGGTAGTGAAGCCTCCTTGATCTCGGGATTCATTATGTGGGAACAGCCAGGCAGGTGTGCTTACCCAACTGCAAACCTTGAAGAGGAGAAGAGCTTGAAGAAAAAAGGGAGAGGAAGCTTTGACCATCCGAGTGGAGACCAACCACAACATCTGTGCTGTCAAATGGTTATGACAGCAGAGCGGTCACACTTGTCTCATCCTTTGCTGGACCACACCCTGTGCAGAACATTCAACGCTGGGACAAAGCCAACAAAACCTACGTAGAAGTTGAGAGGCCTACCATTGTGGCTACGTACAACAAGTACATGGGAGGTGTGGATTTTGTTGGACTCGTTTACGGCCAAATATAAGTTCCCCATGAAGTCCCGACGCTGGTACGTGTACATCTTCTGGCACACCATCATCCTTGCTGTGATCAACGCCTGGCTCCTCTGCAAGCGGGACTGCAGCGCTCTAAAGATGGATCTGGAGATCCTGAACAAGAGACAGTTTCAGGCAGATCTAGCAAGAGAGGACGACCATCTTCAGGCAATGGGAGCCCAGCAGCGACAGTGACATCAAGGAGCCCGTTGATTGCTCAGAAGAGACCATCCTCAGGTGATGGGAGTAGGGCTGAACGATTAATCGATTTTAAATCGAAATCGCGATCACTATCATACTGAATACATATTTACTGTGAATGTGTGCAAAAATGTATGGCATATAGCTGTCTAACAGAAGTTAAATCAAAAGCTCCGTCACCTATCTATATATGTTATTCGTGACTCCTCCTCTTCAATGGCGGCCGGTGGACCTATGTGTTCTGTGTCCGATATCGCCGTTAAAACAGAGGATTTAGACGTTGTGTGGTCAATGTATGACTCCACACGCCTTTTCTACTCATACACTCTTTCATGACTTTTTATTTAATGCATTTTGACGGCTTTGTGATCAATGATAACGTAAGGACCGGAAATGATTGTCACTGTTGATATCTGGAGACTTCTTCCAGTAAAGCTTTTCAAAATAAACTTTTAGCAACAACGTTAGCCACAAGCCAATGCTAACCGGAAATTACCAGAACGCTAACATGGCTTACCTGTGTCGTTGTCTGGTCAAAAGTGGTCTTCAATGGCATTAAAACGATCAAAAACGTTGCTGAAGATAATCCATAGATGAATCCAATGTGTCTGTGTCCCTTTGAAATGATTTCTGATAATCCATAAGCAATAAACCTGCTTTTCCGTTTTCAGATGTCAGAGCGAGAGATAGGTTCGCTCTCATGCAAAACTACATGCGCAAAGCCCCCACCTTTTTTGTACCATGTGTGTGTGTGCGGAAATTCCCCTTCGATTCCATTGGCTCTAGATGGGGCGAAGCCTGCGAGCTAGTTCAGGCAGTCAACTCGAGCACTTATGCTGCATTCATACATAATGCCCCCTTGCCACTCTACAACCAACCAAACGGAGTCTCCTTATATGCCGCCTCTATTTAACCTGCCAGATCTCTCTCCATGCATTGCTTGCTGCTATTGCTACGTCACTGCTGCTTGCTATTGCTGCGTTCATGTTCCTGCTGCTGTGTTTCATGTTGCTGCTGCTTGCCTGCCGGTGCTGTCCTTGCAAATGTCTATTGCAATCTCCGACTCTGGAACCGAATCATCATACACAAGAAGCCGTAAGAAATGCCTCATTCCCGAAACACAGGCTAGCTCAGAGCATGGTTCAGACGCCTGCTGGAACGGCCCACAGCTCCCGCACAACACACATTCAGGTGTCCCACTCCCTTCCGTCTTCATCTGGAGTAGCTTTTAATATTCCTTTGGGCCAGAGGAAGTCCCCGAGTTCTACGCCAGCTCCGGTAACAAACTAGGGCTGTAGCAATTACACTAATCTCACGATACCGATACGATACACGATATTCAGCTCACAATACGATATATATCACGATATTCAGCCAACGATACGATTCGATTCGATATAATTCGATACACTTATATCGTTTTCTGAAAGATTTTTAAAGGGACAGTGTTGATTTTGGTGACATTCTTGTGAGTGTTCCATTGACTTGGATTTAATTAATTCAACTGAAAACTGAAAGCATCAATTCTACAATATATGGCTCTGACAGAGAGTCTACAGCTTGCAATGCTGGACAAAATGAATCCAAAATATGTGGTGAGAAATGTGTTTAATTTATTGAAACAGTGCAAACTGTAGCTTACAAGCCTTTGAAACATAAGTACATAAAGCTGCAGTATCACAATGGACAATGGAGAATTAAAAGGTGCTGCAGGTGGTGGAACACAGGGGATTTGAATGGGACTTGTTAGAAATTAAAATCAATGTTTTGATGACATAAAGTACCTTAAACATACCGTCAGTTAAATGCTGTTTTATACTGAAAAACCAGAAGTTCTTGTGCACAACCAGTTGTTAAGCTTTTATTCTGAAATCCTTCATCTCCGGTTAGCATTTAGCATGTGGCTAATATACCATTTACTATAGAGGTGAAATTAGTAGCGATTATGACACGTAGTGTTGCACACCGAAACCTACTGATTTCAACACTACAACTATAGACGTCGAGATATTATTATTGCTGAATATTAAATGAAGGTAGTTTATTTGAATACGTTTGTTTACAGGACGTGGGTAGCATGAGACAACATCCGGAAATGATACCAGAAGTGAGGTATTTTTGGAGTATTGATTACAGCGTTTTTTAAAATGTATTAAATGAAAAAGTCATGAGAGAGATAAGGAGGAGGAAAAGGCGTGTTTAGTTATATATTTAATGTACAATGTCTGAATCCTCTGTAATGCGCAACAACGAACATTGGAGACGTGGAGGGCCGGCCCCCAGCAGCGCCACCGGCCCACAGGGAGGAGCCAGAAGAGGATATTTAACAGCTGGAAGATGGAGCTCGCTCTCTTCCCTTCTCTCATGAGACCCAGGAACACAAGCTGTTTTTTCTGGACCTGAACCATCTTCTGCTTGTAACATTACCGCGCTTTTTTATTAATTAAGTATACATTTGAACCTTCTCAGAGACTCAATTAGTCTCCCTTTTAAAGCTTCTCTCCTGGACGCGAGAATAACGAACACAGTTATCAGACTTAATGTATCGATACCCGTGGCTGAAATATCGATACTTTCTCGGAAAACTAAATATCGATATATATCGCAGGATCGATTAAATTGCACAGCCCTAGTAACAACCCCTCTCTTGTGTGTCAGCTAAGAGTCGTACTGTCTCTCGGTCGGCGGGTATTTAAACAACAAAAGGCAGGAGCAGGCTGACTCCGTCATTCCCTGCCATCCTGTCCTACCTTCTCGAAGTAAAATCAGCGCTTGAAGCCTTTAATTCCACGATATATTCCCGTGAACAAACTCGATTTCCTCTGCCTGCAATGTAAACAAATGTTTCTACTTCCGCGTTCAACCACGTTGTGCCGCTGACGTGACACCCCCGAGGATTCTGGGAATTGGAGTCCCAGATCCAGTCACAAGTTCTAGCTTCCTGCCCCCTGCAGCAGCAATTCCTTGTGCGAACGCAGCATTAGGAATCGCATCTTAATAATAATAACTTGAATTGATATAGCGCCTTTCATAACCTCAAGGTCACTTTACAAAGAAACATACAAGGACAAGACATAAAAAACATAAACATAAAACAGGGGGCAGAAATGGAAGTGTAAGTGAGTTATTGTTGGAAGGCGATGTTGAACAGATGAGTTTTTAAGGATTGATTTGAAAATGTTGAGAGAAGGGGCGTTGCGGATTTCTGCATGGAGGGAGTTCCAGAGAGTGGGGGGCAGCGACACTGAAGGCACGGTCCCCGAAGGTGCGGAGGCGTGGAATGGGGAATGGAGAGCAGGCCGGAGTCTGAGGATCGAAGGGTGCGGGACGGGATGTATGGGTGGAGGAGATCTGTGAGGTACTGAGGGGAGAGGGCATGGAGGATTTGTAGGTGAGGAGGAGGAGTTTGTAGGTGATGCGGGACTTGACCGGGAGCCAGTGATGTGCTCCCAGGGCTTGGTGCATGTGAGAACCCTGGCAGCTGAGTTCTGTATGTACTGGAGCCTGTTCAGGGTTTTTGCTGGGAACCCCGGAACAGGAGTCCGTTACAATAGTCCAGGCGTGAGGTAATAAAATAATGTATCAGCTTCTCTGTAACAGAGTCGGACAGTAATGGCCGGAGTCTTGAAATATTTCTGAGGTGGAAGAGGCTGATTTTGAAACGGATTTGATGTGGTTTTGAAATGAGAGGGTTGAATCCAAGACAACACCAAGGTTGCGGACCTGAAGGGATGGGGAGATGATGGAACCGTCGATGTTGAGGAGCAGATCTCCAAACCTTCCCGAGCAGTGCCTTGGGAGCCACAACCATGAGCTCAGTTTTATCACTGTTTAGTTTGAGTAGGTTGGTGGTCATCCAGGTTTTAATTTCGGCAGGTATATAATACTATTCTGCATAAGCAATGTTTTATTATTGAAATATTTGGCCTGCAATAAGTCATATTTGAGGCAATTATACAGAAGTTGTAACCAAACAAATGAGAGCACCACCAGACCGTGGAGGCTTTTAAAAAGGCCTCAAAACCCATCTCTTCAAAAGAGCCTTTGCCTAGACCTTTTTATCACCCTTTTATTTATTTTTATTAATTCTACCGTGTTGTGTAATGTTTATTTATATCGTTTATGCTCACTACTTGTAGCACTTCGGGATTTGAAATCAAATATGAAGTGCTTTATAAATGGAACCCATTATTATTATTATTATTATTAAGTGTACAAGTATACTACTATAAATGGAAATAAATTAATCATTTCCGTTACGTGAATATGAAGGGAAGCGCGATACATTTTTGACCATCATTTTAGACTTCAATTAGCTGTGACTTCAGGTGTTCATGCTGCCGACATACCCGTTTCAGATCCTCGTAGCAGATATCAAGCAAGAGCGAGAGGAGAAGACCTCCATCCGCCGAAACACGGGTATGTCCGGCCATCTCGGCATAAGCGAACAAGCCGATCCGGCATCAGAACCGAGTCGAGGCCCCTCGATTAGCTGATCCGTGAACACGGAAGTCGCATTACGCACAAGCCGACCGCGTGCAGGCCCTCTACGCCGCATTCAATCCCTCCCAGGAAATTCAACAAGCAGATAAATGATGTTTATCCGTGTTCACAGCACGTTTAGGCATGATCGCCTCTGTGTCTCATCAAATTCGTATCTCGGCACCCCTTTGGGTTGGGGGAGTCCGGATAAAATAATTATATATTTAAAAATGAATAATATAAAAAGAAAGAAAGAATGCACAGGTGCTCCTTCATACTTTCATGCATATAACTGGTGGTGGGTGCAAACCGTGCTTGCTTTAATGATCGTACGATCCCCTCTATCTGGTACCTCAATAGCATACCTCAGCTAATGTCTCAGTGCACACTTTTCTGTCCAAGCAATAGCCAGCAGACTGCCTGAGCATCAGAAGTCCTCGCAATAGCGAGCAGACTGCCTGAGAGATCAGAAGTCTCGCAATAGCGAGCAGGACTGCCTAAGAGATCAGAAGTCTTGCAATAGCCAGCAGACTGCCTGAGAGGTCAGAAGTCTCGCAATAGCCAGCAGACTGCCTGAGAGATCAGAAGTCTCGCAATAGCCAGCAGACTGCCTGAGAGATCAGAAGTCTCGCAATAGCCAACAGACTGCCTGAGCTATCAGAAGTCTTGCTCCATGCAATAGTCAGTATCACAGGGAGCGCAGCTCACCCCATCCTATTTTCCTTCTCTCTCCATGAATGTTATGTTCATTCTTTTATAAATGACCTTGCAATGTCTTCAGATCCTCTCTAGTTACTTACAGAATGCTGGCCTTCAGCTGGTTCGGGGGATTTCACAATGAGTGGTTGCCCCACCAGCTTGCCATGGCCCTTCGTGCAACCAAATTACTCTGGATCTACACGGTCAAGCCCCTCAAGGATTTCCCATATTCTGCCTCCAACCAAGAGGATGATTCAAAGCATACAATTTCAGCTTGGTACTTTATCTTCTTCTGTCCCAACCTCCTCGGTGTACTTATGCAATAGATATAATAGTTGTTCATGCATTAATTGTATTTTCGTTCAAATCCTGCAATCTTCAAGTGCTAAGTATTAAGCCACGCTAGAGTTCATTCATTTGCTCCTCAAGGGCCTTACGAAGGCACGTCCCTCCACGCAATGATAAAGAGACTGCCTCTTAACTTTGCACCCGTGCAAAGGTTAATGTATAAGTTCAGTCAAAGGGGTTTCACTATACATTGATAAACGTCAGAGGCAGTTGTTACAGCTTTCTATTGGTTTCTCAGGTGGCGAATATACACAGACCTCTCACCTTTTAATCCTCAGCATAATCTCTCCCTTACTGAATTAACTTTGGAGATCAAATATACACACTGTTTTGGAACATTCAATGTCTGACAGTTCTGTCTGGGGAGTCAAGGAACCCCAAATAATCATTGCTAAAACTAACACTGTTTTCTTTGTCCTTTATCTTCCATGCTGAACTTCTCGCATCATTGCCCTCTGACACATGGGTCGGCACCCATGTTTATTCGATGGCTGCAAACCCAACGACGAGGGTTCTCCTCCAAGCTGCGTGATCACTGCCTAAGCTGCGATCTGCCCCCAGATCGCTATTCCCACTGTTTAAGAATCTGCACAGCCACAACCGCAGCTCTATATCCGCCTACCTCAACCCTGAGTATCCTGGGCCGTCGGTCATCTTCTGCCCACCAGCGCTATATCATGCCTCACATGAATGAGATCCTTTCAGCACAAAACAACCATGAGCTCTTGCACTACTCGATGATGAGTAACGTTCAAAGATGTATTATCTGTAGAATTTCTGTTATTGCATACCAGGTGGTTGCTGGGTTAGATTATATTTATTTCAGTATATTCCCCTCATAGCTGCATGCTTGGGGGGGAAAGCTCATTGTTGCTGCCTCAAAGACCTAGACACAGCAGTCTCTCTAGGTAGTATATTCCCCTCAAAGCCGCGGTTCTTAAGGGGTATGGCTTTTCGGGCTGTTCCCGGGCCTTCACATAGCAGTTTCATTAGGTAGCATATAGGTAGTATATTCCCCTCAAAGCCGCTGTGCTGGGGGAGGATGGCTTTCGGGGTGTTCCCGGGCCTTCACATAGCAGTCACTAGGTAGTATATTCCCCTTAAAGTCGCGGTGCTTAAGGGGGATGGCTTTTCTGGCTGTTCCCGGGCCTTCACATAGCAGTTTCACTAGGTAGTGTATAGTATATTCCTCTCAAAGCCGCTGTGCTCGGGGAAGAATCGGTTCTGGGCTATTCCTCAGGCCTACACATAGCAGTCTCACTAAGTAGTATATTCCACTTAAAGCCGCTGTGCTTAGGGGGAATGGCCACATGGCAGCTCGCCAGGCCTTCTATTTATCAGATTTACATCACCAGCGTCAGGCTCGGGCTACGCAGTTTTGGGGGATAGTATCTAATCTCCACGCAGTTTTGGGGGTTAGTTATTGAATCATCACTCATCGTGCTATGTATATCTATAGAGTGATGATGCCCGAGCCTAGTCGCCAAACTTAACTATATGCTGCTTCTAATAAACATGTTAAAGAAACACGTGAGTTGTCTGACTGAAATGGGGCGAAGCCTGCGAGCTAGTTCAGGCAGTCAACTCGAGCACTTATTGCTGCATTCATACATAACGCCCCCTTGCCACTCTAACAACCACCAAACAGAGTCTCCTTAATATGCCGCTCTATTTAACCTGCCAGATCTCTCTCCATGCAATTGCTTGCTGCTGCTATTTGCTGCAGCTACCTCTATGTCGCTGCTGCTTGCCTGCCCCACCACCACCCCAGCTTCCACCCCAGCTTTCCACCTGTAGGCTCGGGGGTTAGTTATTTGATCATCACTCATCGTGCTATGTATATCTATGGAGTGATGATGCCCGAGCCCTAGTCACCAAAACTTAAACTATATGCTGCTTCTAATAAACATGTTAAAGAAACACGTGAGTTGTCTGACTGAACGGTTATAAAGAGATGTCATTCATCAAAATCGACCAAGGGGGCCAGAGCAGAGATATGGAAAATCCACCCAAATGACCCCAGAAGTGTATTTTGTTTTGCTAAATCTCACTATAAAGGTCAGATTTCACTTGTTTTGCATCAATCTTGATACAGGGTACTGAGCAGCGACGTGCAGTCAGGGGAGGCAGAAGCCTGTTAGAAATTAAAATCAATGTTGATATGGCGTAATTTGGAATTAAATACACTAATTTAATTTAAATCAGATTTATTCTGAAAAATCGGAAGTTCACTAACTATTAACTTAATACTTTTATTCGGAAAATTATTCACTTCCGGTTAGCATTAGCATGTGGGCGAAATGCTGCATTTTTCAAACCGTGAATCAAAGGTGAAATGACATGTGATGTTTGTACACTGAGCACACTGGGGTTTAGCACTCATTTATTACCGCTGAATAACGTTTATTAGGGAATGTTTAAATAACCACAGACAACCAGAATGATATAATTTGACAACAGAAAAAGGCAGGAATTGCATTGGAACCCGCCCCCCGACGACGCCGGCCAATAGGAGAAGACTTCAGATGACAACAGGAAGAGCAGCCAATAATTGACCTCTTCTACCTGCTGACCTGGACTGACCGGTCGGATGAGGAGAAGCGCCTCCACTCACACATTTCATTGTACACCACCGCATCTTTTGTGTAATTAAATGCTGTTAACTTTTATAAGCTTCCCTTGACTCTTTTCAGTCTCTCCTGCCTTCGGGTTCTAGAATACACTAACAAGCCTCACCTGTTATACTCCAATGTAACGGAAAAACACTAAAGAAAAACTAAAGAAGTAACTAATAATAAAATGTCTCCAGTGACTCTGTGTGTAAGTGTGATTTCTGTATGATTCCAATCGCTTTTTTATATAGTCAGCAAATTGGACCGAGCTCCGCTAACAACTACATGGGAGCGATGAGGAGTGAGGCAGGGAACGAGCTCTGCCTCACGTAAGCCACAGTAACTGGCTGGAGGCGCGGGCACTAATGTAGCGCGGGCACTTATTTTGTGAGCGCGCTCAAGCCAGTTACTGTGGTAAAGTGAGGCACAGATGAGCTCTGCCTCACCTCAGAATGCGTCACCCCACAGAAACTGGCTGGAAAGCGGGCCCTAAGCGCATGCCTGCACCATCTCACTGTATGTCACCAATGTATGTTTGTAGATCCCTTTATTACATTTATCCTCGCCATCCATAGTCTCTAATAACTTATTTCACGTATATGATATTTAGGCCCGCTGGTCTCATCATTACAACGGCAATGAAAAAAAAGCACCAGGAGAGGAGCCATAACCTCCTGCTGCACTGAAGGGGGTGAACGTGAGCCCACAGGTTCTTGTTGCTACTGTATTCTACGCAGAACGCAAACAACAAGCCTAGACTTTTGAAACTAGAGGAAGATAAGGAGGACTTTTACAAAAAGGTAATGGAGATTGTTGTCCAGAAGGATAGCAATGGACTTCATCTTCAAGTCAAGGTAAGACCACAATTGTAATGAACATGGGATCTTACTAAGAAGAACAATCCAATATTAGATTTTGGGTATCCTTTTGTTGAACGGTCTGTTTAAAATGAATCGAAGCTCAGACTAAAAAAGCTTTTGAAAATAACCGAACATTTCGATTAAGGTCAAAATATAATAGTTTGTAAATCTGACTCTGAAAGAGTCAGTGCCTCACCAGCCATGAACCTCACCAAACGTCACTGGTACTGAGTATATGTTGTACTTTGGATTCCTAAAGCTTTTAGTCTACTAACCCATCATCTAAGGTTAGTTTTCACTATAAGTAAAACAATTTTTTTGGACGGACACTATAATTTACAGTTTTTTACTATGTTCAATCTGAATTGTCTTTAAAATAAAAAACATCTATATTGATTCTGACTTTTCTACATCCAACTCAAAGGTTTATCATTACTTTGAGAAAAAAGATTATTAATTCAACCCTTTTTAGAAGGGAAGATATGGTCATTTGTTCTGGAAATGTCATTCTCGAGCCTGAGACCTGAAAAACAGGCTCAGGGCTTAACAGGTTAAACTAAATTACGTCATTAAACATTGATTTTAATTTCTAACAGTAGCCATGTTATAAGCGGGATAATGTCATTGGAAAACAACACAGACAATGGGTGGCTGCAAATTATCCCTTCTTTAAGTTTTATTTTGCTTGTTCGGTCTTCACCTATATCACGTACACTGATGTTCTCTGTTACGTGATGCTTCATGTAAACTGAGGGATTGTTTTTAAATAATAAAAGAGAAATCCACCCATAAATGCATTGAACGATTGATTTGTTGTCACCTCCTCGGTCTCTCCTCTCACATATTAATCTGTTCAGGCTGACATCTCACTTTCCTGATGGGATATTTTTCAGTCAATTGATTTATTTTTTCATTTTTATAACCCAATAACACAAATCACATATATGCCTCAAGGGGTTTATTTGTTTGTTGTATTTATGGCTTGTATGTTGCTTGCTGCACGCAGTGATGGAATTAGTATTCAGACCCTTTACATTCAAAACCTTACAAAAGCTGCCACAAAAAAGTAGTAAAATGACTGTTAATAATAAAACAATGTCTGTGTATTTTAAAACTCTTAAAAATGTATTTTTAATATCCAGCACCGCTAACAGACAGTTACATTTATGAACTTACTTTTAAGGGTATTCAGCATTACCCTGAGCACTGCAGACAACTGGTGTTAAGAAGCTCTAAACAGTGTGCACATGCATGTATGGTGCACACTTCAAAGTTCTATTTTCTAGTACTCTAATAACTCTAGTATTTAATGGTGCGTTGACACCAGACACGAAGCACATTTTTCACGCGCCGTGATAAAGTCAATGCAAAGATGCTGATCAAGCAATAGCTGCCGTAACGGTAAGCGAGTGACAAAGTATTTGCATGATAATTTCCTGCAAAAGCAGGTCATTGTTGAGATTCTCCGCCTGTCATCACTGACGTCTCACTTTTGTATCAGAAGAAAAAAAACTGTTGGCTATGGGTAACGGCACCCAACGTTCTACAGTACCTAATATCTGTATCTGACATTCGACGGAATCAATGTGGTATATGTGAACAAACCATAGGCTAGACATAGTCTATCTTATGTCAAATAAAGTGTTACTTTATTTATGCCACACTACATTATTTTGAGTGTTTATAGAACAGCTACAATGTTAGCTTGGCCTAGCCTGATCAATCTCACCTCCATTTCAGGAAACAAACATTTTAAAAGTGTTTTTTCTCATCTTCTTGCAAACACACTGGCCATAGCATTTATTTAAGGTTTTACTATATCTATGTACTGTATTTGAGCTTCAATATCAGAATATATGTATTTATTATTTTAACTAGTTCCTGAACAGAGTCCTTCACATGCTTAGGGGAGAAGGGGAGAAGGGGTAAGTTTGAGCCAGTGGGTAAGTTGAACCACCCCCTGTAACCAGGCAATGCTCTATAGTTGCAATCACGTGACCAGAAATTATGCAAGCTCCTCCCATTTCTCTTTGGCTGTGACAGAGAGATGCTCATTGTGGTCTGGTAAGTAAACATTTTTACACAAAAAAAACGTTTTTTTTGCTGTCAAAGTACATTTTCTAGATGTCAGGCTATTTCGGCTGTCATGTCAAAACAAATTGATCCAGGTTTAAAAACATATATTGGTATATGTTGACGTGTTTAAAGCGTATTAAACCATGTGAATCATTAAGCTAAAGATGACTGAATTTTTAAGCTAGGCTATTTTTTTCTAAAATGGTGGCTATGGGGTAAAGTGAACCATGGGCCTTGGGGTAAGTTGAGCCGGTGGTTCAACTTACCCACCATGAAGCACAAATTAAGTTAAGTGTAAACAGTCTTAAATTGAAATTGTATGTAGTATTAAACAACAGATTGTGTTCCTTCACATTTTAAACAGTGTAGACAAGCCATCATGCCAAGAACATACAACCGAAAGACAAGATGGGGCTCAAACACCCTTGAGGAGATGGAGAGAGAGCAGCCGCTGAGGTCAAGTGTGGAAAATCCATTAGAGCAGTGGCCAAAGAGAGAGAAATTGACAGGTTCTACGAACAGATACATTAAAAAGAAAGAGGAATAAGGAAGTGAAAAACAGTAGGGTACAGTGGGACAGCACAGGCGAAGAGAGTCTTCACAGAGGAGATAGAGAAGGGGCTTGCAGACCACATAAAAAAACTCGCTGACCAGTTCCATGGCCTTACTCCAAGGACATTGCTGTGAACTGGCAGACAGAAGAACGTTGGGTTACGTATTGTAACCCTTGTTATATTAGCACAGGCGGGAGCCCTCTACTGGACTCTATGGGTACTACCCTCTATGCAAGCATTCACCTACTGAGATTTCTATAGACGTAGCCGGCCTCAGGGCGGGCCTACCTGAATGCGCACGCATCTCACCGTATAAAAGGAGGCCTCGCCTCCTAACTATCATCCTACACCTCTCTTCAGCGAGCGATATAGGACAGACAGTGCCCTGAGTAGAGGGCTCCACATGTGCTAATATAACAAGGGTTACAATACGTAACCAACGTTATATCTCTCACAGGCTCCGCCCTCTACTGGACTCTATGGGTACAGTGGGTGGAGCCCTGATGTATACGTGCACTGTCGTCAACAACATCATTCCAACCCTACTGTCCCTGACCGGCTTTTCTGGTCAGCAGCTGCTGCTGCCCCACATTCTCCTTTAACCCGGTTGTGACCTGTGGAGAAGTCTGGGCTGCGCTGACAGAGCACACTCTGCTGCGGCTTTACCTCGCAGAAAGTGTGCTCACTAAACCGTGCCGGGGGACCCCCCCTCCGCCCATAGGCAGATGGGGAGACTCCCCAGCCCTGTATGGGCTCACTGTGCACCTACCCTCCCTGAGTCCCTAAAGATAACAGGAGGAGAGCACCAGAGCCCATGCCCCACACTCAACACACTGACCCGTGCAGAATGTGTGTGGACTAAAGTGTGGAGGGCTACCCCTCTCCTGCTTCCCGGTCAGGAGGAGAGCCCTCCAGCCCTGTAAGGGCCCAGCGCGCACCTCGCCACCTGCCCCGGGACCCCTCAGACGGCCTGGGAAAGGCGAAGGCGCATTACGTCCGGGGAGGGGGTCAGATGCCTACTGACCCCACAGCCCCCCCCCCCCCCTCCTCACCAGTCCTGTGTTGCCCCAGTTAAGCACAGACGAGGAGAAAGAGCCAGACATGTCCAAGAGATAATACCTATGAAGGTGCCTGGCGTCGACCAAGACGCCGCTGTGCATATATCCTCCACACTCACACCATTGAATAAGGCTGTTGACACAGCTACAGCCCGTGTGGAGTGCACACGAATCCCGTGGGGCAGGCTCTCCCCGCCTGTTCGTAGGCATGTGCAATGCACTCGCAGAGCCAGCCTGCCAGACGTTTCTTGGACAGAGCTTTCCTGTTCGGTGCGTCTAAGGGCAGCCGTTGCGCTCCACATAACATGCTAGCACACGCACCGGGCAGAGGAGGTGCAGTTTAGCTTCCCTGGCCCCACCATGGGGGGGAAGACTAAATTCCCTACTAACTGAATAGCCCTCGACCTGAACACACTCCTTAGGTTTTTTAGGCACAAAGGAGGGGTTCGGTCTAAGTGTCGCGCCGCTCTGGTCACCACCCCGAATCAGTAAACAACTCGGGTGCACTGACAGAGCAGTTAACCTCGGACACTCTTTTGGCTGACGTTAAGGCACGAAGCAAAGCTGTCTTCCACGACAGTGCTTTCAGGGAGGAGAGCTCCAGAGGCTCAAATGGTCCCAAGGCCAGAACCTCGAGTACTAGGGGGCATGTCCCACTGCGCCTCACCCTCCCCAGGAGAGGGAGAATAAGATGCAGCGGTGGAAAGGCGTATAGCAGCTTACTTGGCCATGGCTCGTGTGCAAACACGTCCACCCCCAGGGCGGTCGTCGCTCAGGGCCATGGAGAACCACAGGGCACAGTGGTTGTTGCGGCGGCTGGCGCACTTGATCCACTTCCGCTCGTCCCAAACTGGGCCCAGATCTGCTTCACCACCTCCGGGTGAAGCGCCCCATTTGCCTGGCAGGGGGCCGACCTCATGTCGAGGGGCGGCCTGTTCTCCAGTCCCGGGATATGGAGGGCTCTCAGAGATAACACCACCTCTGAAGTCCATAACCACAGCCTCTCTCGCTGTGGCCAACAAGGCGGGCGGAGCGGACCCCGCCCTGCCTGTTGATATAAGCCACTGTGGTGCTGTTGTTGCTCCTGACCATTACATGTCTCCCTGAATTAGGGGCATAAAATGCTGCAGGACTAACACTACCGTCCGTAGCTCTAGGAGGTTGCTGTGTCGAGACTCTGTTAGAGCCCACGCCCACCTATAGCCCTCTTCAGTTAGGTCCAAACGCAGGCTGGAGAACCACCTATGCAGGCGCGGCGTCAATAGGCAGTAACCCCAGCGGACCACAATGTGAGCAGCCGTCATGAAACTCAAAGTCTGCATGACAGTTAAGCTGTCACTGTCGCCCCTGTCCGCAGCCTGTGAACCGCCCGGAGAAGGGACGCACTTCTGCTCTCTGACAGGGTGGCGCGTAGCGCGCCTGCATCGAGCACCACTCCCAACTACAACGCCTGTTGGTGAGGTATGGGGGGTGCTCTTTTTTCAATTGATCGTAAAAGCCTAATTTGGTTAGGTGCAGTGGCAGCTGGTGGAAAATATTTTTGGTGGGGCTGTTGATATAAAAAAATATTTTGGGGGAGAAAATGACCCCTTAAATAGGACTGCTGGTGATGTAATGGCGCGTTTCCACTGCAGCGCGGAGCTCGCTTTAAGCGTGCCGAGCCGTGCCGAGCTGTGGCCGAGCCGTGCCGAGCTGTGCGGGGGTCCGTTTTTGGTTGCGTTTCCACTTGGCCTAGTACCAGGCTAGCGTGTCCTAATTCACAGTTTTTTCTGGCCCCATAAAATTGTGGTTCTAGGGCCAGGAACAACCAGGCTGAGTCGGGCTGAGTATGCTAAACTAGAGAGAGAATCGCTGGCAAGGGGGCTACAACTACAACAAGACGAACATATTTGACCGTGATTTAATTGTAATTCACACGTTTCAAAAATGATGCCGAATTAACAACATACTGATACCGGTTAGTAAAAAACCATGAATTAATGCTTTGACAAGTCTGCAGACGACGGCAGGCGAAAAAAACCCTTTTAAAATGCGTGTTTCTAAATGGAGCTTGGCTAAGCTAACGTTATATATCGACCGTCCACACTCACAAACTAACTACTAGTGTTTGTTCTGTGTCTGTTTTGCTCAGTGACAAGGACCATAGACTCTCGGTTAGTATACAACCGACACGAGCTGCTTAAGATCGATGAAAATGTGGGCTTTTTTGCGAAGTTTGGCCAGGGTGGACACACCCCCCCTCCGCCCCTTCTATCGGATGTACCTGCACACCTACTGCGGGCCGGGCCCTCGTTACCCCCCGAAGACGCAGACGGCGAGGCACAACGCAGTGGCCCGGCTGGTTAGGGTGAAAGAGTGGCTAGCGTGGTCTCCTGAGCTGGCTCAGCACCCTTTTCCCCTGGAATATGGACCTTGTTTTCGCCGCCTGGCCTTCCGACGCCCCCTAGCCATGGTCGGCACCTGGCTGGTACCTGTCGCTGACCCCGACTCAAGATCTGCATATCCTGCGCCCCCCAGTGGTCTCGCCTCTTCCCCCCCTGATGGAGTGAACCACCCCGCAACCTTCGGTCGCTGAGTCGTGAAACTCACGCGACTGTTGCCCCGGTTCCAACTAAAGGCTCGCTGATAAATGCGAGATCGATCGCAAACAAAACTTTCATCATCCAGGACTTCTTCACGTCACATGCTGTGGATGTGCTTTTTATAACGGAAACCTGGATGTCTGCGGGTGAGTCTGCTGCTTTTACAGAGCTATTGCCTCCGGAGTGCAGTTTCATTAATTCTCCACGGACCACGGGTCGTGGAGGAGGTATAGCGATTGTCTTTAGGAGCAGTTTATACTGCAAACCCACGCCGTCTATCTCATTCTCCTCCTTTGAACTGAGCCTGTTTGAGCTGGGACGGATTAATCCTGTACTGTGTGCGGTGGTCTACCGACCGCCCAAGTACAATAAATACTTTATAAAGGAGTTCTCTGAACTATTGGCCGGTATCGTGACAAACTATGACAGTGTTTTAATTGTCGGGGATTTTAATGTTGTATCTCTAAACCACTAGCTAAAGACTTTCTTGATGTTTTATATGCTTTTGACTTCATACAACATGTCTCTGGCCCCACGCAAGAGCATGGGCACACATTAGACCTAGTCTTATCCCATGGTCTGCCCATTTCAAATGTCAATGTGTGTGAGGCAGCTTTATCGGAATCACCTGCCTGTGCTATTTGATTTTATCTGCCCTGTCATAGTCTTAAATCATGCGCTCCTGTCCGTCACGGTCGTATGATGAAACCTTCCACTGCTGCTAGTTTCTCCCCTGCCCTTTGTTAAATTAACACAGTCTGATAATATGTCTGCTGACTCCATGGGACACTGAGCTATTAACCTCAGCCTTTCTCTCTTCCTGCACTGGAGCTCTTGACATTGTTGCTCCCCTGAAACTCATGCGCCCCAAAGTTTAAATCTGAACCCCTGGCTCAATGACGTCACTCGTGCTGCCAGGCGTGAGTGCCGGCAGGCTGAACGCAGGTGGAAGAAGGGACAAAGCTTCATGTAACTCGTGACATTTGAAGAAGAGTTGGAGAAAAGTATCAGAGCACTGTAAAAGCTGAAAAGATGAGTTACTTTTCTGATATTATTTCTAGTAATTTAAACAAACCTCGTGTTCTCTTTAAATAATCGATGCTATGTTAAACTCTCCTTTATCCACTTGTATTGATGCTTCAACCTGAGATGTGTGGAACAATTCCTCTGCTATTTATAGACAAGATCTCCACTATTAGAGCCAGTATCGTCACCACCCTCTTTTGACCCCTCCATTGACTTCACATGCACCTGTGTCGTTTGGACCTGTGTCGGTTGTCATCCTTCACTGACATTGTTGCTAAATTAAAACCCTCATCTTGTCCCACAGACCCAGTCCCTCCTCGACTTTTTAAAGAGGTATGGGACACTATTAGACCTAATGTCCATAACATTATAAATAGCAGCCTAGAGTCTGGTTCTGTGCCAGTTTATATTTCAAATAAGCGGTTGTGGCACCCCTGATAAAGAAAACTAATCTGGACACTTCTGTCTTCTCAAATTACAGACCCATCTCGAAGCTTCCTTTTATTTCTAAAATATTGGAGAAAAACCGTACTCTTACAGCTGCAGTCTTTTATACATGCACACAATATTTTCGATATTTTTCAATCCGGTTTTAAAAGCGCTTCACAGTACTGAGTCTGCCCTTCTAAGAGTGTTCAATGACTTCCTGGTCACTACAGACGCTGGTGACTCTGCCATCCTTATGCTCTTAGACCTCACAGCTGCTTTTGATACGATTGACCACTCCATCATTATCTCTCGTCTAGAGCACTGTGTGGGTATCAGGGCGCTGCCTTAGAGTGGTTCAGGTCCTATCTGTCCCAGAGATCTTTCTCTGTTACGCTTGGTGACTTTACATCCTCTTCTGCCCCCTTATCCTGTAGAGTTCCCCAAGGTTCTATTTTGGGGCCTATTTATTTTCCTTATATCTTCTCCCCCTTGGACTTAGAAAATATGGCGTCTCCTACCACCTTTATGCGGACGACTCCCAATTATATCTACCCCTAAGAAAAAACACTAGCTCTCTGATGCCCTGGTTGACTGTCTTAATGACATAAGGCCTGGATGGCGGCTAAACTTTTAAATATAAATGAAAGCAAAACGGAGGTAATTGTGTTTGGACCAAATGGTGATGTTTTCCATTGACCTGGGTTCCCTGCAACAGTTTGCAAAACTCATGGTCACAAATCTGGTGTCAAAATCGACAGTGCTTTTAAATTAGATAAACAGATAAACTCTGTGGTTAAATCCAGTTTTTATCACTTGAGGCTCCTGTCCAAATTAAACCGCGTTTTATCCTTTTTAAAACTTTGAGCGTGAAATTCATGCCTTTGTTTCAACTCGTTTAGATTATTGTAATGCACTTTATGCCGGCCTAAATAAGACTTCGCTGGCACGCCTGCAGCTTCTACAAAAACGCTGTCGCGCGGCTGCTTACAGGAACCCGCAAGTTTGACCACATCACACCAGTTCTGGCTTCGCTCCACTGGCTTCCTGTCCATTTTAGAGTTCATTTTAAGATGTTATTGTTTGTTTTTAAATCTCTTAATGGGCTGGCCCCAGAGTACATCTCCGACCTCTTACAGGTGTACACCCCCTCAAGGGCTTTGAGGTCGGCTGATCAGCTGCTGCTTGTAGTCCCAAAAACAAAGAAAAAGACCAGGGGAGACCGAGCGTTCTCATCGGTAGCCCCCAGGCTCTGGAACGACCTGCCCCCTCATGTTAATTGTCGCCCACTCTTGAAGCTTTTAAGTCCCGCCTAAAAACCCACCTCTTTTCCCTCGCTAACCAGTCAGTCTGAGCTATGTCATACCTATTTGTATGCTTTACTGTCTGTCCATAGCCTTTATGTGCCTTGTATTTATTCTTATGTGTGCTTTTTATCTTTTCTTATGTGTGCTTTTATCTTTTCTTATGTGTGCTTTTATCTATTCGTGTATATAATATTTTATTATAATGTTATGTTCATTGTGAAGCACTTTGGCAAACCCTCTGTTTTTAAACTGTGCTATATAAATAAAGTGGATTGGATTGGACTCACAACAACGGCCTATACAGAAATAAATAAACCAGCGACTGTGTTCTCCATGACACAGACAGTCTGTGGTTTGTACTTGTTTAACTTGTGTCTAGTTTCTGAACAGATCATATCTGTCCCTGGCTGTTTGAAGAGCAAGCATGGGAAACAAAAGACAGCATTTACCTGTTTGCAATCCAGCTAGCCATGCCTTTCTGGTGTACCAGCTACGTGAGAAGCCTCGTTGATACGTTTTGTCTTTTTCACGAGCTTGCTGCCATATATACAAATCGGGTTGGTCCGGTCCAAGGTCCTTAAGTAACAGTTTATCTCCCAAACTTCTCCTTTCGAAAGGATTGGAGATTAGCTCTTGAACGGAATTGGGCAGAGACTCCACCTGCACATGAGCCATCCTCATCAACTACTGCCGTACTGCGTCACCCCACCGGATACGAGTCACTAGTGTCCAAACTACTCACAGACTGGACCGGGCGCTGACATTGGCGCCCGGTGATCATCAGATTTGACGACGCTGATTGGCTGAAATTATGTTTCGGCATCATAGTTTACAGATAGCAACAGTCAGCTGCTAGTGGCTGCTGCTGCACTGGTTGAGGGCTCCTTTCTTACCACCCAGACGAGAGCGGGTAATGACCATAGACTGTATATATAAAGGTAATGACACATGGGCAAGGCCAGGCAGGAAACATGTGACTTATCAGTAACTTTAGACATCGGTCGTAACACAATTTTAAACGAGATTTTATTGTAGATTATACATTTGGACTGATACCAATTATATAATATTTACCTTGTTTATTAAAATAAAAATAAAAATAAATTAAAAAAATGTAAATATATATAGGCTATATATATTTTATTTATGTTGTATGTGGGAAGAGGTGGGGCGGCGCCCCTAGCGCCCCTATGGGCCGGCCGCCACTGGTTAGGTGTGTGATCAATTGTGCTGTGCAAAACATTGCCTGTTCCCGGGACCCAGCCATGACTATGAGGTCGTCTAGTAAAAGAAAAACTCTCATGCCGTGGGCGTGCAGCGGTTTAAGCGCTGTGGCCACACATTTGCTGAATGTGCATGGGGATAGGGAATAGCCGAACGGCAGGCATTTTGATCTGACCGTGGCCGCGCTGATATTATAACGCCAGAGAATTTTCACACCTTTAGTTTAAAACTCCCCCACTACTTAGACTATTCCTTGCACCCCTCTAGCATAAGCCCGAATGGTCTCAAACCATATTGCGTCAGTAACGTGCACTTGTTGTTGCAGCAGGATCAGTTTGTGTGTTATGGACACGACCGGTAGATTTTCGCAATCCGTGTTCTCAACATGCTTACTTTAACATACTTTTTCATGGTAGGGCTAAGCCATTTCTTGGTATGGCTGTAGCCTACCCCAGCCATACCCTGGCGCCGCCACTGGGTACAGTGTACAGACATGTGGTACAGTGGGACGCTGCAAAACCGGAGTGAATAGCCCAGTTTCAGCGTCCTGCCATCCACTTTGTTACCACACAGCTGAGTTTCCCTTCCCCAAAACATTGTGTTAATGGCCAAGCCCTCAGCTGTGGGCCGCAGCTATGAAGCTGTGATACTCTCTGGTGACCCGTTCCGCCGCAAAACTACCCCGCGAAGGGAATATTTGCCCATGGAGGGTCGACACAGAAAGGGCCGATTATTTACTAAGGACCCTGAACGCATCACTGCACGCTCTTGTGTGAGTGCGCGCTCCACCATAATGCTGTTCTCAACACTACGGTAAAATAAATAAATACATTTAATTTATATAGCGCTTCTCATCTGCCAAGACAAATCTCGAAGTGCTTCACAACAAGGGATATTGATACACTTTGAGAGATTAAACAAATAATTGTAATAATAATAAGAAATCAAAAATAAAAAATAAAATAGAGTACAAAAGTAAAAGTCGGAGATAGCGATAAAAATGGCAATACTCCAGGTGTACCATGCTCAAAGTTTATTGGAAGGCCTGCCGAAAGAAGAGGGTCTTAAGGCCGGTTTTGAAGACCTCGGTGGAAGGGGCAGATCTCAGCTGATCTGGGAGAGAGTTCCAGAGGCGCGGGGCGAATGAGCAGAAGGCTCGGTCTCCCATTGTTCGGAGACGTGTGCGGGGGATGTGAAGAAGAGGAGCGTGGCTGGAGCGGAGAGAGCGGGTAGATGTCTGGGTATGGATGAGGTCACAGAGGTATTTTGGGCTTTGTCCATTCCGGGCTTTGTACGTGAGGAGCAGAACCTTAAACTGGATCCTGTAGTGGACTGGGAGCCAGTGTAGTTTTGCAAGTATGGGGGTTATGTGTGCGGACCTTTTTGTACCGGTGAGAACTCTGGCTGTGCTGTTCTGGACAAGTTGCAAGCGGTTGATGGATTTGGCTGGGAGACCGGAGAGGAGTGCATTGCAATAGTCTAGTCTTGAGAAGACGAGTGCATGAACCAGTTTTTTGATGTCATCAGTTGAGAGTGAGGGCTTCAGTCGGGAAATGTTTTTCAGGTGAAAGAAGGAGGTATTAGTGATGTGTTTGATGTGGGCTTGGAAAGACAGAGTGGGGTCAAACCTTACACCGAGGTTGGTGACAACGGAGGAGAGAGGAATGAGCTGACCATCAAGGGAGGGGCTGATGTTGGCGACCTTGGCAAGCTGGTCAGTGGTGCCTATCAGGATTGCCTCCGTCTTGCTGCTGTTGAGCTGAAGGTAGTTGGTGGTCATCCAGGAGCGGATGTCTTCCAGGCAGGTGTTTAGTGTTTGGATAGTGGTGGTATTGGGTTGTTTTTTGATGTAGACCTGAGTGTCGTCGGCATAGCAGTGGAAGTTGATGTTATGTTGTCTGATGATATGACCCAGAGGTAATAGATAGATTAAAAACAGGATCGGCCCCAGCAATGAGCCCTGTGGGACCCCGCATGTCACTGCGGTGTCGTCAGACCTGGAACCCCCCAGAGACACGTGGTACTTCCGGTTGGTGAGGTAGCTTGAGAACCACTTCAGAGCCGTGTCCGTCACCCTGGTGTAGATCTCGAGGCGGTAGAGGAGGATGGTATCATTAAAAAAGTCCACTGTGTCGAAAGCCGCACTCAGGTCAAGAAGGACCAGGATGCTGGGTGACCCAGAGTCGGCTGCCATCAGTAGGGTCGTTGGCTACTTTTATTAGGGCTGTTTCTGTACTGTGTGCAGGGCGGAAACCTGATTGGAAGGTCTCATATATGTCATTGTTAGACAGATGAGACTGGAGCTGTGCGGCCACGACCTTCTCAAGCACTTTGGCAAGGAACGGGAGGTTGGAGATAGGTCTGTAGTTGGAGAGGAGTTCTCGGTCGATATTTTTTTTTTTTAAAAGTGGGGTGACAACTGCTGTTTTGAAATGGACAGGCACCTCACCAGTCTGTAGTGACTTGTTGATGAGTGTTGTCAGGAAATTAACCAGGGTTGGCGAACAGGCTTTTAGCAGCGGGGTGGGTATGGGGTCGAGGGAGCAGCTGGTAGGCTTTGATTTGCTACCAGCAAATGGCTAGCAGTGCAGATGACGTCACCTCGTTGAAGCTGCAGAGGGTGATTCCGTTGATGAAGGGAGAGGAGGTGGGTGGGGTCCGAGCTACTGTTTGAGGCTGTAATGGTTGCTCTGATATCTGCGATCTTGTTTTTAAAGAAAGCAGAGAAGTCATTGCAGAGTTCTGGAGAGGCAGCTGGGGGGCCTGTGTTGGTGGAGTTGAGAAGGCGGTTGATAGTGGAGAATAAGGTTCTAGGATTGCTTTTGCCGTTGTCTATTATTGACGAGTAGTATGCAGAGCGGGCGTTTTTTAGAGCAGTAGCATAGGCACTTTGGTGTTCTCTGAAGGCCAGTAGGTGGACGGCGAGAGCCTGCTTTCTCCATAGTCTCTCCAGCTGTCGACCGCAGGTTTTCATGCGGCGGAGGGCATCCGTGAACCAGGGAGAGGACCGTTGGAAAGTGGCTTTCCTCTTTTTTTCCGGAGCCAGGATGTTGAGCGTGGTGGTCATGGTGTCGTTGTAGAGCTCAATCATGTCGTCTGGGCAAAGCGAACGGAGGTCAGTTGAAAGGTTTGCTGTTATGGTTTTGAGAAAAAGTAGAGTGTCCAATTATTGATGTTTCGGTACTTCATGACTCTCTCATTGGGGGTGGCTGGTTGGAGGATGGGATTATCAGCGTTAGGGAGATAGCCTTATGGTCAGACACTCCAAGATCAGAGATGTTTAGGTCTGATGCAGGTATGTTTCCGGTGATGATGAGGTCAAGTGTGTGACCATGATTGTGGGTGGACCCATGTACATGTTGTGTCAGATTTAGTGAGTCGAGGTAGGACAGGAAGTCGGCAGCCATGGAGCATTTGGGGGAGTCCACGTGTATATTAAAATCGCCAAGTATTACAATGTTGGAGAGAGTGGGACATACTGAGGTGATGAAGTAAAACAATTCTGGGATGAAGGTTGAGTTGGATTTTGGAGGACGGTAGACTGGTACAACTAGTAAAACTGTCAAGGATTTGGGTGGAAAACATTTAAAAGCAAGGCACTCAAAGGACTGAGTATGGGGAATAGTCAGTGGTTGGAGAATAATAGTTTTTTTGTGCAGAACAGCAATGCCGCCACCGTTACCATGGGCACGGGCTTTTTCAATGTAGTTGTATCCAGGAGGGGATGCTTCATTTAGGTGGAAGAAAACTCCCTCTTTATGCCAGGTTTCAGTTAAAAATATCAAGTCTGAGCCATTGTCATCGATAAAATCATGCATCAGAGCAGATTTCTTAGAGAGAGACTGTGTATTAAAAGTACAATGTGTACAGGGGTTGTAGAGGCAGAGGCTACCACATGTTTTTGAAGAGGATGGAGTAAACGATCGTTTATGGATGATTGTCCACAGCGCGAAGCAGATGGTGACATTGCACTACAAGTCCCATGAGCGGCAGCGTTCCGATGACGCACCCGAGATGCGCCAGTGCGTCCCTCAGTCACAAGCGACGGGATGCAGCCGGTGCTCCCATAGTACACAAACTTTCGCCGTGAGCTTCTGTGGATGTAACGCGGGCGAGATATTAAATCATGTCCTTTTTTGGCCACAGAATGTCCAGGAAATTCATGACAGTTGTAGGTGAGGAGTTTCGAGGATATGTTGTGTTTTATTTCCATGCCAATGAAGACCAGGCGGCCCAGCCGGGGAGCTGGGTGCGGGCTAGCTGGCTAGCTGGCTAAGAAGCAGCGGACCAGGCAGAGGCTATTCAACCCGGGACAGCGAGGCTGGACTGTCCGGGAAGTCCCCAGGAGATGCTTGGTGGAGGCAGGGGAATCCAACAGTGTCTCAGAGGTAGACAGCATTAATCGGATATGCCGGCCATAATGTCCCTGTACCCGCATAGCGCTCTCCTTTAGATAGCACTCCCTGCGGTTCATTCCTCTCATCTGCGCATGCCCACTAGGAACCTCCTTTACAGGAGCTACAGCTGGGGCAGCGAATGGGGAATTTGTACGGTTAACATTGTGTGTAAGTGTAGCATTTGTGGAAACAAAAGACACTTAGATTTGGATACAGATCAACCTCATTCTTATTAGAAAACGTAGTGATCTGTGCATTATACAGGGAGGAGGCGGGATTTGCCCTCTCGTCCCGGGCGGAGAGATTTTCTCCCCCCGCCAGTCAGATCCGTAAAGACGGGCAGCCCGTCCCCGTGAGTGCCGGCACGCCGGTTCCACGGGGTGGGCCGAAGAGGTGGAGGGCGCCGCGGGCACGGGATCTCCGTGCCGGCACCTCTCCCTTCGTCTCACCGTCACGCCGTGCTCCCTCGTCTGCAGGAAAGCCTGTGGAGGAGGAGCGCGTGCTGCGGTGACTCTTCTCTACTGAGGTCTTTGAACGCCCGACGGCGGGCCGCGCGCGCCGTCACAATGCTGTCTCTTTGAAACGGACATTATGGGGAAAGATAAGATAAGACTTTATTCATCCCGAAGGAAATTGTTGTGCCAGAGTAACAAAATACAATAAACACAAGTGGAATTGTGGAGAGAGATTACTCTTACTCTGGGATAAATGCAATCGTTTTTACTGAATGCATTTTTCCCCACACACACACATCACTCTAGAACTAGAGTTTGCAAACGTAAACCACCGTTCTCCTGCGGAGGTCCCTGAACGCACCGCGGCCACTCTCACAGGTCCACGCGCCCACGTATTAACGCTGTATTTCCCATCTTTCTTTTCAACGGTGAAATGCATTAATCGGAGCTATTGTACCAGGCAAGGTGTGTTCTCTGACAACAGCACGCCGGCAATAGCGTCTCTTGAACCCGCACAGTGCTTTGACAGCACTCGGTTTATTCCACTCACGTGCACACGCCCACCTGCTGGCTCCCTTTTCTTTCACACACACATACGGGTTTTGGGCCGAGGGCGACACCGTACTTCCGGTATCCACCATTTCACACGAGGTGCAAGCAGAATATCATAGTCTATTGCCTTAATCAATATCTAGTCAACTCTAAAATACCACATATATGCATTGGCATGATAATATTATTGTGACAAGTGGGGGTATTCACCTGGTGTTTCTAGAAGATAGACGTAGATGCTGCCAAAATCGACCGAAGGCCACTTTCGAGAGTCGTTTTTCCATACATCTGCAGGCAGTCTGTAAGGGCAATCGGACAACCCACACAGCTCTAGTTTACGCTGGTAACGACCTAGAGCACACCCCTCAAGTCCAGAGATGTAATCCGAAAACATGCAGCGATTTCTTCGGTCGTTAATTCAGAAAAAAAACCTAGTGCGCTCTCTCTGGCTAGTTAGCTAGATGTTTATATTAGCACCTCCAGGATATTAGCACCTCCATGAAAATGGCGTATTTCTATATAGATATATGGCGCGCGTTGCATTGTGGGTAGCTCGTGACGTCACTGTGTGTGAAAGATTACTGGGGTTTACAGCAGGGGCGGGGAGTGTAGGACAGTGTTTCTTTCCTCTGGGGATGGGCAAGCCTTATCCTGTGAGCAAGGAGATCGATCCAAAGAGCCCTTCCGTATACACGGGGGCTCCCAGGAGATCAACACGGTCCTCTTTGGAAAGTGCCACGCGGCGTGATATCCCAGGGACATCACACGGCGGGCAGCGGCGGCGGCCTGTGCTGAAGTAGGGTCGACCCTATATCATGTGAAGCCACCGAGCACCGGTCCCCGGGGGAACCGGGCCTGGGCGTGGACCAAGCTACTTATTCGGCCTTGCGGCCCAATAATCGCTCTGACCTGATGAGGCGGGGGCATCTCTAGCAATGAGTGAGTAGCCCACACACCCGCCGCCATGATCATCACCCAGGGAGAGTACAGCCCTGGGCGGTGGACTTCCATGGACGCCGGACCCGGAAGGAATGCGAACGTGAATGGCACCGCCTCGGCCATATCCTGGTCCCCCAAACACTCAAAGCAAAGGTGGTGGGGATCGGCGCCCGCTATTTCAGCTAGGGCACGAAGGACAGGTCCGGGTCTCTAGCAGTGGTGACTCCCTGGAGGTATGATAACTCTTTCTTCTTCTTTCAAACGTCTTATCTCTGCTTCAGATGTTGCCCGCTCGCTGAAGAGCAAGGGATGATGGGCAGGAGGCGAGGCCTCCTTATATACGGTGAGATGCGCGCGCATTCAGGTAGGCCCACCCCGGGGCCGTCTACGTCTATATAAATCTCAGTAGGTGAATGCTTGCATAGAGGGTAGTATCCATAGAGTCCAGTAGAGGGCGGAGCCTGTGAGAGATATAACAACATACCTGTCCCCAACAACTGGGGGAGACTAGTTGTGCAGGTAGGGTGTTCAAGAGAAAGCATGATTTAGTATGTCAACTAAGGCTAAATGATCTTGTGTAGCTAAATACAGTAGGTCTATCTTGAAGAAATAAATTGTATTTTTTTAGGCCGAGATTGGTTCACAAACTTTAAGGCACGCCATCATCTATCCTGCCATATGCCTGAAGCAACATCCTTTGGGAAGGGCTACAGCCCTTCAATAAAACTACAGTGGGGAGATTATTTGACAATCTGGGGAAAGTGATGGACAGGTGACATAATTCACTTTTAATAACATTCATAGTGCATTGCATATGTGTACTAGCCGCATTTACAATAATATCTATTTAGTGCTATTTTGTTGCAAATTATTTTCCCATTAGCCTACCTGTAAGGTTTAATTATTCTGATCTGTTTATTTAATGTCCTCTCATTCCCTCCAAATATGATTTACAATGTTGTTGAAACTGGTGTCACTACAGTGCAGACCCCATTGCAGATTGTCACAGAGAAAGGGAAAAAGCAAGAACAATAAGAACAAAACGTTGGGGGTATCAACAGATAAATATTTAGTCTGACAAAGTAGTTAACGTCTAATAAATTGCATAATTTATTTTGGCACTTGACAATCACCTTTCCTGAATTTTACTCAGGTGTAACTAAAGTCTGATTTAAGGGTTGTATATATTACACATCATTAATCATAATCTGCAAAGTAACTAAAATAAATGTAGTGGAGCAAAAATACCAAGTTAACCTCTGAATTGTAGTGGAGTAGAGCAAAGTAGTACATGGTGCTGTAACAAAAACATTTCTCAACTTGGGATCAATAAAGTATATCTTATCTTATCTTAAACTGGACCCGTTCAAATCCAGTTTTGGATAGTCTGCCGTGGTTACATTCCATTTCAAAGAGCTGTTTGACACTCGGCGTAACCTTGTCGCACTGCCACTCCAACATCCAATCACAGAGCTTGAGGACTAATCACGGGTTTTGTAAAGGAAAGCGGATGTTGTAGTCCAAAACGATAGCTGAGGATTCTGGGTAGTGTAGTGTCTTCGGAAACTCTGTAGTGTCTAAACTCCGAAAAAACTATTTGTTTCTCCGAATCGAAGGTTAAAAACACAAAAGCATTGTATACAATTTAAACTGATCAATATTGTGTAATTAACAAGGATAATCTGATGTTTTTTAATGGATGAGTAATGATATCACTGTGTAATCATTTGACAGTGAGGGAAATACTTCCGGTTTAATTACGAAAATCTCAAGACCGGAAATACTGTTTTCACCCCGTGAGGGTTGACGCCAACTTTACATGGACGCTGCGTAAAGACTAAGTACACGTTCTCCTGGCGAGACCTCAAATCATCTTCGTAATATCTATCAAACTATAGATCCTACACATCCACTGGACGTAGATTATAAAAGTACAATATACACTTCTCGGTAGAAATCTAATCAAAAAGCATTTGAATGGTCAAACTATTCCACAATTTAGGATTTTAGGAGGGTTATTTGTGAATATACGACCCTCCGGAGCGTTTGCAATAAACGGGAGCATTTCTTACACTGCTACACTTTAAAACGTGACTATGGGTCGTAATAAGCTGCTGAACAATCAACCTATTTGGTCGTTTCTCGTAGTAGGACAGGCTGGAATGAAAGTAGGCCCAGTTGATAATAAGAGCTCATTGTAGGCTACATTTAAAGTTGAATTTACCCTGTGTTTGATTGGTAAGATGTATGAAATTGTATCACCATTTCTATATTCTATTTGTTGTTTGTTTATATCACGCAGTCTGTTCTTCTTCTCTCGGTGTATCACGCAGTCTGTCTTCCGGTTGTTGCCTCTTTTGAATGACGAATACACACTACCGCCGCCTGCTGGTAAGGAGAGTTATTGTCACTCACACATGCGCAGTTCGTACGTGCTACTTGGCCGTCGGCTGAAGTATTTGCGGTGTATTCCAGTGCGAAACATGGACCTGTTTTCGTAATAAAACCGCCTCACGTCATGGCCATGGCCATGACGGTTTTATTACGAAAACAGGTTGTAATAAATAGGTTGATTGAGGCGACGTTCCGTCGGGACGTGTTCTTTGGTGTCAGTTTGGTGTGTAAGGACCTTTACCCCTAAACTGGGGCAAGTTGAGCCACAAGACTACTTTTTTTGAGAAGTAATATTTTCACTGCCCTTTATCAAATATTCATTCTTATCATTGCCATTGGTGTGTGTGTGCTTTTATTTGACTGTGTGTCATTTCTCCTTGCTTAGAGGACAGTATAACAAAAAAATGTCTCAACTTACCCCACTCTCCCTTGAGAGGGAGTTACACAGTCACAAAATGGAGGAATATAAAGCAGTATTCAGTTTCAACCCAGTCTCACGGCATTTCGTGTTATAGTCACGAAATGAATCTATTGATTTGTGTTCACCAACACGATTTCCCCATTTTTTTTCAAGTCACACAGAACGATTTTAAAAGCAATGTAAATAATAACAAATTAGAAGAAAATACAGATTTCAGTATTCTGACACAGAACGATTTTAGAAGCAATGTATTTCTACTGGTAGTATGTTTTGTGCCTGCACCAAATAATAACAAATTAGAAGGAAAAAAAGATTTAAAAAATACAGATTTCAGTATTCTGAGGCTCTGAGCCCCATTTATTTTCCTCGCGGATCTCAAAAAAAGTCTGACATTATACAATTTAAAATAAAAGCAATAATCGTGGCTTGATATTGAGTAAGAACATGTTTTTATGAACCACACAGCTTCCGGTCTTCCAAGACCCGAACGGACAAAAAGATGTGGTGCCGGCACGAAACAGACTACCAATAGAAATACATTGGTTTTGATATCGTTCTGTGTGACACAAAAAAAAGGGAAAATCGTGTTGGTGAATAATCAATAGATTAAATTAATTTTGTGACTATTACACGAAATGCCGCGAGACTGGGTTGTTAGTTCAGATTAGCTAAAACCCAGGTCAGAAATGATCATGCTTGACATATGTCTATCTCCATAGAGCCTGAATCATCATGTTAATCACATAGCTATCATATGCCTAAAACAGTCCTGATGCTCTTCTAGGTAATCCTGTCATGTACACAGCTACAGTTGGGCCTTTGTTATCATGTTACTCTGATATTGGAAGCGTACATTCAGTATGTTCCCAACAGTATTATAATGTAATTATTTCAGCATACTTTTAATCTCTTCATTGCAATTACATCAAGACAACATATGTTACATTTGGGTTCTTACCAGTTAAGTTAACAAGATTGATTCTGCCGATTTGTGACTTCCTAGAGACAGTGAGTACAGCTCTCACTGAGCTGTGTTTTCAGATGTTTTACACACACCATTTAGTTTTCTGACGTATCTAGGACTTCCTCAACAAAGCACAAAAAGCGATGAGACATTGTTGGTAGCTTGGTGACATGGAGATATGTCCCGCCTCCTCGCCAGTTCGTAATACTTGCAGAGGTAACACAAGGCAAATATGTGTTCTATGTCCAGTGTGAATGCACCGTTGTACACTGTCAGTAGACTGTTTAAGGATTCATTTAGTCTTGCAGCTATTTCTGAAAACTGATCTAAATGTAGCCTACATTTAAAGTGTAATGATAATATAATACATGCTCTTACAAAAATACTCACCAACATAAAAGATGCCTATATCTATTTATGCATGATTTGTCTTTCGACGGTGTTCTGTTTCTCACACAGAAAAAATAGAGCACTTTCAGTAATAACCAGGTATAATCCAATATGTGTGAGTGAGAAACAGTGCGTGGGGAGATTATTGTATTAATCCTCTGTAGGTGTGGTTATTCAAAGCCTGGGATGAACAACCTGTTCAGAGCACGTAACATGGCTAAATGCTACAGTAACACAAAGCAACGCAGACATCTGTAACATATTAACTGTCTGACTCACATCGTCATGATTACAATAAAATGAATAATCCTATTCAGTTCCAAAAATCATGGATTAATTAAACCAAAGAATGTGTTAAAATGTAAATCACAGAATTCCCTGAACACGCTCAGCATGCTGTTTCGATGGGATTCCTCCTGTGAACCAGAGAAAAAAGAATACATCCAGTGTGTGTCTGCCACATGGATCCTTTAGATGCTGTTGTGGTATTTGGAATACATTCCTCTGAGAATATCCTATTTATTTAGCATTCATTGGAGCTAAAGTTTGAAATCGGTGTTGAACTTTATTGACCCACGTATTACCTGTGAAAACAGGGAGGGGAAACATTAGAAGTTCACACCAGGGCCGGCCCACTTTCCTCCGTCAATCAAGACATTTAAGGAACAGCTGCAGCAAATGTGTTAACAGTACATTTACCAGGCAGTGATCATATGAAAGTAAAACTCTGGTCAAATATTATTAATGATAAAATGAATGTAAGTCAATATTTCTGCTTTAAGTTTGGGTTTGGTCCCCACTGACTCTAGAGAAAACTCCTTAGCTGCTAGATTTCCAAATATCTCCTCGAGCTTGTCTGTCTGCCATTTGTCAGGAAGGTAGCATAGCGTTTTAGAGATCTCTTCATATTTGATGTGATTTAATATGAATGTGGGAATGAAAGTGGTGAGAATGAACCATACGCTAACTTTGCTGTTAAAACAAAACAATAAGTTAGAAGGAACTAAAAGTCTTTGCACTTATACAGTAGGCTTATAGTTCTCTGTACATTTTGAACTTCAAGTTTAAACTTACATTTTCATTTGATGTGATTTCACTAAGAATGATACTGTATTGAATATGTAAGGGATAATGTGTAGCGAGGCGGTCATTATGGGGAAAAGACCACCGGACAGGCAGATCAGAGAGCCTGACGCGAAGTGGAGGGATCTTGATCAGCATGAAGGGCTGTATACAGTTCAATCGACCGGACTTCTTTCTGCAGATGTGAGCGTCCTTATCAACGGTCAATAAGTGCTTGACAGCGGTCTTCACTACTGGATTAACAACGTGTCACGTGTTCTGAATTGACCAATCCGAATCGAGTATTCAACTAAGCCATGTAATAAAAGAAGTTCAGGCATCACAAATAAAGAGCATTTGTTAAGTGTTATGGATAGCCTATGTTTGAAACCCATTTACAATAAGTACCTGCAGGGAGCTGTATTTGTTATCTGTGCTCACAAAGGAATCATTGTAGACTTTGATACAGTCAGAGTGTAGCGCCGCCACCACTTATAAAGGACAGAATACATGGCTTGGCAACATATGGGAGACTTTAAAATAGGTGTTGAAGATGAATTAGTAGTGCAAAACTATCTTTTATTAACAAAATGTTTACTGAAACATACAAAATAATCTGCAAAATTCAGCAAACAATTGGCAAATGTTTTTGTGGCAAACGAACCAACCACAGATATTTATGACAGCCAACACAAGACTTGTGGATGCTTTAAAATCTAAACTACCATCTGTAAAGGCCATATATCCTATTGTCACCCTTCCCTCCAGGGAGAGAGGGCGCAGCGAGCACTGCCCCGTGAAGAGGAGAGGTCCAGGAGAGGGACGATGTTAAGCTAACGGTCTTCAGTTCTTTCCAGCAGACCGGCTGGTCACGTAGCCTCCACCCACACGCAGGAAATATGCCCGCCGATGGCCGGCCAGCTGTCCTTATATCTGACTCTGTGAGCTGTGAAAGTTTATTAAAAAAGTGTGTAACAGCCTACTCACAGTGACAAGCGTCACAAAATGACGTAATTGGTCACAACATGCGGTCAACTGCACTCATTTCATTTCATCGTTTATTTGATTGATGAACATTTTTAACAATGAATGCTTGAAAATGTAAATATGCCGGATTTGAGCTTTTAGCTCATTTCCATCCGTAGTCCCTCACATACAACGTTTAAGAACATGACATTTATATACATAGCAAAAATAAATACATGATATGCAGAAAGAGCATGAGCAGCATATACAAGCATTTACCACATAGCAGCTGTGATATATAAGGTGCAAGAGAAGATAAAAGAGCTACACAAAGTGCGAGAGGAGATACCCCTGTGTTGAAGTGCATTTAGCAGTGATTGCACGTCTGTTTGTTTCTCAACCATTCTTTTAACCTTTAAAACTGTTCAGAGTGGAACAATCCCGGCTATTCCACAATGAGCTGCCCTGAATTGATAGTACATTTTGACCGAAAGTGATCCGTCTACGGTGGACCTCACAGTCCCCTCTGGTTTCTGACCTAGTGCAGCGTCCAGTGTGTTTTTTTCTATAATATATGATGCCTGTAAACGGAGATTTATTTGTGAGTTGTAGATAGTTAGATGGTGTACTAATTGAGCAACAAGAGAGGCTGATCATAGATAAGAGATCATTTGATCTTCACTCTAACACATGTTATGAAACATATGTCATCTACAATCTACAATCTTCAATCAGTAGGCACTTATATAGGAACGAAGAGGAAATGCATCATCGGCTTTTATCCAATAATGGAAAATAACTATGATGACACATCCTTACTTTCATTATCTAGCAGTGCATGTGTATTATATGTATTATGCTAATTTCACACATAACTGCATTAAGGTGACATTTGTATTGTGTCCCACCGTCTGGTGTTAGTGTGTGTGGTGAACAGGTATTCTAGATCCTTCCTGAGACTGTGACGTGCAGGCATGTTATTCTGCGGCGTTCACTAAAGTGCCAGCTGTAATAAAGTTCTCCCATCCACAGGGTCACTGGTGCTTGATGAGACAAGAAATTACACTGTTCCTCATTTTGATGTATGGGCGGATTCCTGTCATCATTATGTTCTGCTGTATTAGTTATTTTCCTCTAGTGGATAAAAGCTGATGCATACATTTTCCTCATCATTCCTGTGTAAGTGCCCACTTATTGTCCAAATATATTGCACAGCCTAATATTTGAAGCTGACATTCAGTACAGGTTTTAAAAGATGGGTTAGGGTTCAAATAAAATTGTCTTGGATATTTTACTGTTTGGGAGCCTTGGACCGGAAAGACCCCCAAACTATTGACCCAGCTGAATGGCATCAGACCGTTAGCAGGTGTGTTACAAATGTGCTGCACTGGTGAGCTAAAAAAACAGTTTAACACATGCCCTGTTATTACCCAAATGATGTAATTGTGCTAATGCGCCAACCATGCATGCAGCCTGTTGCAGTTGCTCCTGCTAGATTTTTACTATTTTCAACTTTCTTATTTGATCTTATTTGTTATTTTTCTGTGCCCTCTTTAAACTTTTCTGCAGATATAATTGTGTTAGTTTTCTTTGCTGATGAGTTGCTGCTGTTGACCACACCACAGTTGCACTGAAAGGTAAACCGCAGAGACAAAGGAGGAGAGCAGGATTCAGATGTATAGATAAAAGGAGATATATGCCACGTCTTCCCCCACTCATCATGGGCAATGTAGGCTGGCTGATGGAATGGACGAGTTACTGGCGAGTCAGACAGAATATCTGGAGTGTAGTTTAATAAGTTTTACAAAAACATGGCTGCCATAATCAATTCCATTGATGGCTCCTGGACTTTTTAGGCAATGTTTCCATCAACATGTTTCTATTGATGGTTTCCTCATTTGCTCATAACTATTGGGTAAGCTAAATGATCTATCTATCTATCTATTTATCCTTCTCCATACTACACTTACATGTTTTCTTTTTCTCATTGAAATTAAGTAGACATTTCTAATGATCATTATTTCTGAATATTTCTGTTTGCTTCATCAGCAGCACTATCAGAGAGCAAACAAATCAGTATTAAAACATGTAAAAATAGAATGAAGAATGACACAACACAGTGGGGCAGACTGTGAAACAAATCAAGGAATTTAATCTAAATGTCACGAGTAAAAGATGAATATTGACTGAGGGAAATGACGGCTCTTGGAGGGGGAAACTGCATGTACCAGACAGCTGAGATTGAAAAGGCACCAGGAATTCATTCAATTTCCCATCTTCCTCTCTCCACTCCCAAATGTAGTAAAGTTTGGTTGCAAAGAGTATTTTATTGGCATGCCGCTGGTAGAGAAAGCCAAAACAAAAGATGAATAAGACAACAACGGTTCCACATCAGATCGCAGAATTATGTTTTTACGATAGTATTGTTTTCCGACATAAATGACAAAAGCTTTCACACTTTTTTAGTCATTATAGACGTATCAACTTAATGTCTGTTGGAATATAGAGTGTCACATCCCTTTCTGCTCTTTGACCCAACCCTCTTGCACATTCTTCCCAATTTCACACATTAGCCAATTACTAACACAAGGTAATCAAATCTGCCCTTCAAATCCACACCCTGGTCATCTGCTGAGCTAGGGGGATAGCATTAGTGCTCCATCAGTGGTGATCTCCGGGCTTAAGTTTATATTGCATTATGGGGCTTGGCTGGGGCAGGTCAATCAGATTTGTGTCTGACGCAGCTGCTCGATGAAGGGCTCTTTAAAGGTCTTTGTAAGTGATGTGTGTTCTGTTAGAGGATGTCCAAGCATGTGTGGGTTCTTCTGTTTCAGCATGTTTACTTTTGTATACTCACGTCTCTTTTTGTGTATGCCGATGTATCTTTGATGCTCCGTTTAACGCAACATGCTTCTCTGCGTCTTCCGCTTGGCGTGGTGGCGGGGTCATGGGGTGCTGGGTAAGATGGAGCCAACAGGAAGCGACATCTGTTGTCTGACGTCTGACAAGGATGGATTGCATGACTGATGCACATGGGGCTCATCCAGGCTCCCCAGGTCATGCGGTGCTTGCCTTGAGGTCGGCAGGGGTCAGAGCCCCTCTACAACTTTCTCCCCCGGCAGACTCCAGGAAGCCAATCAACTTCAAACAGCAGCTGATCATCTGGGGGGGTAATTGCAAATCAAATGGACCTCTCTTTTGGGGTGGAGTGCTCCCTTTCCTTTTCACGCAGAACAAGAGGCCACTTCCCTTTCTGCTCTTCTTTTTCTCTCTGCAATTTGTCTTTTCGGCTGCTTTTATCCCATAATTGTGATGGAGGACATTGGAGAAAAGCAAGGCAGAGTGGAGCAAAAGAGGACAATATGATTCACAGATTTGTCACATGTGTGACTGTGCATGTATGTATGGTACTATTGAGTGCCAGCTGACAAACACATAGAGCCAGCTGCCTTGGAATACAGTGGCAGTCTTTGTGAAAACAGTTTAAACCCAAACCCACAGCAGCATTTTCCAAATAAGTCCCTTTGCAAATGCACAGTAATGATGCGTGCGTGTAAAAAGCCAGACTCACTAACTGTAGTTTCTGCATTAAAAATGGCATCTCTACTTCCTTTTCCTCTTTTTTTTCCTTCATTTTGCTTTTCACTGATTTGGTATTGTAATACATTTTCGCCCTGGAAATGTGTGAATATATAAGTGTACATATACAGTGGGGCAAAAAAGTATTTAGTCAGCCACCAATTGTGCAAGTTCTCCCACTTAAAAAGATGAGAGAGGCCTGTAATTTTCATCCTAGGTACACCTCAACTATGAGACAGAATGGGGGGAAAGAATCCAGGAAATCACATTGTAGGATTTTTAATGAATTAATTGGTAAATAATTTCTCGGTAAAATAAGTATTTGGTCACCTACAAACAAACAAGATTTCTGGCTCTCACAGACCTGTAACTTCTTCTTTAAGAGCCTCCTCTGTCCTCCACTTGTTAACAGTATTAATGGCACCTGTTTGAACTCGTTATCAGTATAAAAGCCCCTTGTCCACAACCTCAAACAGTCACATTCCAAACTCCACTATGGCCAAGACCAAAGAGCTGTCAAAGGACACCAGAAACAAAATTGTAGACCTGCACCAGGCTGGGAAGACTGAGTCTGCAATAGGTAAGTAGCTTGGTGTGAAGAAATCAACTGTGGGAGCAATTATTAGAAAATGGAAAACATACTAGACCACTGATAATCTCCCTCGATCTGGGGCTCCACACAAGATCTCACCCCGTGGGGTCAAAATGATCACAAGAACGGTGAGCAAAAATCCCAGAACCACACGGGGGGACCAAGTCAATGACCTGCAGAGAGCTAGGACCAAAGTAACAAAGGCTACCATCAGTAACACACTACGCCACCAGGGATTCAAATCCTGCAGTGCCAGACGTGTCCCCCTGCTTAACCCAGTACATGTCCAGGCCCGTCTGAAGTTTGCTAGAGAGCATTTAGATGATCCAGAAGAGGATTGGGAGAATGTCATATGGTCAGATGAAACCAAAATAGAACTTTTTGGTAAAAACTCAACAATGTGATTTTCTGGATTCTTTCCCCCCATTCTGTCTCTCATAGTTGAGGTATACCTAGGATGAAAATTACAGGCCTGTCTCATCTTTTTAAGTGGGAGTACTTGCACAATTGGTAGCTGACTAAATACTTTTTTGCCCCACTGTATATTTGCACAAGTATATATACATATGTGTGTGTGTGTATGTTTAAACATCATTTCATTTATTTATGTGTATACGTACAGACATGGAAGCCTGACTCCTAATTTTTCCGTTAACATGCTGTGATATTTGGGTCCCTGAACAAAATCCTTAAAACTTGATGATTAATGGAAGGGCTATTATCTTAATAAGCTATTCTACTCATTTTGTTTTCGATTGTCTGTTTCATTAATTTTCAGTTGTAATATTGAATTGAATAATTGAAAATATATATATATATATTTTCACATTTTGAGAATACAGTGGCAGTCTTTGTGGAAACATTTTAAACCAAAACCCACATCAGCTTTTTCCAAATAAGTCCCATTGCAAATGCACAGTACTGCTACTCGCCTGTAAAAAACCAGACTCACATACTGTAGTTTTTGGATTATAAATGTCATCTTGATGCATATAGTTTGATATTTTCACATCTTAAGTGGGGCTGTGTATGTTTGTCAGTTGGTCCTCAGAATGACATGCAGCCACTTAAAGCCAGCTGACTCCAGAGTGCTGTTCTGTGGCGATCTGGGTGAGCTTGTTAAAGGACAGCCTCAAGGCCTGCTTTCTCAAATTACTCCTGTGTGGCAGGGGAACGAGAGCCAGCCGCTCTGCTGTGTGGCTTTCCTTAATTGCAAAAGGCGACGATGGAACCGTCCCTCCTAAATCTCCCCACTTATTGGGCACAAATTCATAGCCGAGAACTACAAAAGCCCATTACCCTGTATTGTGTACATAATGTTCTACATGTCAGGGGAGTGCTGACGGAGCGGTCGGGAGTAGCTGGAGGTGTTCTCCTCGCTACGAGCCGTGCAGGATGTCCTTACACGCTTCGATCATTGGGCTTCTCAGGGGTATCAGTGTAAAAAATGGACATCCTATAATTGCTCCTCTCTGCTCCAGGTGCTCTTTCAATTACAACCTTTCAATTTAAAATGCTGAAGATCATTCTCCTCCATATCTCTGGCTGGGAAATGTGTGTGAATTTATGGAAAGGTCAAACTTAAATTAGAAAGGATGAGACCTGCAGTGAGCTGGCGTCCAAATGAGCATCACTTTATATAAGTTATAGAGATATGTGGCCAACACCGGGTGGCTCTTCGGTTTGGCCTATCACTTTCCATTAACAATAGGGTTATAGAGAGAATTACATGCATTTTCACTGTGCCGGAGTAACTGATACGCTCTTTGCCTTATCCCTTAAGTCCTCCAAGTGTTAGAGCATGATGAAAAAAGTGAATGTAGATAATAAAAAAGCAATAGATAGGACTGCAGTCTTTTTGGAACAGCTGTCAAATAAAGAGCCTTGACGACAGACTGCTTCTCAGCACAAGTGCAGCTGTCACTCTGAATAGTGTCGGAGTGCAACGTGACACACACTTGTTTCACACAGCTGATCTGATTGGTGTGTCCGTGATTGTGCGGGCTGTTACAGTGTGTGCTTTCCACTGGGTTACTTTATGGATTGCTGCACTGAGCTAATTATCAAGCATATGCGCTGTCACTTTGGACACATGACTGCATTCAAGCTCCATGTACTTATTCATGAGCTTCACTTTACTTTATCGACAGTGTCGACTTTCATTTGCATTGAATTCTTCTGTCTTCTGATGTCCAATCACCTTATTTTCTGTATATTTAATACACAACTAATATTAATACCTGCATGCCTGGTTGTATGTACAAAGAGTTATTGACAAATGAATCCCTCTCTATATGAGCAAACTGTATTCAGATTGACCTGAAACAGCTCAGCCTCCACCTTAAATATACAGCTTTTTGTAAAATTAGGACCATTTTAGAACCTTCAAAACCCATTTTAAGTCTTTAGTGGAGTATACAAGTAAAAGTCCTTTTTTCTAAATGTTTCTACAAAAATTATGATGTTTGCAGTAGTCAAATTAGCTCCTTCTAAATACTTTAGTAGTTATTTTGTATGCAAAATAAATTAATGTATCACAATTAACTTAAAGGGGACCTATCATGCAAAATGCACTTTGTGATGTCTTTTATATATAAATATGTTTCCCCGGTGTGTCTGGAACTCACGCAGCGTCAGAAAATAAAACCCTTTCTCTTTTCCTCCATACCCACATCTTTTAAAAACGGGGGTACAACGAGCGGATACAGATTTGCTGCCGATATTACGTAATTTCGGACGGTGGACCCACACAAAGTTGCTATCAGAAACAATGCCTGACGTGTTTTGGACGTGATCTCATCTTTGTTTACATTAGCATCGCTAACACTCAGAGCTAACCTGTACTGGAGAGCACATATGAAAAAGCATTAAAAAGCAGGAAATAAAAAAAGGAACTCACCTTGTGATAAACCCGCAAGAGAAAAAGCATTTGAGCTCCATACTGTTTCAGAAATAATCCTTGATGTGGTTTAGAACAGGATGGCGTTTTATCACAGCAGAATGTAACTTAATCTCCAGTAGAATTCTGATCAGGCATTAGCTCCGCCTCCTCTTTTTTTTTTCAAGCTAAGGACCCAAAATCCGCGTTTCTCTAAACAGTGCTGGAATAGAGGGATATGAGAGATGTCTAAAATGCATGATCTGTTTGTATTTTGAGAAAAACACATCATAGACATGTTTTTATTTATTTGTATATATCTGAGACCCATATATGCCTAAACATAGCATGATAGGTGCATTTTAAAGTAAATTACATTTAGAATTTCATAATAAAATCTATTATTTTACAAAATGTTAGTCATCAATGTATTAACGTGTACCTCACTTTCTTTAAGGACTGTTACATTTTGTTAACTGCAGTCTTAACCTTCCAAAACTGGTGGCAAATGATGACATTATATTTAAATTATCAACACACAGTTTGGTCAAACATATCTCTGCAACTTTACCTCACTTGCAGTATGACACAGTTATTGGCTTTCTGCATGGTGATATGGAGGAATCAATGCCTTCATGTTCTGGGCTTTACATGTACAAGAACACAAATAAAGGACCCCAATATGCCGCTCTGGTAAGGGACACACTGCCCAACCCGATGAAAAATCAAACTGTGCAACACCAAGAGTTCTGGCAAAGTAATGGGTAAGTATAAATGATTGGCCAGACACAACACCAGTGATGAACCTACCCTTGAATCCCAGCATCTAGGTAACCATTAATTTTCCCAATGCTGGTATCAGATTGCACATTCTAAATATTATGTTATATAAATGGACCTATCCAACCAGGTGTGAAAACCTGGTTTTATCCCGTTCAGTTCTTCATACAGTAACTGCAGATACCGTTGCAGGAACTTTGACCTCATTACATCTGGACAAACGGAGACTCTCCCATGTTTTAACTTTCTCTAGTTTACATTATAAGTCATATTTTGTTAGAAAAAACACTGATGACTCTTCCACAACTGTAAACATGAAGTGAGGTGCAGTGAAAGAGAATTATCCTAATAAAATAGTCTATACCTCTCGTCATACGAGACAGAAACCATGCATCTTTACAGCAATAGTTTAGGATTCTGTGATAATGATAACAATAATATGACTCCCATCATCCCAAAAGGCAAATATTTTGTGACGTCTCAGCTTTGGAACTTTAGATTGCATTTTCAACCTGACAGTGTTCACCCACATTCTTAAGGTGTGCAAGTGTTAGCAAAGGAAAACCTTCCTCACCAGAAAAGAAAGGGGGAATGATAACAGTGAGCAACTAGAAGTGAACTCTGAAGCACAGACCTCCAACAAAGCTGTTTCCATGAATTAAAGTTGATGTGTATATCTATCAAATCTGGTTCACAAAAGAAAAAATGTCTGCCTTGACCCATGCTACATCTTTACATCTAGATTAGAAAGTATCCAATACTATTAAATTCAACTTGCAACATTTTAAACAAAGTAGATCCTTCTTAACTGTCAATGCTGCAAAGTCACACCTCCACTGTATGATTCTATCCCACATTGAATACTCTTTGACAAACTGGTCGTTTGCTTGTGCCACAAACCTGAAACCAATAGAACAGCTGTACAAGAGAGCTATCAAGGTGTTTGACAGAAAGCTATATTCATACCACCACCATCCTTGAGAAACACAATTTCTTGAGTTTTTAACCCTTATGTTGTGTTCGGGTCTCCCGTGACCCGTTTCAAGTTAAGATGATATAATAACTACGCTCTAGTTTTTTTTGTCGGAACAAGGCTTCATGATATCCTCCACAACAGCTATATATACACTACAAAACTTATTTTGACAATGTTTGCCAAGTCTGAAGGTCTCTAAAAAAAAAGTGTATAATTTGGTGTTTGGGTCGGGGAGACCCAGCAGAATTTTTTTGGGGGACTTGGGGTCAAATTTGGCCCAATCAAGATTCATCTTTGACTTTAGACACCCCAGCCCCACCCCCTTCATCAACTGTAACAATAGTTGTTCGCAACATGCACCTGGTCTCCCCTCCCTCTGCCCCCACGTGAACTTGACCTTTCTCAAATAATATGTACACTAACACTTGAACGCATTATGTACGTGTGCAATAGTGGTGTAATGTGTTTTGGGCCATAACATAAAATCACAACAGGATTGTACGGTTATGAATTAATTATAAGGTAGTTATGATGTAGTTTAACCAATATTGGATGATAGTAATTTTTTTTCATGTTTTGGACCAGGGTCGGCTCTAGAAAAAATCGAATGGGGGGGAAATCATTTACCACGGGGGGGCACACACTGCCGTCAACAACCAACACACAAACACCAACGCAACTTCAATTAAAAAAAAACATGCTGTAAAGTCCATTGTCTTTCACACACATTGCAGGGTGTAGTGCTATTTTATAGCGCACCTATGACTTCTGCATACATGCACGGTTGTGGCACGACCACCAAAACAGAAACATATGGACATAGGCCACCATATAAAAAGTGTGCAAATGTATTTAGTATCCTATCCATGTGAACATGTTTTAGGTGGGGGTGGACCTAACCTCCTCTAGGAGGGTCTGGGGGCATGCTCCCCCGGGAAGATTATTTTTAAAATATTGAAGTTAAATGCATCAATCTGGTGCACTTTGAGAGCAAAATGAAGAGATCTATGGATAGCCTACACTCAGCATCCATATGAAACAGAACTGTAAACAGATTTACTTTTTCTTCATGGATATTTTACTAATCATTCCCCTTTAAAACTGTATTCTTGTGTTACTGTCCTATAGTATTTCATACCCGTTTTTCATTTATTCTCTTATTCTTTAATAACTATAATGATCATATAAAGGTGTTCCTCGCAAATACTTGTTTACATAAATGGTGACCAAACCGTTTGAGACCCACTGAGATAACTTACACTAAAGTTAACTATCTAAACACTGAGAGAGTCCTTTACCTCACTGAGCTGAGGTTATACGATCCTCTCAGTCTGACAGGAGAGGACTCTCCTCCACCTTGGTGTAGAAACAGCTCTTTATATCCGTTAGCATAGCTAGCTAACCAGATGCTAACAACAACATTCCGCGTTACCACTCGTGCACTCACAAAATGCGCTCGTGCCACACACACACAGAGCCGTGCTTGAATTAAACACAGAGACCCAGAAGTGGGCTACTTGTACTGTACTGTATATCACATTATTTTCGATGGCTTTACTGTATAATCAGTGTAACAGATGAACAGATCGCCACTGGGCTTTCATCTAAACACACAGCCACGGAATGATAACAAAACAAAAGTCGGGGGTCATTGGTCAAGCAACACACCTATCAGAGAGCAGCAGTGAGTACACCTCAGGCTGTGTTTTATATTTGTATTTATTTCTGATGTATTTCACACAAAAAACCTTTAGTGGAAACATTTTCACTTATATGATTAAAAAAAAAAAACGGCAAAGTGACAAGGCTTGCCCACCCTGCGTTGGTGGGGCACAGTGACTCATTTGGGGGGGCATGGCCCGCGAATGACCCCCCATGACGCCGACCCTGTTTTGGACTGAGATAAATCATGGGTCAAAATTGACCCGCGAACACCATGAACGGTAACAGCTTTCGAACACAACACAAGGGTTAAAAGTATGTGTTTTTTTTATAAATGTTTACATGGACTGGAAATTAATCCACAAAAAACTCACTGGACGCTGCACTAGGTCAGAAACCAGAGGAGACTGCAAAGTCCATCGTAGACGGACCACTTTTGGTCAAAATGTACTCTCCATTAAAGGCAGCTCATTGTGGAATAGCCTCCCAACTGAGATACGGGATTGTCCCACTCTCAATAGCTTTAAAGGTCAACTCAAACAATGGTTGAGAAACAAACAGACGTGCTATCACTGCTAAATACACTTTAATACAGGGGTATCTCCTCTTGCACTTTATGTAGCTCTTGTATCATCTCTTGCACTTAATATGTCGTTGCTGCTACATTGTACTGCCATGTGGTAAACACTTGTGTGCTGCTCTTGCTCTTTTTTCATATCATGTATTTATTTGTTCTGCTATGGTTACAAATGTCATGTTCTTATATGTTGTATGTCAGGGACTACGGATGGAAATTAGCTCAAAGCTAAAATCCGGCATATTTACACTTGGACCATTATTTATCTTAAATGTTCATAGATGTGCATTGTCCCTATTCCAATAAACGAAAAAAAAAAAAAAGAAAGATTCATGAAAATCAAGTCCCTAGTTTGTCGGTAATCCTGCAACAAATTGAACCCGAGACTGAACCTATTTAGAGAAGATACCAGGTCTAAAGGTACCAATGTGTATTCAGATTCCCTTGAACAGTTCCAAATGCCTTCTTTATCATTATGAGAATGCACTTCTCACCATGTCTCTCTAAGTGTAATGAAAGCCTTTCCTCCACTGCTCTGTCTGACTCTCACTGATGTAGACAACACTAGGGAGCACACTTACTCCAGAAATGAGAGGAAAAACGAGAAAGACAGAGAGTAGCGGGGTGGGGGGAAGGAGAAGTAGGTGGCTTATGTGCTGCAGGGTGAGAGAATGAAAGGGGGAGAGAGAAAGAGAGAGAAAAAAGAGAGCTTGGTATCTGGCTTTATAGGCTCAGTGGAGAGCGAAGGGAAGGGAGATCAGAGGTAGACGTGTGTGTGTGTGTGTGTGTGTGTGTGTGTGTGTGTGTGTGTGTGTGTGTGTGTGTGTTGTGTGTGTGTGTGTGTGTGTGTGTGTGTGTGTGTGTGTGTGTGTGTGTGTGTGGTGTGTGTGTGTGTGTGTGTGTGTGTGTGTGTGTGTGTGTGTGTGTGTGTGTGTGTGTGTGTGTATATAAAGGGGAACTGTGGTGTCAGGCTTGATTTCATTACCGGGGCTAATCAGGTCCATATACTTTAAGTGCTGCTTTAATATGTCTAATCTCTGCAGGATATGGCTGCTTTGTCTTGGATCGCTGTTAAAGAGCATGTGGACACACACCGACTGTGAGCCAGGGACAGGGGATTCAGTCCCTCTCACAGACACATGTTTTCATTGACATTGTGACTTATGTGAAACTCGACACATCAGACCTCAGTGCTGAATTCTACTCGTATGTTTGTTTTCAATATCTATAATTCAAGTCTTATGATTCAACCCACTCATATCACATTTATCCTTCACTATTCAGAGTTCCACCATATTATAAATAAAAGACAATTTAAAAAAATTAAATAAACACAAGATGTTAAATTAAAAAGATTGACAATAAAAGTACCTAAAGCTACTGAGAAACAGCGTCTGAGGCACAGGAATGAGGCAGGACATCTTCGAGAGCACAGAGACCCTCTGAAGACTGATGATGAAGACACGATGAAGACTCCGGCTGATGATGAAGACTCAGACTCATGGTGAAGACATGATGAAGACTCATGATGAAGACATGGTAAAGACTCAGGCTCATTGTGAAGACATGATGAAGACTCAGGCTCATGGTGAAGACATGATGAAGACTCCAACTCAAGGTGAAGACATGATGAAGACTCCGGCTCATGGTGAAGACATGATGAAGACATGGTAAAGACTCAGGCTCATGTTGAAGACATGATGAAGACTCCGGCTCATGGTGAAGACATGATGAAGACTCCGACTCATGGTGAATACATGATGAAGACTCAGGCTCATGGTAAAGACATGATGAAGACATGATGAAGACATGGTAAAGACTCATGCTCATGGTGAAGACATGATGAAGACTCCGGCTCATGGTGAAGACATGATGAAGACTCCGGCTCATGGTGAAGACATGATGAAGACTCCAACTCATGGTGAAGACTCCGGCTCATGGTGAAGACATGATGAAGACTCAGGCTCATGGTGAAGACATGATGAAGACTCCGACTCATGGTGAAGACATGATGAAGACTCCGGCTCATGGTGAAGACTTTTTTTTTTTGGCAATTTATTGAACATGTCAGAAACAAAACATACAACAATAATAATAATAATAATACATATTCTTCGTTTTTCTTTTTCTCACTTTTGATGAGATGCAATGTAGTTTGGCATTTATTCGTACGGGTGGTTTTTTGAAAATGCAGTTTCCTCTCAACATGTGTATCTTTTCTCTCCGTGTGAAAAGTCCCTGGATATTATGAGGTAATTGTTGATTTGCGGCTTTGAACCTAATTTGAATAGTTTTAAGTCAACCAGGTCTTGTAGTTTTAGTGTTCTTGGTGTCATGATCTGTCTGTGTTGTGTTTTGACTTGTCTAGATCTGTCTTTGGTTTTCTGTCTGCATTGTGTCTTGTCTCGATCTGTCTTTGGTTTTCTGTCTGCATTGTGTTTTGTCTTGTTTAGATCTGTCTGTGGTTCCCTGTCATTAGTTTCCCTGGTGTGTCTAATTTACCCGATTGTGTTCACCTGGTGTCCCTGTGTTTTCTCCTCCCTCCTCACCTGTGTCTTGTTTATATGATTAGTCTTGTGTGTATTTAAGTTCTGGTTTTTCTGTCTGTCTTTGTCGGTTCGTCTTGTGTAATGACTTGGTCTGCGGTGAGTGTTCTGTTCAGTCTTTGTTAATAGTTTAGCCTTGAAATAAAGGAGTTATTTTTGTCACTTTAATCTGCATTTGGGTCCTGCCTCCTACACACACCGTAACAGTTCGAACCGACCAAAAAATGGACCCAGCAGATGATCCATTTGAGGTGGAATTACAAACATTTTCATTTTATTTGGCTTGCTGCTATGATTGGTGGAAGGGAGCGTCCAGTGTTCTGCAGAAGGAGGCCGCTCTGGTAGAAGCGCACCGGTTGGCTATGGAGAAACCAGGCTTGGTGAAATTCTTACCTTGCTGGATTTTGTGTGATTTCCAGCCTGCTGACTACAAACGTCTCGGTGTGTTCCGTCCGGAGTCAACCCCTGCTTCTTCTCCATGTCCTGCTCCTGTCCAGGAGCTGTTCTCTGGAACTCGTCTGGCTTTTGGAGGTCCACGAAGCCTCCAAACGGTTCCTAAAAGAAGGAGTCGCAAGGCCAGGCTAGCAGCCCGAGCCCCAGCAGGTTCCGGACCCAGTTCTGGCCCCAGTTCTGGCCCCAGCAGCCATGATTCCGGACCCAATTCTGGCCCCGGCAGCCATGGTCCCGGGCCCCAGTTCCGGCCCCCCTTCGGCCATAGTCCCATCTCTGGTCCCTTCTCTCTTCTCGAGTCCTAACTCTAGTCCCTCCTCTAGTCCCTCCTCTAGTCCCTTCTCAAGTCACTTCCCTAGTCCCTTCTCCAGTCTCACCTCTAGTCCCTTCTCCAGTCACTTCTCTAGTCCCTTCCCTTCCCTAGTCCCTACCCTATGTCTCGTTGGGGGTCCCGCCGACTACTCTCCTGCCGGGGGTCCTGCCAACTCCATGTACTGTCCCGTTGGGGGTCCTGCCGAATACTCTCCTGCCGGGGGTCCTGCCAATCCCATGTCCTGTGCCGTTGGGAGTCCCGCCGACTACTCTTCTGCCGGGGGTCCTGCCAACCCTATGTCCTGTGCCGTTGGAGGTCCCGCTGACTACTCTCCTGCCAACCCTATGTCCTGTCCCGTTGGGGGTCCCGCCGTCTACTTTTCTGCCGGGGGTCCTGCCAATCCCTTGTCCTGTTCCGTTGGAGGTCCCGCCGACTACTCTTCTACCGGGGGTCCTGCCAACTCTATGTCCCGTGCCTTTGGAGGTTCCGCTGGGGGTCCTGCCAGCCCTATGTCCAGTCAAGTTGGAGGCCCCACCATCACCTTTCCTGCCGTGGGTACTGCCAACCCCTTGTCCTGTTCCGTTGGAGGCCCCGCCATCATCTGTCTCGCCGGGGGTCCTACCAACACCTGGTCCTCTTCCGTGGGGGATCCTGCCAATACCTATCCCACCGGCTCCGGTTCCTGTTCGGCCGACATCGGGCTCTGCTCGGCCTCTGGAGCTGTCTGGTCTTCGCCCTCGAGCCCGGCCCCCTGAGAGTCGCGGTCTTCGCCCTCGAGCCCGGCCCTCTGAGAGCCCGGCCCTCTGAGAGCCGCAGTCTTCACCCTCGATCCCGGCCCCCTGAGAGCCGCGGTCTTCGCCCTCGAGCCCGGCCCCCTGAGAGCCGCGGTCTTCGCCCTCGAGCCCGGCCCCCTGAGAGCCGCGGTCTTCGCCCTCGAGCCCGGCCCCCTGAGAGCCGCGGTCTTCGCCCTCGAGCCCGGCCCCCTGAGGGCCACGGCCTTCGACCTCGAGCCCGGCCCCCTGAGTGCCGCGGTCTTCGCCCTCAAGCCCGGCCTCCTGACTTTCCCGGCCGCGGTCGTCGCCCTCATGCTCGGCCCCCTGACTTTTCCGGCCGCGGTCCTCGCCCTCATGCTCGGCCCCCTGAGTTCGCCCGAGGTGGCCTTCGCCCCTCCATAACCCCCACCCCCCCGGGCCGTCCCCCCGAGATCCCTTCCTGGTCCTCTGCTGTGCCCCTGGGCGGTCAGCTCAGTCCCGTCCTCCTGACCCCCTCCACCCACCCTGGTGGCTTAGTGATGCAGTTGGTTCCTACGGCTCTTTTTTGCAGGATGAAGATAGGATGTGTATATCTGTTCCCCCAAACAATACATCATGTATTACATTACATGTTACTTGTTAGACGCTTTTATCCAAAGCGACTTACATACTCAATACTCTGGGCAGTCCCCACAGGAGCCATTTGGGGGGAAGTGTCTGGCCCAGGGACACAACGACATGCTGACTGCAGTGGGACTCAAACTTGCTATCCTCTGATTCGAAGATCAGCGCCACACGCCTCCCTACTGTAGGATGTATGAAGGAGCAGTACAGCATAAACAAAGAAGCTTGATTAATGAGGCATTTGGCTTTATTCAGAATTGCTATTGATTTGGATATTTTGGCTTTGATATAGCTTATATGTGGTTTCCAACTTAATTTATTGTCTATGATTACTCCAAGGAATTTTATTTCCGATACTCTTTCTAATTGGACGCCATTTATAGTGAGTTTCTTCTCTGTATTGGTCGATCGATTCCCAAATATGATGAGTTTGGTTTTGCCTGCATTCAATGTTAGTTTATTTTGGTCAAACCAGATCTTCATCCTGCTCAGTTCCTTCTCCATTGTGACCAATAGCTGTTCTAAATTGTCCCCACAGCAGAGTAGACTTGTGTCGTCTGCAAAAAGAATGGTGAAGACATGATGAAGACTCAGGCTCATGGTGAAGACTCAGGCTCCTGATAAATATATGATGAAGACTCATGCTCATGATGAAGACATGATGAAGACTCAGGCTCATGGTGAATACATGATGAAGACTCATGCTCATAGTGAAGACATGATGAAGACTCATGATAAAGGCTCATGCTCATGATGAAGATATGATGAAGGCTCATGGTGAAGACTCAGGCTCATGGTTAAGACATGATGAAGACTCACGGTACAATCATTGTCTATTGAAACTGGTGCAGTCGCTCCTTCGTCTCTTCAGTTTACCCAGCATCCTCTGTGTCCTTCTGATTTCTGTGGGGATAGCCATGCTATCCGGCCTTTGCGCAAACAGTGGTGTGGATGCGCAACACAGGGTTTCCCACACATAGACTATACTTGGGCGGACCGCCCAGGTATATTAACGGCCGCCCAAGTATATTTCGCGACCCATTTAGATTTTTTTTAGAATTTTTTTTTTTATTCATCCGTGACCACGATGCCATCTGCGATCGATTAACTTGTGGACAATGATCCCTCACTCCCTTGCTCTGATCTCACCTCCTTCTGGCCTGTTAAGTGGCCTGCCTCACACAGGGTGACTGGCTGTCCACATGATGTGGCCTGCCGACATGGCCACTGTCATACAGATTGTAGTGGCTATTTGTCAACAACGCCAAAGTTTCAAAAGGCCACTGAGGCACCAGTTAGCAGATCTTACGCAGATCAGGAGCCGGTAATTAATCCATTGTCCAGACAAGGCATCGACGTTTTCGTGGTATTTATTAGTTTCACCTTGCGGGAACAATACAGCAAAAGGTGTTTAAATGTTTGCTGAACTCAGCCCTGACACTGATAAAAAAAACATATACCTTCCCGGTGCCCACTGCCTGCTGCTGTGCCCTGATTGCCTTAAATAAACCTAGTTGTGTGCCCAAACTGACCCATCACCTTCAAAATAAAAGCATTTTAGCTGGAACATAACTTAACTTAAATAATATGGCTGTAAATCAATTAATTCTACAAAACAAAAAATAACAAATAAATACATTAAATAAATGTGAAAAATACTGAATAGCTTCCACACAGATCATAAATCAAAGCCCTTGATTGGTCTCTGTGTCATTCAAGCTCGGGATAACCTCAGCTCAGGTGAGGTAAAGGACTCTGTTTGAGTGTTTAGATAGTTAACTTAGTCTAAGTTCTCAGTGAGTCTCAAACGGTGTGGTCACCATTTATGTACACATATTTCCATTTGAGAGGGTAGTGATTGGTCTAATGGATAGTGAGGTGGGCTGAAGATCGGAAGGCTGTCAGTTCAAATCCCGCCAGGAACACCACCACTAGTGTGCCCTTGAGTAAGGCACTTAGCCCTTAGTTACTCCAGGGAGAATATCCCTGTAATTGGTCATTATAAGTCGCTTTGGATAAAAGCGTCAGCTAAATGAAATGTAATGTGATTAGTAAAATATGCATGAATAAATAAATAAAAAGTTAACTAGGTGAAAAAAGGCAAGATACACTTTTAAAACTTGTTGAGAGAAAACTAGTCTTTGCTGCTGCCTCAAAGAGGAGCAGGGGGAGAGGAAGGAGACAGGAGAGGCTGATTCAGGAGCACTGACTATATACAACTATAAATGAACCAAAAATAAATTAATAAACAAGTTTCAGTGTGTTTTTCATATTGGAAAAGGTATGTTATTGGTTATGGCCATGATTTTATGATTATTGAAATGTATACAGTTCTGTTTAATATAGGTGTTTCCATAGATCTAGTCTCTTTATTTTCCCCTCAAAATGCACCAGATTGATGCATTTAACTCCAAAATAAAAAATAAAATCTTACCGGGGGGGCATGCCCCTGGACCCCCTAGAGGATTTGAGGTCGACCCCCACTAAAAATCACATGGATAGGTTCCTAAATACATTTATAAATACATTTATTTTTTAAATAGTAACCCATTTCCATATGTTCATGTGTGGGTAGTAGATTTAAACTATAGGGCTATCACTATGGGCCCTGCCTGTACCTGTTCGCTCTGCCATCGCGTGAAGGGTCTGCTAACAAGCGACCAACAGAAAGTAATGTTGTTGCACGTCACCTCAACCTCCCCCGCTACCACCACCCCCCCCAAGTATATTTCAGATCTGTGGGAAACACTGCGCAACAGCAACAACTCATTGGCAAAATAACAAAAACTCTCTCTCTCCAAGAAAGTTTAGAGAGGGCACAGCTTAATTAGTTACTTATAGACAGATAATAAATCTAAATGATGAAAATAGGACAAATCTAGCAGGGGCAGCCGGAGCAGGCGCACTAGAAACAACTTTTTTTGTTTGAAATCAGTACGTGTGTCTTGATTTTTTTTTTCTGAATACCATTAAAACCAGAAATGTGGCTGTAATTCTCGGACACAAATAAACAGGGCTGCAAGTGAGCCTGAAGAAGTGAGTATGTTGGATTTAAAGAGGAGGCCAAAAGCTTATTACAAAAGAGACTGTCGAATACATACTGAACCGAGTGTGTCAACAGGTAAGTGCTATTCTAAAACACAACCTAGCAAAATCATGTCAGCAGTTTATAATGTAACTGTATCCATACATGCTGTTGTGCTTTTCTGCTAATTATGTTAGATGTCCATCTCATGTTTCACACACGTACACAAGTTATGCGTTACTGTCACAGTACGCTCCTTACTACAGGTGCAAAAATGTTTGCTCAGTGCAACAATACTGTGGCTGAGCGAATCCAGTGATACATTAGACAAATCCTTTTTTAGGTTCAATATTGAAAGGCCAGTGGACCGTCAAAAGTGTTTTTAGTCGAGAGAGCTTGAGAGCATGCATGCTCTGAGTCTTGGCTCACTGGCCAAACGCAATCAATTAAGTGAAAGGGTAACTTGGGTATTTTTCCTGGACATTTGTGTACCATGTTCGTTTGTCCAACCCAGGGGTCGGCAACCCGCGGCTCTCCAGCCGCATGCGGCTCTTTAAGCCCTCTGCTCTGGCTCCCTTGAGCTTAGACAAAAATAAGAAGGAAATCAAATAAAAGTATTTGTAGGACTATTTCTATTTTGTTGCATGGTTGAAAATGTTTTGTATCTTGTATTTTGAGGTGATTCTGTGACACATAAAAAAAAAAAAAAGAAAACAGTTTTAATTAGGTCAACTAAAATATGAGTCATATCCTGCTACGGCAACACACTCTCACTCTCTAAACGTCCAGGAGCGACGCTTGGTCAGGGTGACCGTGGCGTGCAGTTGTGACGCGCCGAGGCTCCTTCAGCTTCATAAACGGACGCAAAGAGCTTTCAACTGATTGCAATGTATTCCCATCGGCGGCGGTATTTGACGCTCATGAAAGCACTGCACCCGTTTATGTCGGCAGCTCTTAAAGGCAATGTGAGCGTCCATTCCCATTGGATAACGGAGAATTGTACACCCGGAAGTAAGTATTCTCCTTACTGTCGATTGATTTGACAGTGATATCTCCACTACTCATCAACTCAAAAACACCAGATTACCTTTGTTAATTAAACGACATTGATAGGTTTAAATTGTGTACAATGCTTTTGTGTTTTTCCCCTTCAATTCTGAGAAACGACTTGTTTTCTCTGAAATGTGGAGCGCCAAAGAGACTACACTACCCACAATCCCCATCTATTGTTGTGACGACGCCTGTCTGCTTTGCGACAAACCCCGTGATTAATCTTCAAGCTCTGGGATTGGATGTTGGAGTGGCAGTGCGCCAAGGTTACGCCGAGCGTCAAGCTCTTTGAAATGGAACAAAATCACGGCAGACTATTCAAAACTGGACTCGAACGCCCCCCCAGAACTACAGTACACATGCTGGCTATTGTGTTTCGCAACATGCTCTCTATGGGACGTCTCTACTGGGAATTGTAGTTTTAAAAGGCGTTTTCCCCAAAATTAGAAGTTGCCAGTATTAAACTGTGTACAGCCCTGGAGGTTTAGGCAATAGGAAACAAATTGGTGTGTAAACATTTAAAACATGTAATTACTAAATGGGTGAAAATCGCTTGTATCCATAATGGGCAGCATTAATATATACCCACATGACAGCTCATTGTTACTTTGTAATTCTACTCCACGACAATTCAGAGGTTAACCTGGTATTTTTACTCCACTACATTCATTTTTGTTACTTTGCAGATCTTGATTAATGATGTGAAATATAAACAACCCTTAAATCAGACTTTAGTTACACCTGAGTAAAATTCAGGGAAGGTGATTTTTTACCAAGTTTTATTATTGCTCTTGGGGCATGAAAAACAAGATTTGAACTTTAGTTATTTTTAATCTAGTTTTTTCAAATATATTTTGATATGGCCACTCAGGTGGACAGTATGCGTTCAGGGTTTGAACTGAAGAGATGTACATTTTGAAAAAATGATGAATAAAGATGTGCAAACTTAAAATTACATTATAATAACATGAGTATATTGATTTACGGCCCAAAAAGATATTGCAGATGAAGTATTTTCAAGAATAACCAGGGCCAGCGGCCAATTTGAGGCCCCACGCACAGTTATTTGATGAGTGCTAGTGGAGCCTCGCAGCGGCGAAACCGTGCCGCACCACCCTAATTGCGCCACATAAGCGCATAGGTGCGCCTCAGATGAGGCCCTCCTCCGCAAGGTGTGGCCCCCTCCACAAGGTGAGACCCCACACAGTCTGCATGATCTGCCTGTAGGGAGGGACGGCCCTGGGAACAACAGCAGCAGTACCAGTACGAATTGTAGCCAGTGATGCATGATGTCCACTGTAGTTGACAGGTGGTTAATCATGATTTCCTGCAAACATAAAATCAATACTTTGATCATTTATGAATTATATGATTCCTTAGTTGTTACTTGATGTCACCACATTGTTTATACCTGCAGGGGACGCTTTCCATAAAAGGATTGGCAAGATATAGATGGGTGACTTGGTCCATGTGGCTTTCTGTCGTCCATCTTGGTTTAGAGACATGTATCATGCACTTACACTGACTTGGCACTGAGTAGCAGTGTATGGGATGATGCAACAGGGTCCTATGTAGTAGCTGATGGTGCAACTATGCAAAAAAAAACAATGCATATACAAGAAAACACATTTTGAATAGCTGTCCACTGTAGTGACCTCTATGCATGAAAGGAATCATTACTCGTTATTCTCTACTGCTAATTAATTAAAAACTGTATATAATTGCTATTTTGCACATCCCTTTCAAGATTTTAAAAGGTTTATTGACATATCATATAAACAACTACGGTGTAGTTATGCAATGAATGGAAAACTTGGGTCACAGGTTCCTCAGCAGTGCATTACAAGACATCTATCAATATGTGTGTATACCTCCACCATTAAACTGTCAAATTCTGCACATTTCTTATACTATCTACATAAATAAGAGTATAATTAATGTGTATAATATCAGTTAAAATAAGTGCTTCAACATAGTTAACATTGCAGGAAAGCAATATATTAGACGTTAAGTACTTTGTCAGGCTTAATATTTATCTGTAGATAGATACCCCCAAAGCTTTTTTCTTATTTGAAAGAAAATATTAACCTAAAGTATTCTTTAATGTGTAAATAAAGGTTAATTAGTTTGTCTGTTTTGCACCTCCTCATATTAATATCTTTGTACATTCTGCACTAAACTGTTTTATTGTAGAGATCATTTACAATATCTTCTTGATTTTTTATATTCTATATTTCTATCATTGACCTTCTACTTTCCCCCTATGAAAGTATGTACTCTTAATATTTTTTCCATCAAATAACATTATTCAACAAAAATAACATTATTCAACAAAAATAATTCAATAACGTGCTTTAACCAGTAGGTGGTGCACACAAGGTACACACAGCATACTACTAATAACTTTGTATTATTAGTGTAGGACACTTATGTATAACATCTGAAGATGTGACATTTTATTCATGTTTTTACATAATTTTCCAGGATATTGCTATACTATTTCTCACGTTTTACTTCTACACATTAATAACTGATTTGTAAAACATCACAGACAGAAAGGTATATCCGTCATTTAATGGTAAGCTATTGAAATTGTGATTCCATAGGTGTGTCTCCCATCACCCAATGACTATTATCATTATTATAAGCAAGACAATAAATGGCAAAGATATGTAGAAAATAACCGTATTTAAGCCGTACGTTCATAACTAATGTAACGTGGGAGAAAATACGTTTCTTGTTAAACGTAATTGAGAATGCAGTTTAGTTCTGTGGGAACGTAATTTTTAGGAGACAGGGTTGGACTTTTTTTGTATGAATTTATGTTTCATCCAATCACAGAGCTTGTTGACTTATCACGAGATTTGTCAAAGCGCACAGGCGTCGTCACAACAATAGCTGGGGATTGTGGGTAGTGTAGTCTCTTTGGCGCTCCACATTTCAGAGAAAACAAGTTGTTTCTCAGAATTGAAGGGGAAAAACACAAAAGCATTGCACACAATTTAAACCTATCAATGTCGTTTAATTAACAAAGATAATCTAGTGTGTTTTTTGGTCGATGAGTAGTGGAGATATCACTGTCAAATCAATCCACATTAAGGAGAATACTTACTTCCGGGTGTACAATTATCCGTTATCCAATGGGAATGGATGCTCACATTGCCTTTAAGAGCTGCCGACATAAACGGATGTGGCCGCCATGCGGATGAGCGTCAAATACCGCCACCAATGGGAATACATTGCAATCAGTTGAAAGCTCTTTGCGTCCGTTTATTTAGCTGAAGGAGCCTCGGTGCGTCACAACTGCACGCCACGGGACCCTGACCAAGCGTCGCTATTGGACGCTTAGGGAGTGAGAGTGTGTTGGCTACGGTCCCGCACCAGCGCCTTTTCTTGCAGGCGAATAACCTGACCCCCGGCTCGATGAGCGAGCTATGATAAATCAAAGAAAATAAAAGTAGGCCTACCGGAGGAACACAGAGGGTTTAATTCTGCGTGGTTAGAGTTATATGCTTTCACAGCAAACAATGCTGTCTTACCGGTATGTTTGATATGTGGAGAGAAGTTGTCAAAGGTGCTGCAGCCTTTACGTATCGAGGAGAAAAACGGAAGAGGAAGACAGCTGACAATCTTCAGTCATAATTCAATCAGTAAACTCTTTTTAGGGGGCAGCTATATGTTTTATTTATTTCAAAGTGGGCCCATTTTTATTATATTAATTTTCTTCAAATGTGCAGAGGACTCCACAAGTGCTGTGCAGATTTATTTTAACCAGTTTAGCCCTAAACCTGTTTTTCAGGTTTCAGGCTCGAAAATGACATTCCCAGAACAAATGACCATATCTTCCCTTCTAAAAGGGTTACATTAATAATCTTTTTTCTCAAAGCAATGATAAACCTGTGAGTTGGATGTAGAAAAGTCAGAATCAATATAGATGTTTTTATTTTAAAGAAAATTCAGATTGAACATGGTAAAAAACTGTAAATTATAGTGTCTGTCCAAAAGATATTTTGTACTTATAGTGAAAACTAACCTTGGATGATGGGGTTAGTAGACTAAAAGCTTTAGGAATCCAAAGTACAACATATAATAAGTACCCTGTATCAAGATTGATGCAAAACAAGTGACATTTTACCTTTTTAGACAGATTTAGCAAAAAAAACCTCTTCTGGGGCCATTTCAATAGTATGAAGCTGCAGCGTCGGAGGCTGCACTCTCAGGACCGCACTCCCACGACCCTAGTTGTTTTGCGTATTGTGTTGTGTACTTACCATAGACTGTATAAAGTAACATATTATATCTTATATTATTAATATATATATAAATAATTCTGATAAAATGTTATTCCAGCGTCAATAAATGAGTGTTAATCCCAGTGTGTTTAGTGTACAACATCACATGTCATTTCACCTTCAATTCACGGTTTTCAAAACGTTAGCCAAATGATAATGCTAACCGGAAATGAAGAATCTTCAGAATAAAAGTGTTAATAGTTAGTGTGAACTTCCGGGTTTTCAGAATAAAACTGCTTTAAATTAAAACCCTGTATTTAATTTAAATTACGTCATATCAACATTGAAACATTGAGGTTTGGGAGGGAGGAAGGAAGATTAGGATTAGGTAAAAAGGTAGGGAGTGGTTAGGGTTAGGATGGGGGGAAGGGAAGGGTTAGATTGCGCACTGCATTGATGGGCTTCATGTGAACGTGCTCCGTCACGTGCCGCCGTGACGTGCTCCGTCGGACCTGTGTGTGCGGTTCTACAAGTGCAGTCCTATAACTGCTGTCTCCGACGCTGCAGCTTCATGCTACTCGGCCATTTGGGTGGATTTTCCTTATCTCTGGCCCCCCTTGTTCGATTTTGACATGTGACATCTCTTTCTGACCGTTAGAGCCAATATAATCGAAGGGGAATCGTCCCGCACACACTCATGTTAAAAAGCTGTCTCTAGGTCTGACATCTCAAAACCGAAAAGCAGATTTATTGCTCATGGATTATCAGAAATCATTCAAAGTGACACAGACACATTGGATTAACCCAGCATTTCTCAATATGTGTGGGGCGCGCCCCACTGGTGGGGCGCAGAGATGTGATAGGTGGGTCGCGAAAAAAAAAGAAGTTTATTTCAAAAATTAAAATACATTTTTTTTTTTTTCACACTGGTGGAATATCAAAACAACGGCCCGCCCGGGATGCAAAACGCATCAATGAAAGCGACCCTCTACCACACAAAACAACACCTGTAGATAACCCAATTTGTGTTCTTTGAAATTGAAAAGGATATTGCATTGTGTTTGTTACTTTCGTTGCAGTTGTATGTCTTAAGTGTAATTTGGCATGCTTTTATTTTGAAGGCGAGTTTACGCTGTTGACAGTTGTTGTTGCTATGAAAACAAGAAACGTTTCACAGCGGGCGGAACTTGTCATAAAGTCCGCGATAATAAAGCCCACCCATTTAGAGGGAAGATATGATTGGTCAATTGTACTGTCATTTGACATTACTCTCTCGTTCAGTTACTATAGCTGGCCCTCTGTGAATTCATAGCTGGACGTCCAATCAGCTCCTCTCTTCACAGTAACTCGCAGAGAGGAGCTTCTTTCATTTAACCCTTCACATTCAAACAGAAACTGAATAGGCAGATTCAAAGGATTTATTTCTTTGGAAATGTTATTTTAAATACAATTTAATCAAGTTATTTTTGGTAAAACTAATGACAAATATTACTAAAAACATATTTAAAAAAAATATGTAAAGAAAAATATAATTTGTTTTAATGTTTTTAAATATTATTTTGTAGAATATCTTAGGCCCTCAGAGACAGGCTCGCCACTGGTAAAAATCTCTCATAGACACGTGAAATGCTCTCACAGACACACACAACAGCGTTGCAGTCGGGAAGAAAAGCAATGTGGAGCGAGAGAGAGAGAGCAAGAGAAAGAGCACACCTTTATCTATTTAATAAAGTTGTAAAAAATAAAGTAAGAAATCATTCCAATGTGTACTATAGGACAGTAAAAAGTTTAAAAGGGGAGGGATTAGTCAAATATGCATAAATAAAAAGAAAGAATGCTAACTAGGTAACATAAGATAAGAATAAACAAGTTTAAATGATTTGTTGTGATCATATTCTAAAGATGTTTGGATTATTGAAAAGTATACAGCTCCCTTTCATCTGAGTGTTGAGAGCTGTATCCATCAATTCATGTTGGGCTCAAAGTAGGGCTGCTCGATTATGGCAAAAATCATAATCTCGATTATTTGGGTCAATAATTGATATCACGATTATTAAAAACGATTAACCATTTACTTTGAAAAACATCAATTTATTGAAGAAAATCATTTGAAAAGTATGTTTTTAACAGTTGATTACCCTGAACTTTAAGTATAATTCAACTGAAAAACCTATTTAAAAAAAAAAAAAAAATCTTTTAGATTATGTTGTTTTCATAATCGTTGCAAGCCAAAATCGTAATTGCGATTAAAATACGATTAATTGAGCAGCCCTAGCTCAAAGTGCACCAGATTGATGCATTTAACTTCAACATTTAAAAAAAATCTTGCTGGGGGTGCATGCCCCCGGACCCTGCCTAGAGGATGTGACGTCCACCACCAAATAAAGCAGGTTAAAATAATTAAATTGCATACATTTTATTTTAGTAAACACTGAAAACGGGTCCCACAGACCCAAACAGCACTCAAAGGTTAAAGGTAGCATATAATAATGTTAAAATGTGCTAAATATATACACTGCAAAAAAACAAAAAAGAGGAGTAAAAGTAGCTCACGACTTGTTTTATTTTTTGAAAGTAGCTCTCTCATACATTTGACAATTTTAAGCTTGGCCTACCATTTTATTGGAGCGATGAGGAACAAGCCCACCTGTTCAAAGTGGGGAATGACAGAAAAAGTTTGAGAACCACTGGATTAACCTATGGATTAACTTCAGCATTGTTTTTTATCGTTTTAATGCCATTGAAGACCACTTTTGACCAGACTACCACACAGGTGAGCCATTTTGCCGTTTTTGGCTAACTAGCTCCATATATTTTGATGTGTGTTTTTGGTATTATCTCCGAGAGTTCGTATGATTGAGTGATAATGAGGATAACCATCGATTCTGTGTCCCCTCACGATGTGAAACGATGGGTTGAGATGTGCAGTAAAGATAAATAATAAGGTTTTGTGAGTGAATTTCGGTGCAGTCATCTGTTAGCATTTTTCGCTCGTTGCTAATTCAGAGGCTCAGCTTTAGCATTGTGGGGTTTTTTTTTTAAAACAAAATTAAAATGATCAGTTAGATGAGTTTCTTTCCGTCACATGGATATAAAACATTCATAGTTTATTAAATGAACATGCCCTCAGACACTGTTTCCTGCAAGATGTTGCAGGAGGCCCCCGTTACCGGGGTATCTCGGGCTTAACAGGTTAAAGTAGGCCTGTGTATTTTCTTTTAATTCTTAGTTATTTGTTTATTATTAGAGGTAAACAGTTTTCTATAATGTATTAAATAATACATGCAAAAAAACTGTAGTTTTTGTCTATGATGTAACAATATACAACTTTATAAGCTATCAAATATGTTTTGCGTCTCCAGACAAAACAAATTGGTGGAAAAGGGGGCAAAATGGCTCTTTTGGTATTTTGTAAATTGGTCCAGTATTGAGCGAGTCACTGCAGACAGCAGCCCCTATATCTGATATATAGTACAAATATGATGTACTGTATAGATACTTTTAGTAAGATGTTATATGGTGTATATTTGTATTTTCTATATTTATGATTTTTAAGGAATGTGTGTGAGAAAGAAGAGCTGAAGGGAGTGAGGGATGAAGGGATACAAGTATGAAGGGGTTGATGGGTGGAGGCATGGAGTAATGTGGCTAAGATAGGGGACTGAATGAGTAGAGGGGAGAGGGAGGGTGGGTCATGAGAATGAAGATAAATGGTGGCTGGATGTGTTAGCCAAGTATGACAAGTCTTAAAGCGACCCTATTATTCTCATTTGCACTGGAAAACCCCCAAAAAGCATAGTGCCTCTACTGGGACATGTCCCCATGTTTTAATGTTGAAAAAGCTTCTTTTTTTTATCATACTGCCTGTGCTGGAGCACCTCTTTTCACCCTCCGTCTGAAACCAGAACCCAGTCTGCTCTGATTGATTAGCTGGCGGCTCTGTTGTGATCTCTCTGGAAGGAACACAGGGATTTTAGCCGTTGCAGACCATTTGCATGCACAAATGAGTGCCGGATAGTTGGAAGTGTAGCATACATTATATAAAGTTTGATAGCAGCCAGATAACAGCAACGTATACAGTATATTGCACAGTTATTACAGATTGTATTACAGTAGTTGAATAGTCTTACTAAGAGATAGCAGCGAGTACAAATAATAATTATAGAGCGATACATAGGGCCTCTTTAACAAATTAACTTCATCAAATAAACAGTAACACAGCTGACTAGATCATGACTGCATTTTTGGTTGAGCCTAAACAAATCTGCCAATGGTTTGATTGTTGACTCGGCTATATTAATTTTGTCTGAATATTACTTAATATAAGGTTTTGTCACAGTTTTAAATTATCTTACTCCGTTAATAAAAAGATGAATCAATCATAACGTCATATCCCTGATGCATGTGTGTAGACATGTGATCACACCTGTGTTCCCATCAGTCCGCCCGCTCCAGCGATCCAGCCGCCTGCAGTGGTGTCGGAACCTCCTGTCTGCTCCTCCTGTCTCATCAGAGCTGTTAGCACCTCTGGTAAAAGCTCATCCTCATGCTCTCACTTGCACATAACATCAAGCATTTATACCCACTGCTGTTAAAGGATATGACAATGTGGGGGGTGTGTTTGTGTGTGTGTGTGGGGATGTGTGTGTGTGTGCGCTTCACTTGAAGTAGATATTGTGCATCACACATTTTAAGCATCTCCCCTTGTTTCGACTACATTTTCCACATCACATGTTTTAAGTCTTTGAAGTAGTTCCCATTGTTAAATCACAGTGCCACATTTCTTCAAAATGCACCCATACTGTATATATTTTTGATTAACAATGTTTTTCATCTTTAAATCAGAGAGTAAAGCATGCTGAGTTCAGAGATGCCCCACATCATCATCATCAATACATATGACAAATATATAACAGCAATGCGTCACATGACACTTTTTTGGATGACTAACATTTTACTTTTATCCTATTCAGTTATGAAAAAAGCTCCTGATGGGGGGTCACAGTTGGAATCTGTTAAAACAATGTTTATGATACTCACAATTCCTTAAGATACATTTAGAAATCACTTGAAATACTTTCTGCTTCCCTCTGATCCATATTTTCAGAGGAGGCCCAGCAGTAACTACAGTCTGGCTGTGACCGCAGCTATGATTGGCTGAGGGTTGTGTGCTGAAACACTATTTGTGACTATGGCTAAGGATCTGGCTGGGGCTGTGATTGTGGATACAAAGATAGTTAATGCTATATCTATAAAGCTACAGTGACTCCGGCTATCTCTTTAGCCATAACTAGGGCAAGCGCTAAAACTACAGCTTCTTCTGAACATGGAAATTGGCTGAGGTCTAGTTAGCTTCGCTTAACAGCGTTGCCCTTATGCCAGTGTGGAAACATATTTAGTTTATCCAGTTCATGTTTCAACAAGGTATCAGGTTGGCCATGACAATTCAGTTTATGTTTATGTTAATTATTTGATAAAAAAAAGAAAAAGTATTGAAAGGGATCTCATATCATAATGTTTTGTAACACAGAAGTATTCAAGGAAATGCAAAAGTTATTGAAAACAATTCTTACATTGACTTTTTAAGACTTGAAAAGTCCTAAGACTACAACTATAATAACTGAATATGTATAAGTAGGTAAACTGAGGTTATATTCAGAGTAACCCTTGAAAATGATGAAATCTTTTATTTTGAGGTATTGAGCAATCCACAGCTAAACATTGTTTGTAGTCCACTTTGTTGTGTTGTAATGATATGCCAGAAGAGTTTTAATGTGATTTTCTGGTTTGATATTGATGTGTCTTGTCAGAACTCTTTACATAAAAACCCGCACCAGCTGTCTGCTGTGTCACTGACATGGCTATTTGTTTGAGTGGCAGATAAACTACAGTAAGTTGAATTCCATACACACACAAATATCCGTACAATACTCAGGGAAACTTTACAGTGTTAAAAAATAAGCCTCAAGGCTTGGATTAACTCCGCACAAAAATGTCACGAGTGATTGACTTATTTTGTTTATCAAACTGATTATTCTAATTATCTCACACGGATTTCTGTATCATGCTGTTTAATGTAATGTATTGTTTTTTTGTGTTGCTTTTGAAACACAAATTCAAAATAGTTTGGAGACCAACACTCCTCCGGTACGAACGAAAATCTTCTCGTATCACTCAGTTGCCGCCTTTCAAAATAAAAGCATGCAGTCTCTGTGGGAGTGACCCCACTATAGGATGATCTGTGTCTCGTGGGATGGCAGCAGCATGTCATTATGACAGTGTCGTCTCGGCTTCTCATAGGTCTGATCCTCACATCTTTACAGCTCTACAGCTCCACACTCTGCCTCAAGTGGCCACATCACACGGATCATCTGCAGAGGCCTGGAAGAACGAGTAAACAGCCACCATGCTGTTTGTTGTTGCTTTTAAAATGCATCCTCCATTAGTGAGGCACAATACAATATCCCAGTAGCCCCCCACAAGTGTGTGTTTATATTCCACTTCCATTACGTCTCATTAATAAAGCATCTCCGACTCAGACAATGTTGAAGAGCGACCATTCTTTATCACGCTACATGGCTGGCATGTTGGATGATGGTCTGACTGTTCTGTTCTTGTTATGGTTGCACACTGAGACTGCTATACTGGATTGTAAAAGCACATTTATGTAACAAAGTTACACATTTCGTCCCACCATTCTTCACTTATATCACCCTTAACTGCTAGCTTTCCGACTTTTTTCCCACTTTTCTGAGAATACGATCAAAACTAGGGATGCACGATATTGGTTTTTTGAAACCGATACCGATAACTTCCTGCTTCTCAAGACCGATACCGATAACCGATAATAAAAAAATGTTTACGCTACTAATTATTTTAACGCGATTAACGCATGTGTATTTTTTTTCCTCGGCCGCCCCGTAGTTTCAGAGCGCATCGAGTTTAAAATACCATCTACAAGCTGATGCTGACAGCCCCGCTCCTGCCGCCCGCTTGTGGCAGACCACACTTCCACGCTCACCGGCAGGCACCGACTGGCCATCTGGAGGACCGGGAGGGTGTGTGTATGTGTGGCCCGAGCGAGCGAGAGAGAGACCTTACGTGCATTGTTGTTGTTAGCATCTGGTGCTAGCTAGCTGCGCTAACGGATATACGTTGTTTAAATATGTTTAAATGAAAACAGAGGAGCGACATTTCGCCACAACTGCGCCGAGCACTTGACTTTATGCAGGAAGCCAGACAGTTGGACATTATACGAAAAGTCAGCACACTCAGCACGGATAGTGCGCAACATGATTGCAGCGTCCAGGCAGCTCCGGTTCGAGCATATGCCTTGAGTTGCACATAGCTCCAACGCCCATACCACCGACGACATGTTTGTTTACTGTCCTGGCTTCACGGCCGCACACCATTTACGTCACAGCCAGGCATGAGTTAGGGAGCGCTGGATTTGTGAAGAACTCCCCTCTTCCTCTACTGGCAAAACGGGAGGAGCCGAGTGAAAAACAAGCGCCCCTCATCCCAATCCACCCACACCGCAGTATTTTTTTATTTTTTTTTACCCAAAAAATATATTGTATATTATCGGGGCTATTAATACTGGTATCGGGTTTATCGGGATGACGTCATAATTCCTAATAATTTTCGTGCATCCCTAATCAAAACACATAAAATATTACTTTTAACGTCAAATCACCCTCATGTCCCTACAGAGAGATATCAAGAGTCTAAAATACTTGGCCCTCCATGATTTAACACTTTGACAATGATTAAACCAGTCATATCATCATTTCACGTTATGTTTAGGTTTGAAAATGAAAATGAAATTAAGGCAATTATACAGCAGTAACTATTCAGCCAGACAGGGCAAATCTGATTTTAAAATGTTTACCCATTACACCGCAGTTCTCCTCAGCTATATATAATTATTATCAGTATTGAACATTCCTTTTTGCTTTTGGCACACATGTGCTGTTTAAGAGCCTATCACATCTACCTAGGTTTGGTCCGGACTTTCAGACGTTCAGAACCAACCAGTCAAGCAGCTAAATATCCAGATATTTACAGATCTATGTATCTATTTTAGATACATTGACAGAAACCAAACAGAGAGAGCGTGCATTATACATGTTGCTCCGTATTTGCTTGATAGATTGTAAACGTTTGCTTACATGTTTGCCATATCAACTTAAAAAAGCTATTATATCAATGTTGTGTTTACTGATACTGAAGTAACAAATTCAAAATGAAGTACTGCTTTAGAACCTTGTTGACATTAATGGAATGGATCATGTAATTTGAGTTATAGTTCCAGTATATCATTAATTTGTTTTAAATGTATTGGACAGTTTTTTTTTGTTTACAGTCATAGAGGAAAAGAGACGAGAGATATTTGAATATTGTATTGAAAAGCCATGTTACTGTTTACCTTAAAGGTCATATCATGGCCATTTATACTGATCATAATTCAATTGTTGAGGTGAATAGATTTATACTGTGCAATTTTCCAAACTCACATTGGTTTCTCATACAGCATCTCTGTATAGTATGTTTATTCATTCTCTGTCCTAAACGGTTTGTTGGAGCTCCTGCCCCCCCCCCCCCTGTGAGCCCAGTGTGCTCTGATTGGTCAGCTCGTCCACTCTGTTCTGATGAGTCTACCACCGATACAGCGGAACATCAGTGATTATGTTTTACAATAGTTAGCAACTAGAAAATGACACCAGTAAGGACAAACAGATGAGAATGCTGCGTGGGGTCTGCGAGACATCGCCCAGGTGTCCATTTTAGGTAGCACTTTCCTGGAGCGTCCCCAGCTGACCCAGAAAGCGACGCAGGTTCTGGTCCAGGCTCTCGTCATCTCACGCCTAGACTACTGCAACTCCCTCCTGGCTGGTCTACCTGCATGTGCCATCCGATCTCTGCAGCTCATCCAGAATGCAGCTGCTCGCCTGGTCTTCAACCTTCCTAAATTCTCCCACACCACGCCGCTCCTCCGCTCCCTTCACTGGCTTCCGATAACTGCTAGAATCCACTTCAAGACAATGGTACTTGCGTACCATGCTGCGAATGGATCTGGCCCTTCCTACATCCAGGACATGGTTAAACCGTACACCCCAGCACGTGCACTCCGCTCTGCATCAACCAAACTGCTCGCTGCGCCCTCGCTGCGAAGGGGACCCAAGTTCCCATCAGCAAAAACACGTGGGTTTGCTATCCTGGCTCCAAAATGGTGGAATGAGCTCCCCATTGACATCAGGACAGCAAATAGCTTACACACCTTCCGGCGCAGACTGAAAACTCATATCTTTCGATTCCACTTCGAGCGATAGAATTATTAACAAAGCACTTATATACTAATAAAGGGCTGGCTTATCTAAAGCCAGTTGAGTAGCACTTGAAATGTTTTTGCTCTATGAAGCCTGATGTACTTATATGATTCTGTTTTCCTCAAGTTTGTATTTTGTTGGTCGAACGCACTTATTGTAAGTCGCTTTGGATAAAAGCGTCAGCTAAATGCAATGTAATGTAATGGACGCAGGAAGGGTGCTGAGGGGGCTGCAGCACCCCCATCTGCGAGGCTCCACTAGCACCCGAACCCACGGCGCACCTACAGTGTAAGCTCGCCACAGTTTCGCTGCTGCGAGGCTCCACTAACACCCCGCCCCAGCGTGTCACAGTTTTGCCGCTGAGAGAGTGTGTGTGTGTGTGAGGAGCTCCACGGATTGGACCAATGGGTCCATTTGGGTATGGTCACGTCACTGTACCCAGGAAGAAAAAGAGAAATCTCCAACGAGGCGTTCTGGGGCAGCATAGACAGGTATTTTCTGTGTTAGAGTTTTACCCTGAGGGAGAGGCCCCTGAGGGAGAGGAGCCTGAGGTGACATTCCACCATTTTGCATTGCCAACCATGTGCGTGAACACACATGAGCACACACACACATGTTCTGTTATGGTATATTTCTCTTTCAATACATGTTCATTGAAGAAAACAGTATCAGTGTCTTATTTTATATTGATCACAGTGAATGCTTAACTTGATGGGCCCACCGGTGGGTCCGGACCATGGCATGAAACACTGGCTTGCTTGTATCAAATCAATACATCCCATACATCATTGGAACGGGGAGAGTTTCAGCTACAACACTAACTAAATCATGTCCATCTCCAGTAAACACAGCCTACATGGCAAGCATTTCTATCATATACAGAAATGTAAAATAAGCACTATCTTTGAATTTACTGCCAACAATAATATGAAATTCACCCCTGGTGTCATTCTGTCTGTCATCCCTTGATTCTACTTGCTTTGACTGTTCAAATGAGATGTCAACCATCAAAATTGGATAAGGGGTTCCAGAGATATCAATTTTGACCGAAAATAGCATGGGAAGGGGGTTATGACCTAACAAGAGAAGGGTTAATACCTTCAGTTGATCTGAATGGAAAATCGTAGGGTTGTGTTATATATGCTTAATACGGAAATGTTAAAGAACGCAGACATAATCAGGTTGGTTTACTATTCATGACATTCATTCATTGCCCAGTGATCATTTCCATAACTCTATACCCTGAGAGAAATAACACTGATGTTAATGTTACATTTGAAACTGAGGGGACGTGGATTATTTACAGAAACATTAAATATTGTAGATAAACGGAGTTATTTGTGAAGCCGTACATCCCCTGAAGGCCCATGATTCTCAGAGTTTATTTGTTTGGCTTTGCTAATGATGTAAAGCCAGTAATGTCTCCAGCAAAGCTTGGGACATTAGAGAATAATTCAAATCAATAATGTATTCCAAGGTTGACTTCATAAAGCATGGCCAGCATTATCCACTGATTTGTTTGTTTGAATGTTGGTTAGTGTGTGTATGCAAAGTGTGTGTTTATCTCAACTTAAATCTTTCTACGCAGGTTGTCTCCAGCGTTTTCTTTAAGAAGTTAGTGAAAGGTGGACAGACAGGAAAGATTACTTAAAGAAAAGCATGTTATAAACAACATACTATACCAGACAGTTACTGGACATTTGTAATGCTGCATTAAGTTTGTGTTGTGTTTTTAGCAACTAAAAGGCATCTGAAAAAATTAAAGCAAATACAAATGTATAGATGATAATACACAGAACAAGGTTCTGGTGCCTTGCTCAAGGGCACGACGGCATGGCCCACTCCAAGTACCAGACCACACTCCATTTCTAAGTCTGTTCGGGGACTCAAACCAGCAGACTGAGCCACTGCCGGGACTAATAAGGGCTTGGTTTCTGACCATTTCCCTATACATTTGTCATTTTACTAAACGATTATTATATATGTCCTTTTTACAACAACAACTTAAATCACAAAATATGTGAGCTTTCACCCCGAAACACATTTTGTGTTGCAAACACTGTTGAGAAGAGGATATTCTGAGTGTTCCAATGATATCCCTCTTTTCTTTGTTCTCCAAATACTCAGCAAAACATGTAACATAACTGTTACCAATAAATGATTTTGAGAAATAGGCCTTTAAAGTTTGCTGACAATATTTTAGCCATAATTATTTCAAGAGGTGGCTCAAAGCTTAATATGTTGGGGGCATAGTACCCCTCACCTCCCTTTAGGACCAACACTGGATTAACCATCATTCTGAAATCATTGTCGGTCAAAAACAAAGCTTGTTAGCAGGCTGTACCTCTCCTCATATTAGACAGTCAGCTAGTAGCATCGAAGACAAAGATGTTTATTTTATTTACTCACAAAAGTCAGTCAATCTGTGTTTGTGTGTGAGTTTGTAAGTGTGCTTGAGCGTGTGTATAATAGGTTATGTAACACAGGTATAAGCATCTTCTGATCTGGCATGTAAGGAAATTGTCTCGATAACAGTGTACCAGATTTTTACTGACACCAAGCAGCCCAATCAGAGCATTGGAACCTCCTCCAGTCTTATGGTTTATTAATGTCATTAGGCCAACCTCAAACCAAGGTCAAACAATGAAAAATGACTCCGACAAGTACTTTAAAAAGGTTTTATTGACTGTCATAATTCCTTACTTCTAACAGAAGATCAAGGGAGAGGAGGGGGCAATTTATAGCAGTCTAACTTTAAGATGTTTGAGGGTTGATTAACTGATGCTGTATTTGGCTCTGGGGTACAGTCTACTGGATGACCAGTTGTTTTCATGCAGCCAATTAAAAAACGATTGAATAGTCTTTTTGCTTAGGAACATTCCTAAAGGAATGAAATTACCTAGAAGAATCTAAGTGTTAGCCAAGATAAGCGTGTTGAAATTCTCTGAAAAATTCTCTGAATGCTAAGGAAAGATGCCAAAATGCTTATCTCTTTTACATATGGTTTACTGGACCATCATTTACCAAAGAACAACATAATAATGCAGTCATTCTGTATATAGATATGTTGAGGAAGCACTGACTTTTGCAATTTACTCCTTTCTCTATGTATTATAAACAAAGCTGCTTAAAAATGAACATTCTTTAAGCACTGCATGGTGTGTTCCTCTTGTGAATTCTCCTTCACATCTTTGATGAACACGTGACGTTTTCCATCAAGGTCAACGAAAGACGATCTATTTTCTTTTATGTGACCCCAGCCCCGGTCATCATTTACACCAAAGATGCACTGTTGGATTTTCAAAGACACCAAATACCCCTCAAATAAGTGCCAACCAGCACAAGGCCTAATGAGCTTCAGGATTCTGTCACATTGCTGGTGCAAAGCGTAACCTTGCAACAATGGAGCTATAGCTGCCCTCAGCCCTCCTGACTGCATGGAGACCCAGGGGAGGCAATAACAACCTGGGGAGTTGTTAGTGCAACGCTGATGTATCTGGAAGTTGTCTGAGGGTGTACAGGTCACTACTATCATGACTGTTATTGATCACTATCATTGTGTGTCTTCTAAAAAGGGATCACACACCCACAGCGGTTGGCACGGCATTAAACATGACGTGTCATCCGGCCAAGTGTGAAGGCAGACATGTATATTACTTTTTTTGATTGGTCACACTGGGGAAAAGTGTTGGTAGTTGCCCTCTGACATTGAGATTATAACATATCATTATTTTCCTGAAAGAATAGTTATTTATTTCCTTGAAAGAAAGGTTTTATTTTAAATACAAATGTACAGCCATGCCAGTGGTTCTTTGAGCTAAATGTTAACTTCAGGATGCTGACCGAATCTAAAGTGCAAACATTCTCAAAATGTTACACACGGTGACCATCATCCCAAAGGATGACTTAATAACTAAAGTGATCCTGTAGCTCACCACTTTACAAATGTTCCTATCCCTATGCTTTGGTCACAATTTTAATTTGTCCAATACATTGGGAATTTGACCAGATACTGGGCATAAATGTTAAGCTTCAACTGTACTTTGTGTTAATGAAAAATCGGAAAAGTGTTGCCATTGTAATAACCCAAACAGCGCCGCGGGTCTAAATAGCACCAAATTAATAATACTCCTCGAAGTACTGTTTCCTATGGTTAAAACGTAAATAAAAACAAATTAATGATGTACCCGTAGTGTTACTCAACACTAATTATCACGGTCATGAACTTAAATAGCACATTTAACATACCAAATTATAATACATTGCAACACAGTTTCTAGCGCAACTCACTGTCAGGATGTGTGGAAAAGGTATGACCCAAATGCAGTATTAACAAAAAGCGAGCTTTAATTTACAAAAACAGCCGATGACAAACGACAACAAGAGACAAACTTAGCATTACCAAAACAGGGGAGCACGAGTAAATAATCCAGGACCAAAACTTCTAGGACAAACATGGAGCGTGACATGAAGGGAAAGACAAACAATGAACACAGGAAGAGACTAAATACATGGAGGGGTAATCACGAGACGAGAAACAGCCGGGCAGGGGAGGCAGAAACACAAGGGCAACAGGTGAACACAATTAGACAATCAGACACACCAGGAAAACTAACGACAGGGAGGAAAACACAGGGAGAAAAGAACAGCAAAACAAAACCCATTACCAGACACAAAACTAAAACCGTGACATGACATAAGAATCGTGACACTCACCAACAACAATGCTCACGTCTCTGTGAGGGAAGGGCGGAAATGACAAACAGGAAGTAAACAACATCGTGCAATGGGAAAGTATTCCCACGGGAAACCTAACTCAAAAATATAAAATAAAACAATCTCATAGAAATTAAATTCACAATCTTCTTATGAATTAAGCATTCACAAACTAATTATTATGAATACACATTTTGAACTCTGTTACACCTGCAACATTTTATTGCAATTAATTTGGGGTTACGTACTGTTACGTTCCCTATTGGGCTAGGGGAACCAAAGGGAAACGACATGACCAGAGTGGAATTGGTATATGTTACAAGTGGTTTATTTGTAACTGTAAATGAACAAAAGGATATACACAAACAGCCTGGCCCAACAACGGGTCAAACTGTTACTATTTAACAAAAGGGGGTCTCCAAAAGAGAGTTGCCCAGTATTACACAAAAGGAAAGAAAGTACCTCACTTCTAAAGTGGAACAAAAAAATAAACAAAACGAGGCTGTGAGAGAACGCAGCTGGTGCTGATCAACAGGTGCTAATCACCTGGGTCTAAGCAGTACACACACAAATGCTGATCTACAGGCGCTAATCACCTGGGTCTAAGCAATATACACACCAATGCTGATCTACAGGCGCTAAACGCCTGGGTCTAAGCAACACACACACACATTTGCTAAACACAGAACACTAACAACACACTGCTAATCAGTGTAACTAGCACAGGAACCCTACTTAACACACTGCTAGGCAGTCTAACAAAGCACAGAATATGGCGGCAATACAACGAGAGGCTTGAGGCGTCTGTCCCACAATACAGAGCCTCCTGAATGATGTCCGTGCCCGGCCTTTGTACTCCTCCCCCGGTTGACGTGGCAGAAGCGGGCGGGGACTGGATGACGTCAGTCCAATCACCGCGGATGTTGCGAGGACGGGACGGCCAATGACATCTGAGGAAATGCACAGCTCATACACATATACACACTCAAACAGAGTTAAGGGCATAACGAAAGTAGCGGCTGTAACACCCCCTCCCTTAAGACAAAACCACACCGGTTTTGTGAACCATAACACACACTAACACCATGAACACAGAACTACAGTCTGGACAACGCATCTGCGAACACATTCTCTGAACCCTTCTTATGGCGGATTTCCAGGTTGTAGTCCTGGACGATCAGAGCCCACCGCATGAGACACTGGTTGTGGTTGTACATGCGGGACAAAAAGACAATGGGGTTATGATCGGTAAACACTGCAACCGGCAAAGAACTGGACCCGACATAATCCTCAAAATGCTGGAGAGCTAACAACAAAGCAAGGGTCTCCTTTTCAATGGTAGAGTAGCGGACCTCGTGTTTGTTGAACTTGCGGGAGAAATAACAGACAGGATGATCAACTCCATCCGCATCCTCCTGCAGTAAAACAGCACCGGCACCCACTGCACTGGCATCCACCTCGAATGTAAAGGGCTTAGCAAGATCGGGAGCAGCGAGCACAGGAGCGTGACTTAAGAGTGTCTTTACACACTCAAAGCATGTTGGCACTCAGGGGTCCAAACGTAGTCCACCTTGGGACTTATCAAATTAGTTAGGGGTTGGGCTACAGTGGAAAAGTTGCGACAGAAACTGCGGTAGTAGCCTGCCATACAGAGAAAACGGCGGAGGTCACCCCTGGTGACGGGCACCGCACATTCAGCCACCGCAGCAACCTTAGCTTCCACTGGTCGGACTTGGCCTTTCCCAACCTGCTTCCCTAAATAGGTGACAGTAGCTTTACCAAACTCACATTTGGCCAGGTTCAACGTAAGCGACGCCTGTGCGAGCCGGGTGAATACCTGCCCCAGGATCTTCATGTGCATCTCCCAGGTGGGCGTGTACACAATGAGATCATCCAAATAGGCGTTACAGTTACTTATCCCTGATAGGACGGTATTCACTAATCTCTGGAACGTAGCAGGAGCATTACACATACCAAACGCCATGACTGTGTACTGCAGGAAACAGTCAGGCGTAGCGAAAGCGGAGATTTTTGAGGCACGGTCCGTTATCACATTAGTTTGTGTCGGGACATCATGGAAAAGGCTCGGGAAACGAGCCACCAACTGGCTTATGTCATGCTGCTGCCCCTCCTGCAGATGACCTAACGTAGTTGGCATCGTCTTTATCATCTCCGAGTTACACAACCGAGCACCCGGCTGGTGATGTGAACGCATCACCAAACCGTCGTCAGATGGGCCGGAACTATCTTTAACGATTAACGCGGAAGCAGCTACTCTTTGATTAGCCAAGCCGGCCGGCGGGCTATCAGCGGCAGTGCGGGAATAGTAACGCTTTAACATATTCACATGACAGACGCGCGTTTTACGCCGTCTCTCTGGAGTACAAATAACATAATCCGTGTCACTAAAACAATCGTGGATTTCATATGGACCGAGGAATTTGGCAGAGAGCGCAGCGCCGGGGATAGGCAAGAGTGCGAGGATCTTGGACCAACACAGTCTATCAACTCCCGGTCAAAGGGCTCACCTATAGCCGGTATGGGATGTAACAAAGCTTGCGGAATTTTCTGATTAGGCTTACCGACAACCTGGCACACATGACAGCAGCGGACAAAAGCTAGAGACGTCCTTCTTTAAACCTGGCCAAAAGAAATGCTTGAGAATGATTTGATAAGTTTTAGTCACGCCCAAGTGTCCTGACCATTGGCTTTCATGCGCTACAGATAGTACATGTTGGCGGTATGGCGCCGGCACGACTACCTGATGCACTACACTCCAGTCAGCTTCAGCAGTAGCAGTGAGGGACCATTGGCGCACTAATACCTCCTTATCCAACACATAAGCTACCTTCTCACCCCTTGCTTTGTTATTACTCACCACCTGCTCGAAACACCTCGCAAGCGTCGGATCCGCCCTCTGCGCGGCGAGTAAATGCTCTCGGGTTACCGGGAGTGTGGAACCATCAACAGCTGGGCTGGCAGGTTGCGCTGGCGCAGCGGTCACAGCAGGGAAAGCGTAAACCGCCATAATAACCGCTGCTAGGCTAAATAGGCTACCTGTCGTTTAAAAAAGTAGAGACCAACATCTCACTTGATTAAAAATGATCAAAGAGGGGGGAAAAAGGGCAGCTCTCTACGTGCCGACAGGCAGGAGAGAGGGCACGCAATTGAGACCCCGACATTACTCTGGCAGGATATTCAGTACTGAATGTGTCAGAGAGGAATGGGAAACATCCCTCAAATAAAAATGAATAAAATAACAGGGGGAAGACCAAGATGCAGCATTGCAAATGTCTTCCACTGACATTCCTCCGTGCAACGCCGTAGAGGTTGAAATTCCTCTGGTGCTGTGCGCTTTGATGTTCCCCGGGGGATCTAACCCAGAGGAGACATACGCCTGTGCCACAGCCTCACACAGCCAGTGTAACAGACGCTGTGCAGATAGAGGCTGCCCTATTGAGCGCTCTCTGTAATGCACAAACAGACGTTGGGACCTGCGTAAAGCCGCTGTGCGTGCAATATAGCATGACAGCGACAGAGGAGATGAGATGTGGTTTCTTCCTCTGATGTGTGAGGAGGAGGAAAGAAGCCATCCAAAGTTATCACTCTCGATCTAAAAGAGCTTGTGATGACCTTTGGCATAAAAGCCAGTTTAGGGCGCAAAACAGCTGAGCTGCCATCTCCTTGTATCTGGAGACATGACGGAGCCACAGAGAGAGCCGCCAAATCACTCACCCTTTTAGCTGATGTCAGAACCAAGAGAAGAGCTACTTTGGCTGACAGAAACTTCAGGGGAACCTGATCTAAAGGTTCAAAAGGAGCTTTACTCAGTACGTGCAGCACTACAGCCAAATCCCATTGAGGCGCTAAAGCGCGTGACACCGGTCTGAGTCTCTGTGCACCCCGTAGAAACCGTGTTGTCAGAGGGTGACTAAACACCGTGCTGATCCCAAAACCTATGTGGCAAGATGAAATGGCAGCAGCATATGTTTTGACTGTGCTATAGGCCAAATTCCTGTCCAGCAACAGCTGGAGGAATGACTGCACTTGAGGCAGGGGGCACCTAACGGGGTCCAGGCTTTTCCCTACACACCAACGCTGGAACGCTGTCCAATTGGCTGTGTAAGACGCCCTGGTTAACGCGGCCCTTGATCCCTGAATGGTACTCACCTCATCTTGAGAGAGGCCCAGCCCCTCTAAGTGTTTCCGTTCAGGGGCCATGCCCACAAACGTTGGCCTAACACTGGGTGACCGCTGATCGCTCCCTCCACCTGGGAGAGAGCATCCCTGCGCCACAGAATTTCCCACGGTCTCCTTGACAGCATACGTTGTATGCAGGGAAACGAGGACGCTCCCGTGCGCTCCGGGGCTATTAAGACCGCTATCGGTCGCTCCTCCTGCACTCGGTCCAGGAACCGAGGGATCAGAGGGACTGGTGGGAAAGCGTATAATAACACCCTGGGCCAAGGTCTGCGTGAGAACGCTTCCACCCCCAGGGGGGGGGGTGATCCTGCATTCTCAGGGAGAACCAGAGAGCACATTGCGCGTTCCCGCGTGCAGCGAACAGATCCACCTCCGCTCTCCCGAACCTGCTCCACACCTCCAGTCCCCTTGTCGAGAACCTCCTCTGGACATGAGGTCTGCCCCTCTGTTCAACTCACCGGGAATATACACCGCTCTGACAGAGAGTACGTGTGTGCGCGCCCAGCACAACAGTCGCCTGGCTGTGTTCAGCAGCTGCGCTGATCGTACACCTCCCTGACGATTTATGTAAGCTGCCGCTGCCTTATTGTCTGTTCGTATCAACACATGATGATTCCACAGCAACGGGGCGAAGGGCTGGATTACTCTCCATACGGAGAGTAATTCCATCACTTTTATATGGAGAGATCAGAGAGATGCGTCTGTGAACACAGAGGTGTGTGACGTCACCCTGCCGAGGGGAACCCCCACTGACAGGACGTGGAGATTTTTCCAGTAGGTCAGATCTAAACCTACGGATAGAGGAATGCACACCCTGCGTCTCCTCTGACGCACGGGGTCGATGTGCAGGCGAATAAACCACCTCTGAAGTCTCCTCATGTAAAGGAGACCCAGGGGAATCACCACGTGACCAGCTGACATCATGCCCAACAGCTGCATCACGGAGAGGGCTGTCACCACCCTGCGGGGTGTGACGCGCCTGAGGAGAGCTGTCAGATTCTCCACTCTCCGCTGTGAGAGTCGCGCTCTCATGCGGACTGAGTTGAATTCCACTCCCAGATAAATGATAATCTGGGAGGGAAGAGGACAGCTCTTCTTCCAGTTGATGATGAAACCCAGGCTTGACAGATGCGATACGAATTGTACCGTCTGTAAAGCAGCTTCCTCCCTGGAGCTAGCCAGCAACAGCAGGTCGTCCAGATAAAATAACACTCTCAACCCTCCTCTGCGTAGCGGCTCCAGCGCCGTCTCCACACACTTTGAAAAGGTGCGAGGAGCCAGGGAATATCCGAACGGCAGTCGGTTGAACTGGTACGCTATTCCCTTGAATGAGAACCGCAGGAATTTCCTGTGTTTCGGGATGATGGTTATGTGGAAGTAAGCATCCTTCAGGTCTATTGAGGTGCACCAATCTCCCTGGTGAACACACTCCATTACCTGTTTGATTTTCAGCATATGAAAAGGTATTTTCATTATCACCCTGTTGAATGCTGACAGATCTAGGATGGGTCTCATCCCCCCGGTCTTTTTTGGGATAAGAAAATAACGGGATTAAAACCCCCGATTTTCTTCCCCTTGAGGAACCCTAGAGATCGCTCTCTTTAACAGGAGTTCCTGCAGCTCTGACTGGAGCGCAAGACACTGTTCTTGGGATGACAGGAGTGTTTCCTGAATCCCCTCAAACTGCGGGGGGGTAAGGCTAAGTCCAACAGTGTCACTTTTATTGAGAACTTGTGGTAACAAATATTTGTATCGATCATCAAATATAGCAGGGAAAAAAGAGCTGCTGATTTGAAAAAAAACCTCGAGAGACGGCTGAGGTGACCGCAGTCAGGGCTCGACATTATAAATGGCCCGCTGGCCCGGAAGCACTATTTAGACACCCCGGGCCAGCATAACGTACTTTCCCCTTGCCCGCTCGGGCCACTAAAAATATTGCTTTCAAATTTTTTTCCTGTGGTATTGGTATTTTAACTAGCAATTTAGTTAAATTGTTTCGTTTATCAACACTACAACATAGCGTTCCGTGAGTCGGTTGTCGTTGTTGGGTGAAAAGCAAACAGCTGTTTGCTGCGGAGCACAGCGTGAGCAGGAGCGCGCTCCTTCACTACAGACTATCGCGCCACCTAACCATTTGCCAAAATCTTTTTAATACCAGCGGTAACCGGCCAAGCGCCGGGCAAAAAACAATCTTCAAATAAAAGAAAGTCAGCGGAGGAGTTAAAGGAGAGTGACAGGGAGCATGAGAAGAAGAGGGAGAGAAAGTTTCAGCCAGCTTGATCGATGGAGTTGGCTGCAGTGACGCGTCCTAAAACCCTTTTATAATCTATCGATTAGATTTATGATTCGAAAATTATAAAAGTAGGGTATACATGTGGAGATTATCCGGCTGAACAAAACGTGCATTTATCAAACAGGTTTGTTTTCCACAGACCTTATTTCCAGCTATTTCCCAAAACCCTGTGGAGAAATCCCATTGCTTTTTGTGGAGGGAACCAGCAGCTTACTTACTGGTTTTATGACGTGTCACTGGCTGCACCTCTCAATATGATGCCAATATAAACAAGGTCTTCTGTTGGCTCTGTACATCAATGCCGACCTATGCTGACAAGTAAGTGAAGGGTAGACAATATAAAGGTATTGGCGAAATGTCCCAGCAGTTTAGAATAATGAAGGTTCTAATCAAATCAATTACATAGCCATTACATGTCTAACTCCTAATGACAGGAAGGCAGAAAGTGCATTATACAAATAATAATACGCATAATAGCAGACATTTAAAAAAAATGACCACAATATCATTATTTTAATAAACCAAATATGAACAATTGAGGAAAATGAGGAATAACTGATGATTCAAATGTTGTAGTAATGTAGTTAGTGCATAAATTAGGCTACTATTGCAACAAACGTGTTAATTTTCTTCATTATTAGTCGATTTTATTTTTGGTGGACGAATGCTCCGGGCCAGTGGTTACAATGGTGGGGCCAGTGATAATACAATTCCACCGGCCCAGAGGGCCTACCCCTGGCAGTGCTGAACCGCTATATAGTTTAAATCTCCTAACAATGTTGTCCATTTTAGACACAGGCTTATTATATTTACAGCCCTTAATAACATTCATTTTCTGGGCTCAAAATGTGTCTTGGCCGTTTTTGTTGTGATCGCTAAATTCCCCTAGTTTCCCCTTGTTTATAATATCACCGTTCCAAGCAAACGAGTGCTTTTTGTTTTGAAATCTAATATTAAATGTAAACATTGAATGAATGTGCATGAGAGCAAAATGTATAAATATGAGCATTAAAATATAATAATATGAGAGCAAAATGTATGAATGTGTGAGTGTAAATATATATGTGTGTGAGAGTGAACATATATGTAAAAGGAGAATATATGTGTGTGAGAGTGAAAATGTATGTCTGTAAAAGCAAAATATATGTGTGTGAGAGTGAACATATATGTATGTATAAGGAGAATGTATGTGCGTGAGAGGACCAGTATGAATTGCGGCCTGTACGGCCCCTCATACGGCCCTGATGACATGCATTTTACTTAGTCGAGTATTCAAATTCATACAAAATAAATATTGATTAATACTTAATTGACAAGGTTTGTACACTCATTCAACCTCAAAAGTTGGTTTGTGTAAAAATCATCTGGATAGGAGAAGTGGTAGTGATATGCTGCACAGTGCTACCATTCACATGATCAAAGGAAGTAGGAACAAATGTACCATAGGATGTACTCTATTCGTATCTGTATTAGCTGAAGGGTAGTGGTTTGAAATGTTTTGAGTGATACCCTGCCCAACATGAAGCTAAAAAGGTTTTGTCATGAATTTATCAGTTCAGCCCATAGGTTCAGCCATGACTGTGTAAAATCTTGTTTTAATAAGTTGTTACACTGTTTCTGTTTCCTTGGTGTCTGAATGCACGGTACCCTGGGATATGTTCTAGGCTCTCACACAGAGTGATTTTACATGCTGGAACAGATGGCCATAGGATGACTTGTGCATGACAACTAGTCACTCTCTGTGCTGTATCTTGTTCCACTCATGCCTCAGTGATCATGAGCGCCTGCAATAGCTTATGAGCTAATCATCAGAGCAAAACACTGGACAGTGATCTAATTTAAGCTGCTGTTGGGCTACAAAAGCCTGGATGTAACAAAGAAAGGGAAAGAGATCGACTAGGAGCAAACTTCACAGATTGCGCCCATCTTGGCTGAAGATAATGGCAACATCTGTTCACTTCCTCACTAACACAGTCTATTGCATGTATTTCCCCTAGATTAATCCCAGAGAAATGCGTTGAGAAGTTGTTTAGGGTAATATCAAACATTATGGCAGTCATAAACTTGTTAAAAAAGGCTGTTATTCTGTGGATCCCACATCAGAGCAAACAAAAGACAACATTCCTCAAAATCGACAATAGAGTTTGAGAACAGTTCTCTTTTATTCAGATTCCCCCCTCACTCTCTGTGGCTCACTGTGCCTTTACAAGCAGGGGAAATGATCAGAGGTTGGTGGAACAGAGACAACATTAATAAGCCCTCTGAGGCTGTTGTATAAGCTATGTTCTTGCCCCCTAAGCACAAGGAGACATTCATCTCACCCCCTCTCTCCTGTGTGATCTCTTAATGACAATGAAACAGGCCTGCAAGAATTCAAGCAATTTTCTAAATTGATTTTTCTCCCAGACGATTTTCTTTGTCGTTACAGTGTCATTCATAACTTGTCATGGGATTCACACAAGCTTTTCTGTGGGAGTCTGTGGCGGTGTGGACTGCACACTAGGCCTTGTTAGTGAGCTTATGTGCAGTACTTTTTTATGTATGAAGCTCCACACAGGCTTCCTTTTTATGGAGTCAGCAGCAACATGCCCCTAACTACACATCTGTGCAGCTGAGTACCACCGGGACATGTGAGGGCTGCCAAGTGGAGCTTAGAACATACGTGGTTAGGGGCAAATTACTTTCTCTACCCCCAGCAATATTATGCACTTATATTGCGAGGACTTTACCTCTCTAAATTGCAGTCTATGTACAATACAACAAAAGGTACTGTATGAGCCAATTAGCACTCCGGGTATAAAGGAAGGAACCAATGTTTGTAGATTCAGGTTCCGCCAGAAGGTCAAACTGTTTTTGACAACACACCCGAGCACAAAAACGAAACCAAGGGATACTCACAGACGCTGAGGTAAAGTTTGACTGCCGAAGCTCAGCTAAGTCTTTTTTATTGTCATTTGTTATACGGTGATGGAATCGGATGCAAGTTCAATGGACAACAGTGATGGAAAATAAATGGACTGAGTGTTACATTTGAGACTTTTGTATCAGACTTTTTATTCACCTGACAAGCTAAAGAGTTTGTCAATTACGCCAACAAAGCAGATCCTCAATGGCTTAGAGCGTTGGTCTCTGTTGAGAAAGATATTTACCAAGGCCTTTTACCCAGTTTATCACTCTACTTCTTCAGTCAGCGTCAGTTCTCGGGCCCTAACCAATACATCTTCAGTGTCTGCCATCAAGTTCTGTGTTTTCCTTGTGATCTGAGTCTTTGCTCCAGCACTCCTTTACAGCTTCTACAGGTACAGTATGTTAATGTATTGGTATGTGTTTCTACATGCACAGTGTTGATGTGCCAGGTTGTGACCACCCGCGGTGGGTTGTCCGTCAGAAACCAGCAGAGAAGAGCCGCCCTAACATGAAGACAAATGAGGTGCAAAAGGAAAAGGCTGTCAGGCTCGCTGCCGGCGGGGCCGCTCGATAAAAAGAAAGATGAGGAGACGATGTTCAATAAAGCAGCCAGGCCCTGCGATCTGCCCCACAGGGACGGCCAGAGATGAAACAACGCGAGAGAGAGAGAGAGAGCAGAGAGGTATGGAGGTGCGAGGTGCCAAAATAAAGAGAAAAAGAGTGTCAGAACAGAGAAAAGGCCAACAAAACCTGAGAGACCCAGAGAGAGGTTAGAGAAAAGAAAGAAGTCCTCGACACAGGGAAGGAGGAAGAGAATAACAACTCAAATTGTGAATCAGCATTCCCCCTGCAGAAGCAAGCCTCCTTTAGCAGCAGGAGCCTGTGACAGATTAAGCTCCCTGATTCCATTTTACATCTATATACGATAACTGGGGGGAAGGATTTGGAATTTGGTCATCCGTAACTCGACAGCCCTAACACCAGATTCTGTTCAGTATCTGTTCCCCAAGCTGTCACAGCCACCGCAGGGTTTTGTGCTTGTTCTGCCCCATACACCCGTTTATTGAATTTCAATGATAAACATAAGTTTGCTGTTTTCTTTCTCCCCATGGCACTTGTCAGACCCTGGAGACAGGAAATAAAATAAAGGAGAGATTGAAGAAAAGTATTCCCAGATTGAATGAAGTCACAGGATGCGCTGCTGAGGTCTTTTCTTTATAAATGCAATGTTTTGGCTCCAGTTATCCAGGTGTAATTAGGGTTAAATCCCCGGCTGTCAGTCAGCTTGTCATTTACGGCCACTAAAGGGGACATCTCCGGTGCTGAGGAGCGCAGGTCTGCCACTCCAATCAGCTTTATGAAGCTGGGGTCTGTCAGATAAGCAGGGGCCAGCAGGGGCACACACTGTGGAGAGGAGGAGGAGGATGATCTGCTCCTTCAATGAATCAATCAATGAAGGACGAAGGATGCAGTGACACAGGGCCGTGAAAGAAGCCAGGATTGATTGAGACTCAAAATCCAATCTGATGGATAATCCCAGGAATTATAAATGGCAACATGAAGTAGCTGTATGTATAAGAGCTTCTCTTTTTAATCAATATTCAAACTGCAGTTATAAGAAGGGAACACCTTTCTTCTTTAGTCTAAAAGGGTTTGTTCAAATATTAAATACACTTTTAATTACAAGTAGAAACATCAAGGTCTGAAAAGTGAAGCCAATGTGGAATTACTTTTCAAGAGGACATATTCTGCCAATTTTCAGGTTCATATTAGTATAGTGTCTAGGGATGCACCGAATATTCGGCCACCGAAAATTATCGGCCGAAAATGGTTAAAAAGGCCCTTTCGGCCGAAAGGGTTTTAGCACCGAAAAAATATCACCGAATGTCAGAACAGGCTTACGTTGGTAACCTAACGTGTTGTTGTGATGACGTAATAAAGACGCGGCGACCATGCTCACGGCTGGCTCACAGCCAACATGTCTGCCGCTTGGAGATACTTCACAATATCAGAGAAAGAGGCGCGGATTGCGATTTGCAAAACGTGTTCAGCTGACATTTCTCGAGGGGGTGTAACTGCAAAGACTTTCAGCACTTCGAGATTACTCCACCACTTGAAATCTAAACACCCGGACAAATATGCGGAGTATGATGAAATCACCAGCGCACACCGCTTTCACACCGCTTTCCTGACCTGGCCAAGGTGGCACGCAAGTATTTGAGTGCTCCATGCACAAGCACTGACAGCGAGAGACTGTTTAGCGCTGCCTCTCATGTGCTTGATGAGAAGAGGAACAGACTTATGGCTGATAAAGCAGAGAAGCTACTGTTCATTAAAAATAACCTCCCACTTTTCCTTAATAAGTAGACAAGGCTGGCTTATCATAGGCTTATCATAAGCTTATCTAGTTCTACATGTCTACTCTATACCCACTTTCCTGAACAATTTTCATTGTGAGTTATAATTCACCATCTCAGGTTATCATTAGGGGGAAATTACAGCAGCACAGTGTTCAATATATTGTACTTTCGGTATCTAAATGATACAATGTTGTTTACATTGCTCATGAGGACAGACCACCTTATTTGCAGATTCTTGAAATTGTAATTTAATTTGTAATTGATTGTGGATTTTGTATCCAGTTTTCACTTTATGTATCTTTATACAATGTTTACTACTTTGTTTATGAGGCCTTATGTACAGATTCTTGAAATTCAATTGTAATTTCATTTGTAAATACTATAGTTACATTCATGTGGATTTATCCAGTTTGCACATTTGTATGCATGCACTTATAGGTGCATTTGTTGTTGTTGAAGGCCTGGCTGTTACAGTCTTTATTTACACTATTTTGTTGTAGGCCTACTGGCCTAGATGTTTATGCAGTTTTAAAGCCCCTTGGCTTTGTTCTGAATGCACTTTGTTGTAGTTATCCTACAGAGAAAACTGTATGCATTCAAAAGTGCTGAATAAATGTTTTATGGACCCATAATAGTGATTATTATTTAAGTTAAGTTTTGCCATAATCATGTCTATTTCCATAATCAGGTAGCTGAACAACATTGGTAACAAATGTATACATTATATATATATATATTTCTATTAATCATTTTCGGCCTTTCGGCATTCGGTTTTCGGCCAACTGTTTCCTATTTCCGGTATCGGTTTCGGCCAAGAATTTCCCATTCGGTGCACCCCTAATAGTGTCTCTACTGGGACATGTCTCTATGCTTTAATATTCAAAAAGCTCTTTATGTTTCTCATACTGCCTGTGCTGCAGCACCTCTTTTCAACCTGTGTCTGAAACCAGAGCCCAGTCTGCTCTGATTGGTTAGCTGGCCGGCTCTGTTGTGATTGGTCAACTGCTCAGAGATCTCCTGCCCCTTAGCCTATCACATGTTGGAGCACTAGCCAATAGACGTGCAAGTGTTACTATGTGCCATAAGTAAACACTGGAGTCAAAAGGAGTCCAATGGAGGCCTTTCAGGCAGGGGGGGGGAGTGTGTGGGAGAGAAACTCCCTCTGGAGGGAACACAGGGATTTTAGCCTCTGCAGACCATTATCATTTATAATATCTAACGGAGGGCAACTCAAAAAGGTTTGTCTATAAGTCTAATTAGGCGCGTTCACACCGGAGTACTTTTCCCTGTACTTTTACCGTTTAGTTCCGTTAGTGCCTGGAATTTTGCGTTCACACCAAAAAGAGTACTTAGTTCCGAGAACTTTTACCCCCATTTGTAGTGCCTGCTAGAGAGGTGGTACTATCCTGGGGAGAAAAAAGTACCAATTTCGATTGGCTGGGCGAATTGCAAACCACGGCCCGTAAAACTCAGAAAAGTTTTGTGAAGCCGCCATTGTATTTGCTGGCATTAGCATTATTAGCATAGAAGATGCTGGGAGTCCCAGCAGCTTCTACTGAAGCCAGTCCCCAACTCCGGGGACTTCCGGCCGGGGACTTCAGGTGGCAGTATACGCCCTGAAGTGGTTTGCAGCCTGCCAGTAAACCCAAAGCAGAAGAAGAAGAAGTGACGTCAGTTTAAATGCTATTTTATTCTGGAAAAAAACCGGAAGTTCTCAATACCAAGCTTTTATTCTGAAAATCCTTCATGACGACATCCGGGACTACCGTCCATTAGTATCATTAAAGTGGCTATTGACGCCGTTAACATGTATTACATATAAAGTTATGAAAGAGATAAGGAGGAGAAAAGGCATGTGGAAGTAAGCAATGAATGTAAAATGTCGAAATCCTCTGTTTAAAACGCGATATCGGACACAGGAGAACGAGGGGGGGAAGTCTCCTACGTCACTACAGCTCACAGAGAGGAGGAGCGAACAGCCAGCAAGCGGGAAAGACAAAGGCTTGTGAGGTCTCTTCTGCACGGCCACCACCTGGGAGAGGAAGCTGCAGCCTTTCTCTCCTGTCTGAAAAATCTCCTGTGTGTAACATTACCGCGCCATATTTTTAATTAAAGTAACCATTTGAACCTTCTCAGAGACTCAATTAGTCTCCTTTTTAAAGCTTCTCTCCTGGACGCGAGAATAACGAACACAGATACAGGTACTTACGGCCCCTACACACGGCGGCGTGCGTTGAAGCTTCAATGCTTCTGCCCATTCACTTTGAATGGGGTGACGTCACGCTTCGCCGAACTGCATTGTGGGAGCAAAGCGTAGCTTTTGCTCGCGTTGCTCGCTTCAAAATTGAAAAATGTTCTACTTTTGAAGCTTCCACGGAAGCATCAGCCAATCCAACCGCTGCTTGTGTGTCCGGGGCGGGAGATTCACGTGATTCGTTGTTGGTCGAGCGTCAGACATGCCCAGCCGGCAAGCTTCAACACACGCCGCCGTGTGTAGGGGCCGTAAGTGCTGGGCACTAAGTACGGCAAAGTACTTGGTGTGAAAGCGGCTATTGTTCTTCTCACTTGATGTATTACCTCTGTAAACATTTTCCGAATGAGTGTATGGTCTCAATCGCTAGTTTTAAGCGTTCTTCAACACAGTATGATGTTCTTTTGGTAAAATACTGTACAGTCCCATCACTCAAGGTAGTGTTGCTCTCCCGAGTCAGAAAATGTGTCACTCCATTAGGCTGATTTTGGTTTAGTTGTTAGTTGGCTGGTTTGTGAGGATTGGGCTCCTTTTTGTAGCATTTTGGTTCACAATTTAAACAAATTCAAAAATAATATTTCACCTCCTGCTCTACCAAAGATGGACGAGGCATAAGTAGGTTTGACTACTCTTCAGTCAGTTATTGACTTTTATTCATTTCAAAAAGACCTTAAATCGCATGTTTGATTACTTAAATTGCTAAAGTAGAACACCTGAGTCACATTCTGCACCACCACTCACAGTATTACTTGTCTTGGCGGATCATGCACTGATTTAGACTACAACACTCATTCATAGGATTTCGAGGCGTAGTCGTGGAGGAGGGGGTCTGCAGTTCGGTGGACTAAGGATTGCACCACTGCTTTTTGCAGACGATATGGTTCTAATGGCTTCATCGGTCTGCGACCTTCAGCACTCACTGGATCGGTTCGCAACAGAGTGTGAAGCGGCTGGGATGAGGATCAGCACCTTCAAATCTGAGGCCATGGTTCACAGCAGGAAACCGATGGACTGTCCACTCCAAGTAGGGAATGAGTCCTTACCCGAAGTGAAGGAGTTCAAGTATCTCGGGGTCTTGTTCTCGAGTGAGGGAACAATGGAGCGTGAGATGGGCCGGAGAATCGGAGCAGCAGGAGCGGTACTGCAGTCGCTTTACCGCACCGTTGTGACGAAAAGGGAGCTGAGCCAGAAGACAAAGCTCTCTGTCTACCGGGCCATTTTCCTTCCTACCCTCACCTATGGTCATGAAGGATGGGTCATGACCAAAAGAACGAGATCACGGATACAAGCGGCCGAGAAGGTTTTCTCCGCAGGGTGGCTGGTGTCTCCCTTAAGGCCCTGTCACACTGTCCCGAAATTGACACCCGATGGACACACGAATATGGAATTGTGAATTTCGCACGATGAACCACACACGAAGGCAACATTTACATTACATTTAAGACATACAACTGCAATGAAAGTACTAAAAACAATTGTGTTACAGTACTATGATACTGTACTGATATCTTCAGACTTTGTTCTTTACTTTATCCGTCGTTATATGTAGAAAATATTACGTTTTCTCCGTAAAGTTGTTTCCATAACAACAACAACTTCCTGTCAACTGTCCTTCAAAATAATATATTATATCCTTTTTAGTTTCACAGAACACAAATTGGGGTTATTTACATAATATATTTACATGATTTTGTTGTGCAATAAAACAACCCGATGGACACACGATAAAGGAAATGTTCAAATTCGGCTGTGATCGTAGCAACATCGGGCCATTCGTGAGGGCATCTTAAGCCTTCGTATGACCGCCGGTGGAGTTTCTCAGGCTCCGGCAGAAACTTCGTGAGCGGTGGCAAAATCTTTGGCATGCCAACAAATTGCCGAAGGACCTTGCGAAGGTTCATTTTCGTGTTGAATTCGTGTGTTAATTGTGCCCTTCGTAAGGCCATCGTGAGGGCATCGTGTTATCATCGGTGCCATCGGGCATTCGCCCCGATCAGAGTGAGGGCGAATGCCCGATGGCACCGATGATAACACGAAGATGACACGATTTGACAAGATGTCCTCACGAGTGCCTTACGAAGTTGCCGCTCACGAAGTTGCTGCTGGAGCCTGAGAAACTCCACCGGCGGTCATACGATGGCTTAAGATGCCCTCACGAATGGCCCGATGTTGCTACGATCACAGCCGAATTTGAACATTTCCTTTATCGTGTGTCCATCGGGTGTCAATTTCGGGACAGTGTGACAGGGCCTTTAGGGATAAGGTGAGAAGTTCGGTCATCCGGGAGGGACTCGGAGTTGAACCGCTCCTCCTTCGCGTCGAAAGGAGCCAGTTGAGGTGGTTCGGGCACCTAGTTAGGATGCCACCTGGGCGCCTCCCTAGGGAGGTGTTCCAGGCACGTCCAGCTGGGAAGAGACCAAGGGGTAGACCTAGAACCAGGTGGAGGGATTATATCTCTTCGCTGGCCTGGGAGCGCCTTGGGATCCCCCAGTCAGAGCTGGTTGATGTGGCCAGGGAAAAGAAAGTTTTGGGCTCTCTGCTGGAACTGCTACCTCCGCGACCCAACCACGGATAAGCGGGAGAAGATGGATGGATGGATGGACTTCAGTTCATGGTCATGCTAGGTCAATTGATGGTTAAAGACACTGAGGTAAAGTTTGGCTGCCACAGCTAAGTTATTGTGCTTTTCAATTTCATTTGCTTTTTTGTTTTAAATCACTTTTGAAACTGTAAATATCTTTGCTGTTTATGAATTTGTTTCATGGTGGCATGTGAAAAAGCTACCAACATTCCATTCTCCCAAGAGCATCCACATATTTTCCCACTGCAGCAAACAGTGTCAGCAGACTGAACAATGAAAACACATTTTAAAAGGTTTTCAATAAACTGTGAGCTACGACAAACAACACATAAGTAACACATTTAAATATTTATTATATTGCTGATTAAGAAAATGTACTAAAAGGTTCAATAATGTTTTGCTTTATTAACGCAATTGCATAAGAAACAGCACTCTTTCTCTCTCTCCAGAAAGTTTCATCATTAAGTCATTCAGTCATTCACATCCTTCTCTTCTCTCATCATCATTCAGGCCGCAGTGACACAGCGCTGTCTGCACACCTCAATGAGGAACATACAGCGACTAGGTAATATTTTCGGTTGCCCTCATCCTGAACCTTGCCAGCTGTTCTGCCACTGCTAAAGAAGCCAAAAGATAAAAAGGAATTCTAATATGACAGGTTGGGGGAAAAGTAGCCAACGGCCTTTTCTTCTAATGATGACTTAAGCACCGGCTCAGCCTGCCAATAGCAGGTCCTTAAACTGATGGTGAGGGTCCGATTTGTCACCGGCGGCACAAGTTAATTAGACAAATGTCATGTGCTGCTCTCCTCCAGCAGACAACAGCCCGGCCCACATGCTGCGGAATAATATTGTTAACCGATCAAAATGGCTGACCTCATTAATTTTCCCAGACGTCTCCTGTCGTCAGTTCCAGGTGTGAGTGGGCCACAGCGTGCCGCCTCACCCGTTCCCTCATCAGAGGCATTGGTACCTGCAGAAAAACTTGTGATATGTGACCTCCAAGTGTCACATCTAGTTGCTTCCACTTTTTTTCCATTTTCTTCTTTCACCCTGTCATGACTCACCTTCTGCTTTTCTGGAAGTGACCACATTGTCTGCACACGGTAATGAAATAATGACATTGTGACTAAGAGGAACATTTTCTACTGCCATAAAGTGGTTTTAGGTTTGGTCTGGTGCTTTATTTGCCTAATTAGTCCTGAGAAACTTGTCTAGGAAAGTAGAAGTAGGGGGAAAGCATCTTAGTAATGCAAAGATGTGTATTGTTTTATGTCCTATCCTATATATGATGTTGCATTGTTGGAGGAGCTTGGCACTTTTAAAAAGTCCTTAAACTTGCCTATTCTAGTAAGGGCAGAATATCAGCTATACGGCGGCCCAAATACAGCAGATTTTGTAATTGGATTAGTTGACAGTCTGGAAAATATTTCATATTCAAGCGATATCCTGAAAGCATTGACATATTCAGACATGGCCTAACCGTCCACCTGGCGGGACAATGGTGTGTGTGATCCATGCACCTGCTTTCACACCATGAGCTTTATAATAGAGAGCTGTAGTGCCGGCTGCAGCAGAATGGTTGAAATCCGAGCAGTTTGCTCACTGATCAAGGGCTTAAGGAGTCACTGAGGTGTGTAAAACTCACCTCGCCTAGCATCTGCTCTCCATGTTCAGCACGGAGCTCATAAAGTGGATCTTTTGTCTGACGGCCCTGGTCTGTCAAATGAAAACGGGGGCCTGGCGCTGCGGTGCAAATGACTAACGTAATTCAATCTGGACGCCACAACAGCTTTTATGTCTGTGAGCGGCCGGTGAACACATCTGCAGGTTCCATCTCCGTGTAGCCCGGGCTAATTTGTTTGTCATTACTTGCTTGGCTTCCATCCGCGGGTTCTGTGGAAGTGTTTCTGGCAGCCCTGTCCTCCGTGTTAATGGAGCGTTCACAGCCTCTTCTACAGATGCCACGTCGATCCTGTGACCCCGAACAGCATGCAACTGTCCGGTCTCATGAAAAAATAAACATAACGCCCTTCATTCTGTCTGAAACTGGGAAGACACGCTTTTCCTGTGTCAGGCATTGAAAATGGGATCTGTCTGAGATGTTAATGACGTGTACGCAGTGTCAATAATCCTTAAACTGATTAGATCTTGGAGCTAATTGCAGAAACCCCTTATCATAATCAGAATCATAATACCTTTATTGGTCCCACAGAGGGGACATTTACATTGTTACAGCAACAACAAAACACTATTAGAAAGGGCATGCACATAATATTTAACATTTAAATGCCCACATTTTATCTTTTATACTTTAATTTGTTGAATGCACTTTTTTATGATTTATAGGTAGGTTTTATATTGGAATTCAGAAGACATTGTTATAAGGTAACGTGACAGGAAGAGGACCATACTTGTTATCTCATGCTGTCACTTTAAGAAGCGAATTAGCCTGTTAGCTAAGAATCTAGCTAACATCAAAACTAGAATCTAGTTTGATGAAAAAAGTAAGTTCCCTCAAACATATGGATACACTGTGGTCATATTTTCACTGTTTTCTCTGTCAACTGCTGTCGAAGTGTGTTTTGGCCCACTGGTTGCGCTGAGTGGTTAAAGTTTCAATATTTACTTAATTATCCTTCTAATCACAGATAATGCTTTTTCCCAGAGCATGCCAAGAGTCAATCCGTGAGCAAGTCTTCTGTCTGGCAGTTTGGCATTAAACTGATTTGTAGCTGTAATTATATTAGAGCAGTGCATAGGAATACAGTCATAATTCATATCATCAAGTAAGCAGTATGAGTCAGAATACTACACTACAGATAAACATTAAATATTACACATTATTGCCAAACTTACAGGGGTTCTAAGTGCTGAGGGTTGTACAAGATCTATAAAATAAATGTATACTTTTTTATTTTCAAAAGTAAATAGACTCAAGTTGTGAAGTTGCATACTAAGGCTCATTACAAATACATTTGACTTCAACTGAAACAGTGATTGGGAAATTACTGATGTCACCGTGCAGGGACTTCTAATCGTATTCTACTCCGTGAGCACTTCTAAGATCACAAGCGTCAGAGCAGCACTGGGTTATAAATGTCCAAAATGAGCTGCGTCTGTAATTCAAAGTGCCATGAAGGTTTAGGAAATCTGTCGCTCAGCAGGGAGTCTTTAAAGAGCGGGAACTGAACACACTTTTTATTATACACCAGTAATAAAACTCAGGGTACTGCAATCGGTTACTAAAAGGGGTCTTCGGGAAATAGTGGAAATGTGCATATGTGCTATAAAGTGGTGAAGTGTAAAAATGGCCAAAGTGCGTCACTTAAAGACGCAGTCCACCCACACATTGAAAAAGATGCATACAAAGACTACTAAGTGACACAAAGAGTATCAGCATTCCCAACAAGACAAAACAACCACAGACACAAATAACTACAAAATAACTACAAAATATCACAAAGTCACAGAAAACAACTACAAAAACAGACAACTCAAATATATAGCATTTGTATTTCGTGCTATGGGAGGAGATGGGGCCGTTGTGTCAGAGTCCTCCCCTTCCTGTCAAAAAGTCATAAAATATGAATCCTTATTAGTACGATTGTATGAAAATACTTCAAATAAATAAAACCTGACCTTTTAGGCGTACACGTCACGGTGCAAATCACCAAACCAGTTAAACCCTACGGCCCCGCAGGCGGGGGCAAAACGCAACATCTTGCAAGAAACAGCGTCTGAGGGCTTCTTAACATTTAACAAACTATGAAGGTGTCATACTCACTTAACGGGAAGAAACTCAGCTATCAGACAATATTTACAATTTTTAGCTAAACGAAACAAAAGGGTAATAACAAAGGCTCTGAATTAGCCCTCAGCGGAAAAATGCTAACGCACTTAGCACAAAACTCAAGTATAGTCACGAAATTAATCTATTGATTTGATCAAACTCGATTGCGCCACTTTTTTCGTGTAAAACAGAACGATTTAAAAAGCAATTGAAATAATAACAAATTAGAAGGAAAAACAGATACAAAAAATACAGTTTTCAGTATTCTGACAGAGAACAATTTTAGAAGCAATGTATTTTTATTGGTAGTATATGTTTCGTGCCTGCACCAAATAATAACAAATTAGAAGGAAAAAAAGATGACAAAAAATACAGATTTCAGTATTCTGAGGCTCTGAGCCCCATTTATTTTCCTTGCGGACGGTAAAAAAACTCCGACATTATACAATTTAAAATAAGAGGGATAGGGTTAGGCTTAGGGTTGTCACATCCTGGCCCTGGCTGATCGCCTCACCTGTGTATTTTCGCTCCCTGTTAATCACCTGCCTGGCCTTAATGAGCCTCAGCTGTCTCTAATGATCACTCCTCACCTGTGTTTTTAGTCTGTGCTGTTTCCTTTGTCAGTGCCAGTTTGTCTTGTCTGTATAGCAGAAAGTGCTCCATGTTACTCTCCTGACGTAAGCTATTGTTCTAGCTGCTTAGCATTTGTACCAACCTAGTTGGTTGTTTTTCGTTGCTTCCAGTCAGTACATTTTTTGATCATTGCCTGTTTTATTTTTACCTTTTGGATTAAACTCTTGACTAAAGACCTTTTTGCCTGGTTGTGCTCTTGAGTCCTATTTTTTGCTCGTGCCCGTACTTGTGTCTTATAAGGGTAAGATATTGAGTAAGAAAATGTTTTTATGAACCACACAGCTTCTGGTCTTCCAAGACCCGACCGGACAAATATACGTGGTGCAGGCACGAAACATACTACCAATAGAAAAACATTGCTTTTAAAATCGTTCTGTGTGACACGAAAAAATAGATTCAATTAATGTTGTGACTATAACACGAAATGCCGTGAGACTGGGTTGAGAGTGTATGACAGCTTCCGGTTCCGGGGCATTCTGGCTACACATCACTCATTCACCAATGGGTAATGTTTAGATGGATTGTAGGAACTTCCCCTCGATTCTATTGGCTCTAACGGTTAAAAAGAGGTGTCAATCATCAAAATCGACCGAGGGGGGCCAGAGATATGGAAAATGCACCCAAATAACCAAAGTGTTTTATTTTTCTAAACCTCTCTTAAAAAGGTCAAATATCACTTGTTTTGCATCAATCTTGATACAGGGTACTTATTATATGTTATAGTTTGGATTCCTAAAGCTTTTAGTCTATTATCTGATGGTTTATTGATAAGGCAAAAGTAACAGAAGTAAAGATATAGTAAAACAAACTTAAATGTAATGCTGCAATCATTGAGAAGCCTCAGTGGAAATATACTGTGTGAATACTGTGTGCAACAACAACGCTGAGTTAACCAGATTAAGAACAGATGCATCCTGTTCTGTCCTGTTCTGTCCAAAACTGAAATGCCACAAAGTTGCAGAACTCATTGTTCTCACACAAAGTCACCCACCAAGCAGGCGCAACGTTTCCCAAGGGCAGTCTTGTGAGAACCTAAGGGTTGCTGGACAGCAAAGGCAGATTACACCAAGACAGAGCACAAAAGGTGGGGGCTACACAGCAAAAACTATAAGGACAGGATGTTTCTACAACTCGGGGTTCTCTTTAACTGGGATCTTACTCTGACGGACCTGTCACGGTGAGACCTCAAGAAGGAGTCCAAAGCGCTTTGTGGTATAAGTATCAAATTGAATGTATTTGCTGAACTGTGATTAAAGTACCAAAGTAATATCAGAACCAAATCAGAGTACGAAGTCCAGTGGTGTTTGACTGTTTGACTATTCCTAGACTATTGCCTCTGCTCTCCAGAAAAGAACGGTTCACCGGGAACATCGGGCCAGACCCTGCTCTGGCCATATCCAAACGATCTGCGCGGAGTACGGACTAGGTCCTGTGGACTCCAACATATCCCATCATTCAAGGGTGGTTTTCACTATAAGTAATGTTTTCTTTTTGGACGGACACTATAATTTTTTTTTTTTTTACTATGTTCAATCTAAAATGACTTTCGAATAAAAACATTCTATATTGATTCTGACTTTTCTACATCCAACTCACAGGTTTATCAGGAGGCTGATCCCCCATCATGCACCTGCTCCTCCTCATCACCGGACCACAGCTCTGTCTATTAATGCCAACTCATGTGTGCACGAGCTTATATGGAAAATTGCATCAATACCCAGGTGGATATATGTATGCATGTGCAAAGTGTGCACACAGTTCTGCAGTGACTGTGACTTGCCCCCTCCATCTCTCCCACCTGGGGGGGGGGAGGAGAGGGCTTGGCAAAGGAAATTGACTCACACATAGCTTTATAAAATACTTAGATGACGTGTCTCTAAAATAATGTATCCTGTTTATAGAGGTGGTGAATTTCTGCCAGTTAAAACTAATGTTTTTGGAAGTTCAGCTCAGTTTTTTTTCCTCCACTTTTTATTTATCAAGGGAAAGTAATGCACTGAGATATGTATCCTAGCTTATTAAGTATTATGTGACCAATGTAATTGTGAGATGGAATAAGTGTAGTAAAAAGATCAACAAAGCATGCGTGGGTTACTTCAATTCCGTTATTATGTTATACCACTTAAGTGATCATTTTCAATGAAATAGTTATCACTTCCTATTCCTCCCTGCTAGTTCTGCTGCCTGAACATGTTCATTACAGCAGATCAACAACAACCTTCCATTATGCATGGCCATTCATTCCAACACAGTGGCTTTACAGAATGTTGACAATGAGCAAGTCTAGAGACAATAAAGTTACAGTATTTTTACTGAACATTTTGTATTTATTGGTGTTGTTACGTTAAATGGATGGAAATATATAAACCTACAACATTACCTTTAAACAGCTTTGCTTTATGGATATAACACATTGTATTCAATGTGAATCAAATAGAAAACAAATCTAAAAGGAAGCATACATTACATTACATTACATTACATTACATTGCATTTAGCTGACGCTTTTATCCAAAGCGACTTACAATAAGTGCGTTCGACCAACAAAATACAAACTTGAAGAAAACAGAATCATATAAGTACATCAGGTTTCATAGAGCCAACACATTTCAAGTGCTACTCAACTGGCTTTAGGTAAGCCAGTCCTTTATTAGTATATACTGTAAGTGCTTTGTTAATAGTTCTATCGCTCGAAGTGGAGTCGAAACAGATGAGTTTTCAGTCTACGCCGGAAGATGTATAAGCTATCTGCTGTCCTGATGTCAATGGGGAGCTCATTCCACCATCTTGGAGCCAGGATAGCAAACCCACGTGTTTTTGCTGATGGGAACTTGGGTCCCCCTCGCAGTGCGGGTGCAGCGAGCTGTTTGGCTGATGCAGAGCGTAGTGCACGTGCTGGGGTGTACAGTTTAACCATGTCCTGAATGTACGAAGGGCCAGATCCATTCGCAGCATGGTACGCAAGTACCATTGTCTTGATTAGAAAAAAAACTGAATAGGAACAACATTAGCATTTGTTTGGAGTTATGTCCATTTTATGAATATAATCTGTATACCATTAGCTCTGGATTAGTCTCCAAACCTGTGAGAAAAATATTTGATTCTCAGCAACAACGTATTGCCGCAGTTTTATGACAGGCTGGCCCAGCTTTTAGATGTTATTATCTGTTTGTGTTACTATAAGATAAGTATGGTTTTTCACAATTACAACCCAGCGGCAGATGCTTGCTCTCACACTTTGTAGGAATAAACTCAAAGGGAATGAGGGAGGAGGACGATAAAAGTTACTCACCTGCAGTAATGTTCGCTGTCTGTCCGGCTGATCTGCTCAAGGAAATGGGCTTTTTAGTCTTTGTTATGATATTCTCTCTCCAAGCCGTCACTATCAGTAAAGCAGAAATGACCAACATACAAAACCTTTCCCAGCAGGTATTGCTAGATTTCGTGTGGAATACCAATTTCCGAACAATATGGTTTCACCTGCTGAGAATCATCCTACCTGTGTGTTAGCTGCTGCTGAAAGAAAGGCTGGCAAATAAATGTTCCGTATGTAAGAAGAAGCTTGTCCAGTGGCGGCGCCAGAGTATTTTTGTTGGGTAGTTTATGGTCGGGCTAACCCATACAGTGGTGGGGCTCGAGTCAGTATTTGTAATGTAATTACATACACGCTATATCGCACCCCTTGACAGTGAAATGCAAGCGTGAGGCTTTTATTAGCTTTTATTGGTCTCCTTTTATCAGCTAAATTACATCGAGAGCAACAGGTGTGAGTTAAACAATACAATAGCCTATTCTGCTAATTCCACATTGTTACAACATGCTACGCAGCGGCAGAAACAAGAAAAGTTGGCATATAGAATTGACACGGTGAGGGAGAGGGAGGGAGAGAGACAGGGAGAGACATACAGAGAGAGAGGGAGAGAGACAGAGAGAGAGAGAGAGAGAGAGACAGACAGAGAGAGAGAGAGACACAGGTAAACAGAGAGAGACAGACACAGCACACAACAGGTGGCCTGTGTCTCTATTGTCATACAAAACACTTTTTCAAATGACCCATTATTAAAAAATATATTCAAAACTCACTATTGACGTTCTCAAAGCAGCACGATCCGCCGGTTGTTGTGGTTGGAAGCGAAAATGTCAATGACACGCTGGACATCCAGTGCCTTACTCCTCTGCTTATTGATAGCCAGCAGGCCCAGGTTGCTGTTCCGTGCATCACCACTGCTGTTTCTTCGATAATTCTTGATGCGACAGAGACAGGAGAAGCTGCGTTCGCAGCCAGCAGAGGTCACAGGCAGAGTCAGGGAAATGCTTATGAGTCTGTGTAAATCCGTAAAGGCATCCTTGTAGGGTCCCATTAAAGCCAGAAATTCCGCTGTGTCCTTCAGTTCATGTCCCTGTTGTTTCTTGATTTCCAGTAGGCGCTTAACCTGGTGTAGCTCTGGGGTCAGGTTCTCTTCCGTCACTCCATAGAACTTGGCCATGGGTTGCAGACATTTTGTGTATAAGAAGGATGCATGTTTGGGGCTGAGTGCAGAGACTCCGGATAGGACACCACCGGCCTCGGTTGAGAAACGTCTTCTCATTTCAACCACAAGTCTGTCGATTACTGGGTAGAAACACTCTGTGCGCAGCGCATCTAGGGATGTAACTGGTGTGCGTTCGATTTGGGCTTCCACAACAAACTCCTGTAGATGTCGAGGAGGCTGTGCCTGTCTCCTTTCGGGTGTCTTATTGGCTTTGGTGCACAGGTCGCTTGCTCTGTCCCGAATTTCCCTGCCTGACTCCTCTGCGCGTCTGTCTGTCAGTGTCGCTATGACCGAATCAGCCAAGTCCATTGCGGAGGACAGCTCAAGGCTGGGAGATTGGAGCTGGTCAGACATGAATTTTGTGACACGGAAAAGATCCTCGAAAAGCGTAAGAAGCAAAACAAACTGCTCATCAATTAGTCCACTCACCGCTCTGGCCTCCGTTTTCCTCCGCGCATTGGGCTGAGACATGATCTCTGTAAATGTTGCCTTTACTGCAGGCAGTGATTTGCGGATAGCCACCAGCGCTGTGTATTGACATAACCAGCGTGTTTCCGATAGGTTCTTAAGTTCAACTGGTTGTGAAGTTGGCTCCATTTCTCTCTATTTCTTTATGAAAATATCATGGGCGACTGAGTTGGCGAAAAAGTTGTACAGCATTTGTACAGTTTCAAAAAAGAAGGCTGCTGCTTCAACGTTGCGGACCACATCAACCAACACAAGGTTTAATCTGTGTGCATGGCAGTGGATATACAAAGCATTTGGCACCTCCTTTTTAAACTTCTGCTGTACTCCGTTCTTGCATCCCGACATGACAGCAGCCCCATCGTAACACTGTCCAACACACATGTGTGGGTCGATGTTGCATTGGCTGAGCGTCTGTTTTAGGGCTGAACGATTAATCGATTTTAAATCGAAATCGCGATTTGAAATGATGCGATTATCAAATCACAAAGCCTGCAATCTTTTTTTTTTTCTTGTGTCTCAGTCATCCACACCAATCAGAAGTGCTGTGCTCCACATGTACCAGCCATTGTTAATCAATCAGAAGTAGCCCATGATAGAAGGTGATAGACAGATTGATCCAATCACCTGCCAAGTGCTTCTGAAAGTGCCTGCCAGGGTTCGACATTAACGACTGCCCCCGCGGGGCCATCTAGTATTTAGCTCGGGCAATGAAGCCTGACCTGCTGGTTGCCCGATCGGGCAATCTATTATGCCAGTATCATGCAGCTCGCGGATCCAGTATGAGTGACCCGACAGTAAAACTAAACATATCTATAACTAGTTTAGGTAGTTTGAGAGGTAATTAAAATAGCTACATGTGATATTCTAACCTGAAGTGTGTGTTTTGTCCGCTCACCGCTGCATGTGATTATGCAGAGCTGCGTGTCGACTCGTCAGCAGCAGCTGATCTCTCTCTCCCGTCAGATTAGACTTCACTTGCGTTTATGTCCATATCGATCAGATCCAGCTAGTTCTAGATAATGATATGACTACCTGCTTATTAAAAAACACCTAAACAATAAGTGTCGCTATGCAACTGGGTGAGGCCACAAAGTATAGCGCAGCATTATGCATTTGTTTACATGCCCACCGGAACCCCGAGGCATTACCAACAGATCAACGCACAATCAACCCATACAGGACATCTCTTTCTCCACATTAAGTGTTAGACATTAGAATTGACTATTCTTGTCTGTCACATAAGTGGCGCAACTGAAGCGGTATTGCGCTAAAGGGAAATTATTTTTACCGAAGAGATTTAGAGTTGCAGGCTAACGGGAACTCTGACGTCGCCATTTTGTGTGCTTAGCGGATGCGCTCGGCTCCTCTCGACTGCTGCTCGGGTCTGCTCGGTCAGCTTCCGGATGAGGAGGCATTCATTCGACCAACTTACAGTAGATACAATTACAAACATTTTTAACAGGGGCCATAATAGTGTAAATAACGTTTGTTTTGGCAGTTATAACTGAATGTAATGTTTTCTACTTTTTTACATCTGGGAAGGCATTTGCCTTGATCAGATGGAAAGTGTCTTGACCAACAACTTAAGTATTTCTTAAAGCTATGCAGGGCATGCAAGCGAGCAAACACAAACAAGAACAAACAAACAAGTGAAATGAAGAATACAATTGAAATTGTACAATATAATATTGTGGTGGTTCATCTTATAATTCAGTCTAGAGAATGCACCAGACAGCATCTAAGACCTGCAAACATCTAAATGTTCTAGGGGGAGGCCCCCCAAACCCTTCGTGCGTCATTTTGTCCTTGCGCATTTTTCAGGGCAATCTCTATTGGGCTCAGGGCCATCTGTAAATTAGCTTAGATGGCCCACAGGGCCATCTCCCAAAATCCTTAATGTCATGCACTACCTGCCCTTTCCAAATGGCCGCATTTTACAATAAACTTCCATTGGGTTGCTTAAAAACAAATATCGCAAATCGCAATCGCAATATTTGTCAGAAAAATCGCAATTAGATTTTTTCACAAAATCGTGCAGCCCTAGTCTGTTTGATGGTACTGAGGACCGAGTCGGCGTCCAGGCCCTCTGTGCGTCTGAAGTGCAGAAATTCTTCACGCACTTGTTCTCCTTTTATATAACGTACAACGATGGACAGTTGCTCGCTTTTACTGACATCTTTGGTTTCGTCAACCATTAGGGCGAAACATTCAGCTTCCCTAATTTCTGTACTTATTTCACTTCGGACCATATCTGCCATTATCTGGAAAATCTCGTTTTGGATGTCTTGATGTGTGTATTTAGCATTTTGAGGATTGTCGTTCAGTTTCATTGCTACAGTCACGTCAAATTCACCAATTAAGTGTAGCAGCTCTCGGAAGTTTCCCCTATTAACCGAGTTCTGCTCCCGGTGACCTCGCTGTGCAATGCCTTGACATGCAGTATAACGTAAGGACATCACCATGGCCTTCATGTACTCACGGTTTTCTTTCACAGGTTTTAAATGACCTGCATCAATCATGTTTCCCAGTCTTGAGCCATCTTTCGTTGTCTGTTTAAATTCAGCCCATGCCTCCATGGCAAACCTGTGTGCTGCACTCCCGTTGTGTTTTTTGAAAGCTCCTGTTGCATTTTTCCAGTTTTTAAATCCATTGGTAAAGGCAGGCTCGGAATGGAATCGCTTCCCAGCACCCAAAAAAGGATGACAGGCAAAGCAAAACACTGAGTCAGTTTTAACTGAATATTCGACCCAGCTGTATGTGTCAAACCAGGCCCCATTAAAAGACCGTTGCTGGCTCCCAATCTGTCTTGACGGATAATTGTTCCTAATTGGACGTTTTGGTCCATCTCCGGGTCCTTCGCTAATGTCGCTAGCAGCCTCAGTTCCTTGGCTGATGTCGCTCACGTTAGCGGCTTCCTGCTCCACATTTTCCTCATCTTCGCCACCTCTGGCCTCTCCAATCCCATCGGGTCCCTGCTGGCTGGCATCCTCTTCAGGTGGGTCGTGTGACTCTGGCACCTGTTCGACTTGTTGTACCTCAATGCGAGGGCGTTTAAGAACAAATCTATCCATCCGATCCGAAATATACAATTAATCCTAGAAGTTCTGCTGTCTGTCTGCAATTTACTCTGCGCGAGTTTGGGGACTTTTCACTGTGAACCACGTATCAGTAATGCATGACGCAGCAACGTTTTGTTGCTCTGATTGGCTGTAGGTCTATTCAAATTGCATTCGGAGGCATTTTGATCTGACCGCGGCGGCGCTGATATTATAACGCAAGAGAATTTTCACACCTTTTAGTGTGTAAAACTCCCCCACTACTTAGACTATTCCTTACACCCCTCTAGCATAAGCCCGAATGGTCTCAACCATATTGCGTCAGTAACGTGCACTTGTTGTTACAGCAGGATCAGTTTGTGTGTTGTGGACACAACCGGTAGATTTTCGCAATCCGTGTTCTCAACATGCTTACTTTAACATCATTTTTCATGGTCGGGCTAAGGTAGGGCTAAGCCATTTCTTGGTATGGCTATAGCCTACCCCAGCCATACCCTGGCGCCGCCACTGAGCTTGTCATATAAAAAGTGGTTTTCAGTTACAGAAAAGGGACAATAGTCAAAGTTGTATTAAAGTGCTCGCTGAAGCTAATAGGAAGCTTCTGCAGTTCATGTTAGCCAGACCAAGTGTGAATCTATGTCCTGGTATGTCATTAATGTCTTGAATAAAAATAAACTCAACAGGAAATGCACATTCTTGACTTTATATTCATTCACTTTAATACATTTGCATCAGTGGTGAACCGTCAGGGCCTTCAAGGTATTCAGAGAATACCCTGGAACACTCAGATACAAAAAACGAGTCTAATTAATTATATAAATACAATTTTATCAAATGTAAATAAATAAATGAGAATCGTATCAGTTGTATTGATTTGTTTGTCTTTCTCGGTGCATGCATTATGCATTTGAGTGGTTTTGTGTGTGTAAATATCCTTTAAATTAATCTTCTTTTTCTACCTCATTGAAAATTCCAGAATCTATGCAAATATTATTGCTTGACATTATATTCACTTCACTTGACACTCCTTTCTTAATGTTAGTGCAAACTAAACTTGCAAGTAGACATTGATCTATGTCTATTACAAGGTCACCCAATAATTCTGCTAGGTACATGCCACAAACGTTGGTGAAGATTTAGCGTTTAGAAACATTTCCCTCCTCCTCCTCTTTGTTTATCATCAGACTCTTGTGTGTCGGCTCGCCTCTATTAAGGTCCGGTCAAACAAATAATAGAAGCAGACATGTTTACAGAGGATGATTATGTATTCCGTTGGATTTACTGAGGTCACGATGTTGGCAACAGACAGTTTTAGAGGGAAATTCCTCCGCCTCCCGTGTAAACACAGCACAGGATTTACTAAAGGAAGGTTGTAACAGCAGAAATAAACCTTGAATAAATAAAGACTAGTTTAGTATAAAACCTCATCGTTAGAGAAACAAATCATGCAATACAAGCAATTTTTAATCAACAAAATATCTGATTTGTCTAATGCATGATGAGATTAGTTTAATCAAACTTGTATTTTAATTTGATGGGACATTTACAGTCTGTTTGGTTCGATTTACCTGAGCTTTACTATAGCATCTCCACCTCCAGCTGTCCGATCAGCTCTCCACCGGTTGCAGTTTTTGCACAATTTTGCAACACAATTTTCTTACTAAACATGAATCGGAGATATCTAAGCCAACATGCTCAAATGTTGATTTTATTTAAATGTATTATGTACTTTGCATTTAACTAGGGATGCTCCGATCGCCAATTTCGGGGCCGATCGTCGATCGCCGGAATCAGTATCGGCCGATACCGATTGCCGATCCGATCGAGTGGGCGGGGCCTAAATGGAAGATTTAAACATCACTTTAAAGGTGGGGTAGGTAAGTTTCAGAAACCGGCTCGAGTGCACTAAAATTTGAAAGTACACAGCCGAAAAGAATCCGTCACTTTCTTACAGAGCACCTCCTCCAACACACATGACGTCAGCAGACTGGTGAAAGTGGCCGCCTGTTGCTGGTGAGTCATTGAAGTACTGCTGCAATGCACGCCCAATGACGGCACGCCCAATGAGGGCACGAGATACATGTGTGCGTGCACGAGATGGAAGGCTGACAGACAGGGCAGCAATCCAAAAAAGTACAACCAATCCGTTTAGCCGGCCCGGCTAAACGGATGGGTTGTACTTTTTACAGTATTACGGCTTCTACAGAGGACATTTTTTGATGGATTTTTTGTCAAAGCACTTAAGATATTCATTGCTATCGGGATGTTAAGAGCATTCCATGGAATATAACAAAAAGTGTATCTCGAGCCGGTTTCTCAAACTTACCTACCCCACCTTTAAATCTTCCATTTAAAGTGATGTTTAAAACTCAGTTAATGGGGCTCATTCACTGGAGCTTCCACAAACAACAATCAACTTAATTATTACATTCAAAATCATGTACATTATTCAAGTTTACATTCACTTTGGATAATAACACGGGAGAAATTAGCGGAAGCACTCTCTTTTCCTCTCTCCCTCTCCTCCCTCTCTCCCTCTCCTGACAGCCTGTCAGTATTTCATGCAGCTCACTGATCCAGTAATGAGTGACCCGACAATGAAGAATACATGTATTTATAATAACTAGTTTAGCTTGTTCCAGAGGTAGATAAAATAGCTAAGTGTGTTAGGTCTAACTCTTACGGTACGTCCACACAGCAGCTTTTCAAAAATCTTGGAGCTGGGCGTGTCTGAAAGCTTGGGGATTTTTTGCGAGCAACGCGACCAACAACCAATCACATGAATCTCCCGCCCCCGACATACAAAGCAAAAAACCCCGGGGATTTTATGCGAGCAATATATATATATATAATATATATATATAATATATATATATAAACTCCCCAAACAGGCGAAAACCTACCAGTTTCACCCACTGTCTCTGCCACCTCCCTCCATGCCTGGTTCCTCCGGTTTGTATCCCGTTAATAGTTCTGGTCGTAAAGAACCGGGTGATTTGCTACCGTAATTTCTCGTTTGGAATATGAGGAAATGAACTGCGGTCTGGTTCTCCCTGTGTGTGTGTTTCGCTGCGCTTACCGGTCCGGCGGGCGGAGCTGCAGGATTTCTGCTTCACACACGTTGCATACCGCTATTTTACTGTCTTTTTCGGACACCTTAAAATAATGCCGGACTGGTGAAGCCATTTTGGCGAGCATGTTTTGCCGCACACAGAGAAAAGTGTCATGTATTTTACGTCATGCGATCGGTTCTCGCGATCGGCATGTTTAGAGAGCACCGATCGATCGGTAGAGAGTGAGTATCGGCCGATCTCGATCGGTGACCGATCGATCGGAGCATCCCTACATTTAACCCATCCTAGTACTATAGGAGCTGTTTGCTTAGCCTCACTTGGCTGTTTCTGTAAATAGAGAGTGAAAGACCAGAAGCAGATAGAATAGACTCCCATGATGGAAGCTTTGAGCAAATCTGCTGTTCCTGTGCTCTCCTTTGTTCCGAATAATGTTTTGGTTATACCTTTTTTTGAAAACAACAATATATTTATAGTTCTTACCTTGCAAATAATCGCCTCAGAATGACCATATTGATAGTTAGAAACATGATGGATTAAAAAAAAAAAGTATCCCATGTGGGAGTGTATAAAAAAAACGTACCTTTATCACACAAAAACATTGCAAAACTACTTAAAGCTCACCTATTATGCTATTTTTTAACAATATATTATAGGGCCATATATACAAAACATGTCTCCGAAGTGTTTTGCTCAAAAGACCAAACAGATCACCCATTGTAGCATGCCTCATACTCCTCTATTTCAGCCCTGTTACTAAAGTGCTGATTCTGGGTCTGGCCCTATAAATGTAACCGAGCTGCTGTATTCTCTCCAGTACAGCGTTAGCTCTGAGCATTAGCGAAGCTTGCTAATGTAAACACAGACCATATTACTCCCAAAACACGTCACGCATTGTTTCTGATACAGCGACGTTTATGATAGGGGACGATAGGTTGGGGAGGGACGTTGCCAGGAGTTCAACGTAAAGTCCACCCACATTTTAGTAATGTCTTCATGACCGCAGCAAATCTGGATCAGCTCCGTTGTACACCCGTTTTTAGAGATGCGGGTACGGAGGAGAAGAGAGAGGGTTGTATTTTCTGACACTTTACACTCCTTACACATCAGGGACACATTTATGTATACAATACATCAAATAGTGCATTTTGCACAATAGGTGACCTTTAAAACTGGACTAAATGTATCCAAGTACAACTCCAATTGCCAGACTGTGCATTAAATGGAGACGATGTAACTTTTGACGATGTAACTTTTGACCAAATTCCATTTAAAACAAAAAATGCCAATAAAGACAAATGTCATATGTTCCCAGGGTCATATTTTTGTTGTTGTAAACTAACATTGTAGAAGACTGTTGAGGTCAATATTCACAGTTCAAATTGGTATGGACTTTCAAACCCAGTCTCACGGCATTTCGTGTTATAGTCACAACATTTAATCTATTGATACGTGTTCACCAACACGATTTTCCCCTTTTTTTCGTGTCACAGCAATGTATTTCTATTGGTAGTGTGTTTCGTGCCTGCACCACGTCTTTTTGTCCGGTCGGGTCTTTGAAGACCGGAAGCTGTGTGGTTCATAAAAACATGTTCTTACTCAATATCAAGCCACGATTATTGTTTTTATTTTAAATCGTATAATGTTGGACTTTTTTTGCCGTCTGTGAGGAAAAGAAATGGAGCTCAGAGCCTCAGAATACTGAAATCTGTATTTTTTTAAATCTTTTTTTCCTTCTAATTTGTTATTATTTTCTAAATAACACACTGTTATTTACTCAACAATAACACACAATTATCCTTGTTTTTATTTATTTATTTAATTCTATAATCTCTGGCTTTTTTGGCGTCCGTCAGGAACTGAATTTCAAAATAAAATAACCGGAAACAGACGCGATACACAGCCACTGAACTGATTACCCAAGATCCTCAGCTATGGTTTAAGCTTGGTGATTGGATTGTTTAGCCGCAATGCACGTTGGGATATGGTGTTAATGCGATATGAAATCCGAAAAACATTAAAAAATAATAATAATAATACTTTATTCCGAGTGTTCTTGCTTTTCTCTTTGAAAGTCATCACATAACGGCATTGTAATACACAGTTCGGCTGCATTAAATATTACATATCTGCCTTAGTTCTTTATTTATAGAGCCCTGATGAGAAGACTTCTGGACAAACTGGAAGAACTGCCGCCTAAACTGAATATGTGACGTGAATCATGAATATATCATCAATTAAACAACATCTTCAATTTCTCTTCACACAATTCGTCTCCTTGCAGTATCAACCTTAATTCGGCTGACTTTTATATTTGATCCAATTGGTAGATAGGTTATATTTACACCATAACGGTGCACAGCTGATAGAAAGGGACTTGTAGTTTTTAAAGATATTACTGATTTTCTTTGAATATAAGAATGTAAATACTGAGTTGAAAGAATAGTCAGGGGTTTTGGGTGATGGGAGACACATCTATGGTGTAGAGGAAACTTCTGTGTAGCAGTGGGAGTCACCGACTCAGGAAGGAGACACGGTGGAGCAGTAGCTTTGATGTCAAACACTGATTATTTATTTGGAGTTACGGCCGGAGAGATTCACATCACAAATTACAGCAGTCACGGTGAGACTGCACGGGTGGTTGCCACATCAATTCTAAATAACTCTACCTCAGACCCATGTATTTAACTAGTTCTGAGAGCATCATGAACATGCTGCATAACAAGATAAAATCATAACACCTCTATCAGCTGACGTCAACAGGCAGGAACAGGGAGACAGAACACTGAGAGCACAGCAGCCAAGGTTACGAGGTGCGTGTGCTCATTCAAGACAGTTTGAACTGATAAACTGGGTCAAAGTTATGGGCCTTGGAAACATATTTCCACAACAGTTTCTCTCTTTTTATCAATTTTGAAAATCTAAAAACCTTAGTCTAATAATATTTTGTTCAATACTTAAATCAATGGGAATCTTCAGATTTGAGTGTGGACTTAAACAACATCAATTACATCAATAACAATCACATTAAGATTGAAACATTCAATCACAATGATTGATACAGCCAATCATAATAGAAAAATCATCTCTCATCAGTGTTTGATCATCCTTTGTCAAAAGCATAATAATGAACACACATAAAACACAGGTGCACAATAGCAAAAATATTTGTTTTGGGCCAAAACTGAAATTAATCCAGTACTTGAAACATCATTGTAGGTCTTTCTGTGCATGGATAATACATTAAAGAGTAGTGTTGTTAAGCCTGATTGCTGGACGATTAAGGATATTAACATTATCTGTGATAATAGTAGAAATATCTTATTATTCAATACTTTATAATCTGAAAATATTAATTAATTAACTTTGTTTAGTGCGAAAGTGTAATCTGATCCGGCAAAAATATATTAATCACCACTATTCAACACATGTCTGGTCATTGGAAATATAAAGACAGTCATTAATTGTAGATCTGTAAACATCCAAGATATAAAATCAATGCAAAGTTCATCTTTGTACGAGAGCTGGAAAAACGTGTCCTTCAGTCTTTCTGACTCGTTCTCCTCCTCTCTTTATGACAAAGAGTGTCTGGTGTGTAAAGGCATCCTGATACTGTAGATTAACACTGAGGTGCTGATTGGCTCAAAACTCTTCTTCATCAGAGCGCCATATTTCAACCCCCCCAATTGCTCTGCTTTTGTGTGGCTCATTAGTGAGCACTGTAGTTGATCCCCCAGTGAAATGGAGGCTCATCTGCCTGCATTCCTTCTGCTATCTGCTTGAGAGCAGTGCAACTGCGTATTCCAAGTGGCGCATCCAGGTCTCCCCCCGTGATGGGAGAGGTTAGGAAGACATCTGCTCCTCCAAGAAACATGGAACCTTGTAGCCTCTGAAGCCCTCGCTCGTCCCGCAGGGTTGTCTGCCTGAGCCCACCGAGCAGAATGGTGAAAAAGCATCCCATCTCCTCAGATAGTTGAAGATTAGAATCCTCTCATCTCGAACGACCTCGTGCCTCCTTGCCCGTGGATGGGGGTGCCCTCTGCAGCCAGAGAGTGTGACCCTCTCTCTCTGACCCTTGGCCTTCAGAGCTGTCCTAGTTATTGGGTTAACAATTTATAGGGATGTTTTCCTGAGTGCAGACAACTCAAAGTAATGGATTAGCACATTATCATTTAATTACAAAAATAGGATAGGCCCCTCAGAATTATTTGGGAGCCTTCCTAACACATGCATAAATGTAAGGTTTGTGTTAGTCATTTAACATGCAATAATCATATACTCATCAGTCCAAAGCAGATAAATGTTATTGTAATTTAAAGGTGAGCTAGTGCCTGGATATAACCCCTTCTCAATGATTATAAATGTTATATTAATTCACCATTTGATAAAATATTAGTTTATCAGAAATATATATTTTTCCTCTTCCATAAAACAGGTTTGAGAAATAAATTACCCAATATAAAATCAATTACTCAATATAATTGACTCTTCCCTCCCTTTTCTTACATATGTCACATATGAAATAATAACTTAGGAGTCTATTTAAGCATGGTATAGTTTATAATCTATTACTCGAGAAGAAGCTGTGTGCAGCTTGCAAAAAAAACAACCAAAAAAAACAATTGTGAGAAACATATATTAAGCAGGAAATTGATACCTTTGTTGAAAAACAAAGCATATCTGATTTGGGAGGAAAAAGCTTCATCCCCCTCAACATCTGAGTCACTACTGATGCATAGCATGAATGATATTGGGTGTCTGAGGGTGTCACTATACTGAGAAATGTCAAACAAATTCAAAACCTTATATTTGAAAACAGGTTTGCATTCCTCCACTTAAGGTGACGTTATCATTGGAAACAATAAAAGCTAATTGTTTTGACGTAGAATCTGTAAATTGAATCGTCAGAGCAGAACAGAATGGTCGTATTGTAGCCTGAGTTTCGTGCAGCCTCTAGTTTTACCAGGTGGAAACATTGTCCATATAATGTGAATACATGTAGAACTAAGAGGCCCCTGACATTAGGCCTATTTTAAAAAATAGTAGGGGCTTTTAATAGCTTGCAAACATTACATTACATTACATTGCATTTAGCTGACGCTTTTATCCAAAGCGACTTACAATAAGTGCGTTCGACCAACAAAATACAAACTTGAAGAAAACAGAATCATATAAGTATATCAGGCTTCATAGAGCAAAAACATTTCAAGTGCTACTCAACTGGCTTTAGATAAGCCAGCCCTTTATTAGTATATAAGTGCTTTGTTAATAGTTCTATCGCTCAAAGTGGAGTCGAAAGAGATGAGTTTTCAGTCTGCGCCGGAAGGTGTGTAAGCTATCTGCTGTCCTGATGTCAATGGGGAGCTCATTCCACCATTTTGGAGCCAGGATAGCAAACCAACGTGTTTTTGCTGATGGGAACTTGGGTCCCCTTCGCAGCGATGGTGCAGCGAGCCGTTTGGTTGATGCAGAGTGCACGTGCTGGGGTGTACGGTTTAACCATGTCCTGGATGTAGGAAGGGCCAGATCCATTCGCAGCATGGTACGCAAGTACCATTGTCTTGAAGTGGATTCTAGCAGTTACTGGAAGCCAGTGAAGGGAGCGGAGGAGCGGCGTGGTGTGGGAGAATTTAGGAAGGTTGAAGACCAGGCGAGCAGCTGCATTCTGGATGAGCTGCAGAGGTCGGATGGCACATGCAGGTAGACCAGCCAGGAGGGAATTGCAGTAGTCTAGGCGTGAGATGACGAGAGCCTGGACCAGAACCTGCGTCGCTTTCTGGGTCAGCCCCCAGCTGACCCAGAAAGCCTGAGACACGGTGGGGGATCCCCACATCTCCTCGCATCCTCCTGATGTTGTAAAGCGTGTATCTGCAGCAGCGGGTTGTAGCAGCGATGTTTGCAGTGAAGGACAGGTTGTTATCTAGGGTCACACCCAGATTCCTTGCAGTCCGAGTCGGGGAAACAACAGAGGTGCCAATGTTGATTGTTAGGTCAAGAGTGGGACAATCTTTTCCCGGAAGGAAAAGCAGTTCAGTGTTGTCAAGGTTGAGCTTGAGGTGATGATCAGACATCCACTGAGAGATGTCAGCTAGACAAGCAGAGATGCGTGCGACGACCTGGGTCTCTGAGCGGGGAAAGGACAGAATTAATTGGGTGTCGTCAGCGTAGCAGTGGTATGAAAAACCATGCGGGCTAATGACTGATCCGAGCGAGTTTGTGTACAAGGAGAAGAGGAAGGGACCAAGAACAGAACCCTGAGGGACCCCTGTAGTTAATTGACAAGGGTCAGACTCGGACCCTCTCCAAGTAACCCTGTAGGTGCGGTCTTTGAGGTATGAGGTGAGGAGGGAAAGTGCAGAGCCTGAAACTCCAAGTTCTTGGAGAGTGCGAAGGAGGATCTGATGATTCACCGTGTCGAATGCAGGAGACAGGTCCAATAGGATGATGACAGAGGAGAGGGAGGCTGCTTTAGCAGTGTGTAGTTCCTCAGTGACAGCAAGGAGGGCAGTTTCTGTGGAGTGACCTGCCTTGAAACCAGACTGGTGCGGATCCAGAAGGTTGTTCTGATGGAGATAGTAGGAGAGTTGTCTAAAGACAGCGCGTTCAAGTGTTTTAGACAGGAACGGGAGGAGAGAGACAGGCCTGTAGTTTATAACATCTGACGGGTTGAGAGTGGGTTTCTTTAGGAGAGGGTTTACTCTTGCCTCCTTGAGACTGTTTGGAAGTGACCAGAAGTTAGAGAAGTGTTGATGAAATGGGTGAGAAACGGTAGAATATCAGGAGCGATAGTCTGAAGGAGGTTTGAAGGGATAGGGTCCAGAGGACAGGTGGTAGGGTGGGCAGAGGTAATGAGGGTAAGAACCTCACTTGGAGAGAGAGGGGAAAAGGAGGTCAGTGTGTGGGTGAAAGGAGGGTCTGGTGAGTAGAGGTGAGTCAGAAAAAGAAGAGCGAATATCATCAACCTTTTTTTCAAAATGGTTAACAAAGTCGCTTGACAGAAGGGAGGAGGGGGAAGGGGCTACAGGCATCCTCTGCATAGCAGTATGAATAGCCTTAAAACACAAACAACCCACTCTGTGGTAACGAGAGTCATATTTCTGAACCAAATGCACTAAGTGAAGCCGTTAGTCTCATCTGACTGACCCAAGGGTTGGTGCTGGTGTGACAGGGAGGCTTCCAGGTGTTCAAAGCAGATGTCAAGCTTTCAGTTAATGGCTTGGTGGGGGGAGCAGACCCACGTGAGACAGTATCAACGGCTTTAATGTTCAGTTTGAGGAGCGTCATTCTCTCTGGGAGCAGGAAATGGTGTCCATTCTTGGACCAGACCATTAATGTAATTTCATGTAGAGCAGCCATAGCATCTCTGTGACTGCACTCAGCCGGACTGTAGCAGGGTAGAACTGGGTGACTCTTAGTGAAGCCGTCCAAGGCCATAGACAGAATGGAACCACGTACCAACAAAAGGGACACAAGGTCATCAATGTCTCTCTTTACCATTGGCCTAATTGCACAACAAATGAGTGGGAAAAAATGTGGAACACTAATCCATCATGTGAAATGTTGAGTTAATCTAAATAATTACTTATGGGTTGAAATCAAATTAACATTAACATTAGAACTAAAGTCAGTCAAAATTGGACTTGCACGGATCAGAATCTAATCAATACACCATTTTCCCAGCTCTGTAATGAAAAGGATAACAAGATTAGGTACATTACAGGAGTGTTAAAACACCCAAACATGCACACTTATCTTATTCTAGTAGAGATTTAGAGGACAAGGTCTAATGTTGTGAACACAATTATCAAGTCAAAGTTATTTTGTTTATTCTATGTTATGTACCACATTTAATTTAATAATTAATCTTTAATTACTAATAACTTTAAAGAAGGCAACAATTTACAATTTGGATAAGGTGAATACTTATTCAAAGTGTGTGTGTGTGGGTGGGTGTGTGTGCGCTTGTGTGTGCTTGTCTGCCCAAGGTTTTTAAAACATTTGGGACAGCAGTGAAAATGTTATGAGAAACAATTTGTTGCTTAGATTAAACTCGAAGGAAGCTAGACTGGAACATTTTAAATAAATCAAAGCACTTGCACATTAATTAAATACATTTGACATTTAGCTCGAGCTGGGTTCAATGCTTATTTAAAATTGGGCTCGAGTAGAACCCCTGGATTTGGCTTGCAACACAAAAGTGATACTGATCTCTGTAGGACTTGGAAGTGTCATGATTCAAAGTGTGGGCCTGTGAAAGAGAGGCCCTTGGAAAACAACATCTATTTTTTAACTGTAATTACTTATTTTAAAGAGATTGCCCAAGGTTTAAAACATTTATTATGCACACAATACAAACTTCAACAAATATATTGATCCTGGCTTAACCAGCGACCTTTACTCTATTGTTCATAAGCTCGGTTTCAGAAAACTTGTCAGTAGTTTAACAACTATTTTAATTGTAGTAATGTCTATGGAGACCAATTGGTTGATACGAGAAATAATTTGAAGCAGTTTAATAAAGAATGTTAAACTATTTTTAAAACTGTAATTGAACTTCAACTTATATTAATTATCTGATTCCAGTGGCCAGTTGGAACAGATAATCAACAAAGTTTCCATTTTGCAGCAACAGCACAAAAAGTTTCAACAACAATTAATGAAACAAATAATACAACATTGACCTACAAAAACAGATTTTGCAACCCTGATGTCCTCAGGCAGGTCTCTGAGGGTCTCAGGGCGCAGGACGGGGCATAGGGTTTATACAAGGTCACAAACATATCTTAACATACCAGCAATACCATTTAAGAATGGATTCTTAAAGCAATATAATCTTATTTTCTTCTTATACCTACAGCGCACACCCTGAACAGTGTGCTTCTTGTTTACATTTTCCCCTGCACACTCAGATGCAGGACATAAAGACACTCTTTTAATATTTATTTTCATTTTGCAGCACATTTATACTACCAGAATTTTGCTTTACATCTTTATATTATTTATTTTTCTCAAGTCATTTACTTTTGGTGAGATAACTAAAGTTTAGTTCATTTTACCCTGTCTATGGACTGATTCATTATTAGTTGTTACAAAACATACACAAGATGGCGGGACAAACTAATATAGACCCCCCCATACAAACAATCAGACAAACAAAACATGAACTCGTAATAAACACCAGCGTGACAGCTAAGCTCATCCAGCTCAATTTAGTCCGAATTAAGAGGTCTCAGAGGGGGTGGGGAATTATCTCCAGTGGGGCGTCTTGCACCCACCCTTGTATACAAGTTATAGATCGGTGCCTGAAAGCCGTCCAAGAGCGATAACTAGCGTATCCTCTTGCGACAACCACTACTCTTTTCTAGTGGCGCTGTGCCCCCCCATCGGAGCCCACAGACTTTTCCCTCTTCCCTTTCTCTCCAAACGACAGCCCAGTTGACTGTAGTCCGATACGACCAGCCTATACACGTGCTATCGGGTTCACTTCAATGATGAAACACAGTTTGCTCTATGCTTGCTTGCCACTACCCACCTGTGATCAATTAGCCTATAATTTTATGTATGCACCCCTGACCGCCACCTGCTCCTCAATGTGTAGGGAACTGTGGCGCATCGGGTGATGCACGCACTTCGCGCTGGCCCGTCTTACCATGAGAAAGCGGTCCAAAACAGCGAGTGCTTTTAGACCGTCCCGTTTGTAATAGAGACGGCGGTGTTGTGAGTTAAAGCCTATAGACAAAAAGCTGTGACTTTATCCCTCTCAGCTGCATTGCTCCAGCCCCACAAACACGGGGAGGTTTTACACACACACACCCGCGGCCACAGCTGGAGCCGTGTTTTTACAGAGAGGCGATATCAGTATTATATCTCTGGCTGCTTATTTTCAACTGCTGTGTTTGGCCGCTAAAACCCTCAGAATTCGGCGATTTGTCCAATACAAATTGTTTACATTGCTTTCAATTCACACAGAAGCTCCACTTCACTGATGCCTTTCTTTAATGTCTCTCTAAACATGAGCTGTGTATGCTTGTATGGCACTTCCGTCCCGAGCAGCACACACAGAGGAAATCAGCCAGGACTGAGTCCCCAGACACTGATCCCCTGGGTTTATTATCCCCGAATGTTCATTAACCAAAAACGAAACGCAGCCGCTCAGTTTCACAGGTAATTTTTTAGGATACCGTCAATCACAGATTCTGGTAAGGCAATGTCCAAATGTAGATTTGAAAAGTACACTTACCAGCTCTGAAGATTTGTTGGTATCCTGCCGACAACGCCAAATTGTAAGGGAAACGTCTGTGTAGCAATGCAGTGGGAGTCACCGACTCAGGAAGGAGACACGGTAGAGCAGGAGCTTTGATGTCAAACACTGATGATTTATTTGGAGTTACGGCCAGAGAGATTCACATCACAAATTACAGCAGTCCCGGTGAGACTGCACGGGTGGTTGCCACGTCAATTCTAAAGAACTCTACCTCAGACCCATGTATTTAGCTAGTTCTGAGAGCATCATCAACATGCTGCATAACAAGATAAAATCATAACACCTCTATCAGCTGACGTCAACAGGCAGGAACATAGAATCATAACACCTCTCTCAGCTGACGCCAACAGGCAGGAACAGGGAGACAGAACACTGAGAGCACAGCAGCCAAGGTTACGAGGTGCGTGTGCTCAGTCAGGACAGTTTGAACTGATAAACTGGGTCAAAGTTATGGGCCTTGGAAAATATTTCCACAACATATGGAATCACAATTTCAATAGCTTAACATTAAATGACGGATGTACCTTTCTGTCTGTGATGTTTTACAAATCAGATATTAATGTGTAGAAGTAAAACATGAGAAATAGTATAGCAATATCCTGTACAATTATGTGAAAACATGAATAAAACTACACATCTTCAGATGTTATACATACATAAGTTTCCTACACTAATAACAACAAGTTATTATGGCATTGTATGCTGTGTGTACCTTGTGTGCACTGCCTAGTGGTTAAAGCACGTTATTTAATTATTTTTTAAATATGTTATATTTGATGAAAATAATATTAAGAGTACATACAACATAGGGGGAAAGTAGAAGGTCAATGATAGAAATATAGAATATAAAAAATCAAGAAGATACTGTAAGTGATCCCTACAATAAAACTGTTTAGTGCTGGATTTACAAAGATATTAATATGAGGATGTGCAAAACAGACAAACTAACCTTTATTCAAACATTAAAGAATACTTTAGGTTAAGGTCTTCTTTTAAGTAAGAAAAAAGCTTTGGGGGTATCTATCTACAGATAAATATTAAGCCTGACAAAGTACTTAACGTCTAATATATTGCTTTCCTGCAATGTTAACTATGTTGAAGCACTTATTTTAACTGATAGTATACATATTAATTATACTCGTATGTAGATAGTATAAGAAATGTGCATAATATGACAGTTTAATGGTGGAGGTATACACACATATTGATAGATGTCTTGTCGGGGTGTAACGGTTCACAAACATTTCGGTTCGGTACGTACCTCAGTTTTTAGGTCACGGTTCGGTTCGGTACGTTTTCGGTACAGCAGAAAAAATTATCCCAAAACATAACGTTTTTTTTTTTAATTAAACTGAATAATGTATTTACTCAAAAAAATACAAAATATAATAAAATAAACATTAAGGTGCAGCATTTCGATGAACTGAAATAATCTGTATTTGAACTTTACTGTACTAGTACTCACAAAACAAACTATTCGTTTTGGGTTTTTAATTATTATTAAACTATGAATATTCACTCAAATAAATACAAAATATAATAAAATAAACATTAAGGTGCAGCTTTTCGATTAACTGTAATAATCTGTATTTGAACTTTACTGTACTAGTACCTAAGCAGTCAGTTTGACATTAGGACTTGCTTGTCATTGTATTTTCATGTTTTTGTAAAGAAAAATTGACTTGTCCAAGTTGCTTGCCGAAAGGGCAGATCTGCTGGCACTAACAATGTATCCTGCTGTGGAGAACACCCTCTCTAGGGACAGAGGTAGTAGCAGATACAGCCAGGTAGCGCTTTGCTAACATGGCAACATAAGGATATTTGGCGTTTGTAATAGCTTTGGCTCGGTCTGAACTTTTTGCGAGTGGTGGAGGCTTAAATGCTAGTGGGAGTTGGGTTTGCACTTCAGTCTTTTGGTACCGGTGATATTCACGTTCGGGTGATGCCTTTTCAAATGAGTGTGCAAGTTTGATGTATTGCCAGCCGCGTAACCAATTTTAGTTGAACAATGCCGACAAACAGCTTTGGTTCGGTCCACCTGTATTTGTCCGTCATCCTTGTACGTAACTGCGAAACCAAAATGTTCCCAAACCGGAGACTTCAATGATGCTGGAGGATTTTCGAGCTCAACTTTATCTGCGTTAGCCATTTCGACAGTTCCTCAAATTACTGACTACATTTGAACGCATCCCTCTGACCAGCTCTCATAGTTTGCCTCTCATCCAATGAAATGACTTGAAATGAAATGACTATGACGCGTTGAACACAATGTGAGCAAATTACTCTGTCTGAATGCTGCGACGCAGCACCTGATATTACTTCCAAGAAGTTGTTCACGTTCTCAATTTTTTACTTTTAACGTTATATTCGTTCGGTACACACGTGTACTGAACCGAAGGGCCCGTACCGAATAATTTCGGTACGTGTACCGTTACACCCCTAATGTCTTGTAATGCACTGTTAAGGAACCTGCAACCCAAGTTTTTAATTCATTTCATAACTTTAACTTAGTTGTACATATGATATGTCAATACATTCTTGAAAGGGATGTGCAAAATAGCAATTATATACAGTCTTTAATTAACTAATAGTAGAGAATAAGGAGTAATGAATATACTTTATAGGGATCTGCAGATAAATGTTTAGTCTTCTCAAGCACCCACTATCAAATATCTCTCCTGATTGTTGGCACTTGACAATCACCTTCCCTGAATTTTACTCAGGTGTAACTAAAGTCTGATTTAAGGGTTGTTTATATTTCACATCATTAATCAGAATCTGCAAAGTAACTAAAATAAATGTAGTGGAGTAAAAATACCAGGTTAACCTCTGAATTGTAGTGGAGTAGAATTACAAAGTAACAATGAGCTGTCATGTGGGTATATATTAATGCTGCCCATTATGGATACAAGCGATTTTCACCCATTTAGTAATTATATGTTTTACATTTGATAACACCAATGTGTTTAATACTGGCAACTTCTAATTGTGGGAAAAACAAAAACGTTCAGTAGAGACGTCCCATTGAACATTTTGCGAAACGCAATAGCCAGCATGTGTAGTTCGGGGGGGGGGGGGGGGATAGTCTGCCGTGGTTTCTTTCAATTTCAAAAAGCCGTTTGACGTTCGGCGTAACCTTGGCGCACTGCCACTCCAACATCCAATCCCAGAGCTTGAAGATTAATACATTTTTCAAGCAAAGGGACTGTAGTCCCAAACAATAGCTGAGGATTATGGGTAGTGTAGTGTCTTCGGCCATCCTAAACTCCGAAATGTTTTTTTGGATTTCATATGGCATTAACACTATATTCCAACGTGCATTGTGGCTAAACAATCCAATCACCAAGCTTAAACCATAGCTGAGGATCTTGGGTAATCAGTTCAGTGGGTGTTTATCGCAATGAGGCTCGAAATGTCCCATATAGGTCTACGTAGGTTTCCAGTTATTTTATTTTGAAATTCAGTTCCTGACGGACGCCAACAAAAAACAGAGATTATAGAATTAAACAAATAAATAAAAACAAGGATAAATGTGTGTTATTGTTGAGTAAATAACAGTGTGTTATTTAGAAAAGAATAGCAAATAAGAAGGAAAAAAAGCTTTAAAAAAAATACAGATTTCAGTATTCTGAGGCTCTGAGCCCCATTTATTTTCCTCGCGGATGTCAAAAAAAGTCAGACATTATACGATTTAAAATAAAAACAATAATCGTGGCTTGATATTGAGTAAGAACATGTTTTCATGAACCACACAGCTTCCTGTCTTCCAAGACCCGACCGGACAAAAAGACACAGGCACGAAACACACTACCAATAGAAATACATTGCTTTTAAAATTGTTCTGTGTGACACGAATCAATAGATCATGTTAAGATCACTGTTACGGATTACGGAAAAGGTAGGACCCAAAAGCAGATTACAAAAAACGTAAAGGTCTATAAACAACAGCGAGCTTTATTAAAAAACTGAAAAACAAAAACGGCATGAATCGAAAAAACATAAATAGTACAAGGTAAAACACACAAAAACTGACCGTGACCAACATGGAGGGAGACAGGAGAAACAAACAATGAACCGACGGGGAACACAGGAAGAGACAAGACTAAATACAGGGAGGGGTAATCACGAGACGAGAAACAGCCGGGCAGGGGAGGCAGAAACACAAGGGCAACAGGTGAACACAATTAGACAATCAGACACACCAGGGACACTAACGACAGGGAGGAAAACACAGGGAGAAGGACCAGACAAGAAAAAAAGAGGAAAACATGAGACAGGGAGAACAAAAACAACACCCATAACAAGACATACAAAACAAAAAATTAGGACCGTGACAGAACCCCCCCCCCCCACCCCCCCGCCCCACAAGGGACGGATTCCAGACGTCCATAACACATAAACAAAGTCCAATACTTCGAAAAGGGTGGGTGGAGGGAGTCCGGAGGACGGGTCTGGGGGCAAGGCAGAGGAACAGAAGGTGGTCTCGGGCGGACGACCCGGGGGCAAGGCAGAGTCCATGGAGGGGGTCTCGGGCGGACGACCTGGGGGCAAGGCAGAGTTCGAGGAGGGGGTCTCGGGCGGACGGCCCGGGGGCAAGGCAGAGTTTGAAAAGTCAGGGGGCCGGGCTCGAGGGCGAAGACCACGGCTGGGGAACTCAGGAGGCCGGGCTCGAGGGCGAAGGCCGCTGGGGAACTCAGGAGGCCGGGCACAAGGTCTGGCAAGAAGGCGCCGACGGGATAGCTCCGGAGGACGACGTACGCCACAATGGGACCCCTCCAGTGTCAGCTGGATCACCGGAACACTGGGATCGAGAGCAGGAGCTGGTGGGACCCATGGCGGACAGGCGTAGACGGAACTCTGGACGGAACATGGGCTGGTGTCGACGGGACCTCCAACATGACAGGACATGGTGTTGGCAGGAAATCCGGTGGAGCAGGTGTCGGCGGAACCCCCAACAGGACAGGATATGGTGTTGCCAGGAAACCCAGCAGAGCAGGTGTCGGCGGGACCCCCAACAGGATAGGATATGGTGTTGGCAGGAAACCCGGCGGAACCTCCAACGGACCAGGACATTGGGTAGGGACTTGAAAGTGGACTCGAGAAGAGACTCGAGAGGGAACTCGAGAGCTGACTCGAGAGGAGACTCGAGAGGGGACTCGAGAGGAAACTCTCCTCTCTACTCTTTCATCCTCTCTGGACTCTCTCTGTCCTCTCACATCTCGGCAGGCTCGTCAGTCCCCTCCTGCTCCCTGACTAAATGACGCACTGCGTGCTAATAGAACCATACTTCGGGCAGCAGAGCGGAAACGGTGGAAATCCAAACACCATGACGACCTCCTAACCTCTTTCTCTGCTTCGATCTCTCAGGCAAAAAGCACTTTCTTTCAAGATAAGATCCAATCTTCCTATTCCAATCCCAAAAAACATTTTTCCATCTACTCCACCCTCTTGGACCCCCCCAAAGCCCCTTTCCCCTCCTCCCTTCTGTCAAGCGACTTTGTTAACCACTTTGAAAAAAAGGTTGATGATATTCGCTCTTCTTTTTCTGACTCACCTTTACTCACCGCTGGGTCACCAGACCCACCTTTCACCCACACACTAACCTCCTTTTCCCCTCACTCTCCAAGTGAGGTTCTTACCCTCATTACCTCTGCCCACCCTACCAGGTGGTAGGGCGGGCAGAGGATCCTCAGGCAGAGGATCCTCTAGACCCTATCCCCTCAAACCTCCTTCAGACTATCGCTCCTGATATTCTACCATTTCTCTCCCATTTAATCAACACTTCTCTAACTTCTGGTCACTTTCCAAACAGTCTCAAGGAGGCAAGAGTAAACCCTCTCCTAAAGAAACAGGGTTCATATTTCATACACTTTTTCACCAATGATTTTCAATGACTTTTCCATGACTTCTCCAACACCTTTACCTAATTGTCCATGACCAAAAAAAATGACTCTTTCTCAGCGGTACCACTGAAAATTGTTTATTTTAACACGGGTTAGCAGGAAAATAAAGTCTGAAACATGTTGTGCCTATCTAAAACAAATAAGGAACGAGACAGGCACACTTAGATACATTTTCTGTATTTAAACATTTTGTCGATGACTCAAAAGGTAAATAAAAAATGCTGTCAAACGAAAAAAGAGATAATGAAGAGAAAAATGCATTGGGGTAGCAATGCTAACTACTGATGTACAGCTAAAAATTAAAAAAGTTAAATTAAATTAAAGAAAATGTCTTTGTAATGTCCGTACAGTACATCCCCTTATAATACCATTGTCATGGTAACAGTAACAGCAACTTAACGCTTCATTTCAGCAAGCTTCTCATCGATTTCCTTCTCAAGGTCTTGAAGAGATGCCTTCTTTTCTTTGGCAGTGCGACGCAAACTGTTTGATTTTGTGATGAAAGTCAGTTTACCACTGGATTCTGCTTTGTCAGCATACTCGTCTGCCGACTTCTCCAATGCACCAATGTTGTTCTGTACTCTGGCCCTGTTTTTTTTAAGTTCATCCAGCTCATCTGCAAGAGCCTTTCTTTTTAGCATTGGCCCTCTTCTGGTCATCCAGGTAGCTGTGGTATCTTTGCCTTGCTCCAGAAACTGAGATCAAAAGCTATTTGGTGAGTTGCACATTGGTTACACCACCAACAGATCTGATATGGCCAACGATGAGCCTCTGAGCAACCAGGGAGGCCTCCTTCTGATTCTCCACAATTTTTTTTACATTTTTTAATTTTTATTTTTTAAACCTTTATTTAGCCAGATAAATCCCATTGAGATCATTTAACTATTTTACAAGGGAGACCTGCTCAAGTAGGTTCCACATGAAACATAAAAACATTAACAGAACAACAAAAGGACATCTTACATCATCATCACAGGGATTACAATTTACATAACTATCCACATGTACAGGTACCAACAGCTTCCGATTGAGTAGCATCCAACCGAGCTTTAAAAACATATAGTGGCACCAGATTGCTCAGTTTCCATTTCAGTTGCAGACTATTCCAAGACAGTGGCGCTGCACATCTAAAAGCTGTCTTCCCTAAGACAGTCCTAGCAGTTGGCACATTTAATAAAACTACAGCATGCGATCTCAGGCAGTAGCCACTTACAATTCGCCGTGAGATCAGGGAGCAGATATAGGATGGAAGTTTCCCTAACATGGCTTTGTAAATAAAAATGTACCAGTGACTGAGCCTCCGTACAGTTAGTGAAAGCAAACCAGCCCTTGCATACAGGGTACAGTGATGCGTTAATGCTTTACAGTTTGTCACAAATCTCAGTGCACTGTGATACGCAGCATCTAACTTGATCAGGCAATTGGCAGGTGCATTCATATAAATCAAATCACCATAGTCCAGCACAGGTAAAAATGTCACAGTGACTAGCCTTTTCCTGGCCTCAAGCGAGAAACAGGACTTATTTCTGTAAAAGAAACCTAGCCTAACCCTCAGCTTTTTAAGCAGGTTATTGACATGAAGTTTAAAAGTGAGACAATCATCAAGCCAGATACCAAGGTATTTGTAACAGGCAACAACTTCAAGTTTTGTTCCTTGTGTAGTTACAATATCTAAAACATGCTCTGGTGTCTTTTTAGCTTTTGAAAAGAGCATTACCTTGGTTTTCTCAATATTTAAAAGAAGCTTTAATTCAGAGAGCTGAGTCTGAATAATGTTAAAAACAGTCTGTAATTTAACACCAGCCTCCTTAATGGAGGGACCTGCACAGTACATCACGGTATCATCCGCATACAAATGTAAAGTAGCTTCATCCACATTTTCACCTAAACTGTTGATATGGAGAATAAAAGTGGACCTAAAACAGAACCTTGAGGAACACCATTAGCAATATTTAACCACTCAGAAGACAGCCCATCAAAGTGAACACATTGGGACCTTTCAGAGAGGTAGTTTTCAAACCACCCCACTGCATGGCTGGACATGCCTATACTGGCTAGCCTCTGCTTTAAAATGCGATGATCGACGGTATCAAACGCTTTGGACAGGTCAATAAATAGAGCTGCACAGCTCTGCTTATTGTCTAAAATACTCGCCACATCATTCACCACTTTCATTGTCGCAGTGATGGTGCTGTGTTGCTTTCTGAAGCCTGACTGATGTTTAGACAGGATGTCATTTGTACATAAAAACACCTTTACCTGCTCACTCACTAGGTTGTTCGAGCACCTTAGCCAGAACTGATAATTTTTAGATGGGCCTATAATTATTTAATAAAGTGGCCTCCCCACCTTTTAGTAGAGGCAGGACATACGCTGACTTCCACAATTTTGGAATTGTGTTAGTGCTGAGGGAGAGGTTAAAAAGAGTAGTGAGCGGTGGAGCAATAAAATCAGCAGCTATCTTTAAAAAGAAAGGCTCTAAATTGTCCGGGCCAGCCGGTTTCTTAGGATCTAACTTGGTTAAAACTTCACGAACAACATCAACAGTAAAAGGGGTAAAACTAAAAGGGTTTTCCAAAACACCTTTTTCAGAGTTATAGACTGTGGTGTTCACAGAAGCAGAGTTAGTGACAGAATCAAACAGAGAGCCACAGGACACAAAATGCTCATTAAAACAGTTTAACATAGTGGCCCTGTCCGATATAGTGCCAGATGCTGTGGTAAGGCACGGAGGTAGCTCATTACGGATATCACCGGTGGATATCGATTTTATGGCTTTCCAAAATGTTCCAGGATTATTCAGATTCTTTGTGGTAACTGACAGATAGTACTTTGATTTAGCACTTTTGATTTGCGATGTGAAGCTATTTCTTAGCTGCCTAAAACGCAGCCATTTTACCTCTGAGCCTGATTTCCTAGCCTTTGCCCAGGCCTTGTTTCTCTCATATAGGAGACTAGACAGCTCAGCAGAAAACCAAGGATTGTCTCGTCCCTTCACTCTAAAAGTACGCAGGGGTGCATGTCTATCTATAATTTCCATAAAACCAAGATAAAAATAAGACCATGCAGTTTCTACATCAGGACACAGATCGATTTTACCCCAATCAAAATCAAACAGATCATGCACAAAACCCTGCTCCACAAAATGTTTTTTGTCTCTCTTACTGATAATGCGAGGTTTAACTTTTAGGACCTTAGTGTCCCTAATTGTGGCTACAACACAGTGATCACTCAGATAATTCGCAAATACTCCCACAGATGAGTATTTATGGGGAACATTAGATCAATTAGGGAGGATTATTTGGGGACTTAATGTTAGGGCGAGTAGGACTGTCAACAATCTGAGTAACATTCAAAGAGATACAAAGGTTTTTAAAATCCTCTGACACTGCAGTTAACCAGTCCCAGTTAAAATCACCAAGCAGTACTATTTCCTTGTAGTCTAGTTGAGATAAAAGTTTTGCCAAAGAAGATAAAGAGTCCTTGACAGCTGAGGGGGGTCTGTAGCAGCCCACCACCATGACCTGTTGCCCCTTTGCTACTTCAATATTTAAAGCTAAAAATTCTAGTTGTTTACTAATAGATTTGGAAACCATCTTGGTTACACAAAACTTATTTTTCACATAAATGGCAACGCCACCACCTTTTTTAGTACGGTCGGTACGATATACACTATAACCATTTAAGTAGATGTCAGAGGCCAAAATAGATTTATCTAGCCATGTTTCTGATAAGACAATGACATCAGCATCAGTCGAGCTCCCCCAAATGCGGACAAAATGTAACTTAGGTAACAGACTGCGCACATTTAAGTGAATGAATCCCAACCCAGATCTAGAATTAAAATCAGCAGGAGTAGCGATCTGACTACTACTGCTGCTGGGCGGTCCAGGGTTTAGTTGTACATTCCCTGATAGTAATAATAACAAAAAAACCAAGCACTTTTTCCTCTTAACCGATATACATACATTGTCATCTGCTTTAAAGTCACCAGTAAACTCTGCGAAAGTGAGATTAGAGCTCAAGAAGCAGTCCTGAAGAACCATCATAGCAGGCAAGTGAGCAAGACAAACATTTGTCGAACTGAATGTCTGTGACAAGGCAACCAGTAATTGTCTGTGTAACACATCAGAAACTTTACAGGGGATGTCCACTGCGGGCGGTAGAACAGACCTGAATCCAGTCGACTTCTCAGGATAACGAGAGAACTTCTCATTGTCCAAAATAGCTAACAGGCATAGCAGAATCACGATATGGGCCATTTTCCCAGACCAGCACAGCATCCGGATAGGCGCGCAAGCAGGCCCGAAACGTGGAGGCACTCCGGTCTCTTCGCGATATCCCCGGTGCAGAACCTCCTCAGTACAGCAGGATAGGCGAAGCAGGCCCAGCTCAAGGCGTAGAGGCGCTCCGGTCTCTCCGCGATATCCCTGTGGTAAAACGTCCTCGGCACCGTAGAGCACGACAGGTGGAGCAAGTGGATACAGGCCTCCGCTACAGCAGGTGTAAAGCAGGCCGCAGCCCGAACGCGAAGCCGCTCCGTCTCTCCGCGACTTCCCGGGGAAAAAACCTCCCCACAGCAGCACAGCACAGGTGCACAGGTGCACAGCACTCTTTATTGATTGAGAACCCTCTCTCAACACTCGCCTGTCCATGAGAGAGAACCAGCAGCATTTTCACCACATGCCACACCTTGGAAAAAGCTTTGTTGGCTCCCATTGTTGAATGTAGTAGAGTGTCAACTCTGTCTCTAATGGGCTCAAATTCCCTGAAGTTTGCTTGAAGGGCAGCAAAATCACAAAACTCGCTGAACTCTCTAAGGATGTCATCACACACTGACTCCTCAACATGGTTAGCCCCAACAAGGTGGTATACTCACAAGTCCCCGGTTGGGTGCTTCGTTGTTGGAGTTTACCCCAGTGGACGAGAGGGTCGCCTCCCTACGCCTGCGGGTTATGGGGGGGAAAACTCTGACTGTTGTGTGTGCTTATGCACCCAACAGCAGTTCAGAGTATACGGCCTTCTTGGAGACCCTGGAAAGAGCTCTGTATGGGACTCCTGAAGGGGACTCTTTAATCTTGCTGGGAGACTTCAACGCACATGTGGGCAATGATGGAGACACTTGGAGGGGCGTGATTGGGAGGAACAGCCCCCCTAATCTGAACCGGAGTGGTGGTTTGTTACTGGACTTCTGTGCTAGTCATGGATTGGCCATAACAAACACCATGTTTGAACATAATGATGCTCATAAGTGTACGTGGTACCAGAGCACCCTAGGCAGAAGGTCCATGATCGATTTAGTTATCGTATCATCGGACCTGAGGCCGTATGTTTTGGACACTCTGGTAAAGAGAGGGGCGGAGTTGTCAACTGATCACCATCTGGTGGTGAGTTGGGTCGAGTAGCGGGGGAAGCCTCTGGATAGACCTGGTAAGCCCAAACGTGTAGTTCGGGTGAACTGGGAACGTCTGGAGGAGGCCCATGTTCAGGAGGCCTTCAACTCACACCTCCGGCGGAGCTTTTCGGGCATTCCTGTGGAGGTTGGGGACATTGAACCAGAGTGGTCGGTGTTCAAAGCCTCTATTGCCGAAGCCGCGGCGGGGAGCTGTGGTCTCAAGGTCCTAGGTGCCTCAAGGGGCGGTAACCCTCGAACCTCCTGGTGGACACCGGTGGTCAGGGAAGCCGTCCGACTGAAGAAGGAGGTTTTCAGGGATTTGTTATCCCGGGGGACTCCCGAGGCAGTTGCAAGGTACCGACAGGCCGAATCCACCGTTACATCTGGGACCCAGGAGATGGCGCCATTGGAGGAGACAACCTACCGCGCCGGCAGTGGACCACTCTGAACCGTCTACGAACTGGGGTCGGTCGCTTTAAAACATCGATGAAGACGTGGGGCTTGCTGGACAGTGCGGCATGCGAGTGCGGTGACCCTGAGCAGACCGCTGTCCATATAATCACCATCTGCCCCTTATATAGACCACCCTCGGAAGCCGGCCTCTTCGACCTAGGACCAGAGATGCGGGCATGGCTACACGACACCGAGTTGGACCTCTAACGTTACACGAAAGAAGAAGAAGCCTCATCCGTGGCCGAGGCAAAGCAGCGGGTGTGGGAGAAGTTCGGAGAAGACATGGAGAAGGACTTTCGGGCGGCACCAAAGTTGTTCTGGAAAACTGTCCGACACCTCAGGAGGGGGAAGCAGGGAACCATCCAAGCTGTGTACAGTAAGGATGGGACTTTGTTGACCTCAACTGATGGAGTGTTAGGGTGTTGGAAGGAACACTTTGAGGAACTCCTGAACCCGACAACTCCGCCCTCTATGTTAGAGGCTGAGCTGGAGTATGACTGGGGATCAACACCAATCTCCCTGGGGGAGGTCACTGAGGTCGTCAAACAACTCCACAGTGGCAAAGCCCTGGGGGTGGATGAGATCCGCCCAAAAATGCTGAAGGCTCTGGGTGTTGAGGGACTGTCATGGTCTCATCAACATTGCGTGGAATTCGGAAACAGTACCGAAGGAGTGGCAGACCGGGGTGGTGGTTCCCCTTTTTAAAAGGGGGATCAGAGGGTGTGTGCCAATTACAGAGGCATCACACTAATCAGCCTCCCCGGGAAAGTTTACTCTAAGGTACTCGAAAGGAGGGTCAGGCCGATTGTCGAACCTCAGATTGAAGAGGACCAATGCGGATTCCGTCCTGGTCGTGGAACGACGGATCAGCTTTTTACTCTCACAAGGATACTGGAGGGGGCCTGGGAGTACGCTTATCCGGTCTACATGTGTTTTGTAGACTTGGAGAAGGCGTATGACGAGTTCCCAGGGAGTTACTGTGGGAGGTGCTGCGGGAGTATGGGGTGAGGGGCTCTCTACTCAGGGCCATCCAATCTCTGTTCTCCCAAAGCGAGAGCTGTGTCCGGGTCCTCTGCAGTAAGTCGGACCCATTTCCGGTGAGGGTTGGCCTCCGCCAGGGCTGCGCTTTGTCACCAATCCTGTTTGTAATATACATGGATCGGATTTCGAGGCGTAGTCATGGGGGAGGGGGTCTGCAGTTCGGTGGACTAAGGATTGCACCACTGCTTTTTGCAGATGATGTGGTTCTGATGGCTTCATCAGTCTGCGACCTTCAGCACTCACTGGATCGGTTCGCAACCGAGTGTGAAGCGGCTGGGATGAGGATCAGCACCTCCAAATCTGAGGCCATGGTTCTCAGCAGGAAACCGATGGACTGTCCACTCCAAGTAGGGAATGAGTCCTTACCCCAAGTGAAGGAGTTCAAGTATCTCAGGGTCTTGTTCTTGAGTGAGGGAACAATGGAGCGTGAAATGGGCCGGAGAATCGGAGCAGCGGGAGCGGTACTGCAGTCGCTTTACCGCACCGTTGTGACGAAAAGGGAGCTGAGCCAGAAGGCAAAGCTCTCTGTCTACTGGGCCATTTTCGTTCCTACCCTCACCTATGGTCATGAAGGATGGGTCATGACCGAAAGAACGAGATCGTGGATACAAGCGGCCGAGATGGGTTTTCTCCGCAGGGTGGCTGGTGTTTCCCTTAGGGATAAGGTGAGAAGTTCGGTCATCCGGGAGGGACTCGGAGTTGAGCCGCTCCTCCTTCGCGTCGAAAGGAGCCAGTTGAGGTGGTTTGGGCACCTAGTTAGGATGCCACCTGGGCGCCTCCCTAGGGAGGTGTTCCGGGCACGTCCAGCTGGGAAGAGACCAAGGGGTAGACCTAGAACCAGGTGGAGGGATTATATATCTTCGCTGGCCTGGGAGCGCCTTGGGATCCCCCAGTCAGAGCTGGTTGATGTCGCCAGGGAAAAGAAAGTTTGGGGCTCTCTGCTGGAACTGCTACCCCCGCGACCCGACCACGGATAAGCGGGAGAAGATGGATGGATGGATGGACAATGCTGATATGGAAGATGCAATCTCCATTACCAAAGATGCCCATACTCATCTTTAATTATGATTGCTTGTTGGCTTATTTTAGTTTTAGTTATTACTACAGCGACCCTGTATAGAACCTGTATTGGGTGCTGTGTGTGTCAGTCTAGCATATCCCATCTCTCAGCCAAGCATATCCCATCTCTCAGCCAATCACAATGCTGCACAGTAAGGCTGGTCAGTGTGGAGGCCCGTGGTTGGGGGAGAAGAGGGGGATAGCTGGCCAGTGTGAGGTTGACCCCACTGTTGGAGTTGAAAGTTGAGAGTTTAGGTCTGCTAATGTTGTTGTGACCCATTACGCTTGTATTGGACATGTACTCTGTATGTTCACAAAATAGTTATTAAACTAAATAACTACATTTTTGTCTCCGACTCCTATGTCGAACATTACAATACTATAGCGGCAGGTAAAACTAAATATAAGGCATTTAGCTACATCATAGAGGGACAGAAACAGACAGCAACAGACAGCAAACACATATGAAATGAGACAACCTTACCTTTCATCAGTTGAAACAAATCCTTGCTGAAGAAGGGTAGCATAGGCTTATCCGTCTGGTAAAGGGTGAGGAAGGGCTTGATCTCTCTTGCGATGCTGTTGAATATCATCACTTTTGGGATGAACAGCGGATCCTTGGAACTTTTCTTCACAGCCTCAAAAGACTTAACCTTAGGATCCGGTAGATCACCCTTGTTAAACAACTCCACGTAGGTTGTCACGTAGGGCCAAAACTTTAAAGCTCGGTCAGACACGGTGACATTTTCAATCCAACGGACTCTGCAGAACTTTAGCATCACGGTGTTGCATCCAGTGGCGGTAACGAAGTCCTCACGACGAGCTGGACAATCGTGGAAAAGCCAGTATAGGCTCGAGAGAATGTGCTCAATGTCCCAGCCGGTAGCTTTGCATCCATCTCTGAACGCATTGTGCAGGACATGCAAACCGCATGAACCAATGTTGAGAAGCGATTTGTCCGCCTGCTTCTGTAGGAGTTCAAACACTTTCCAGTTCACGTGTGGCCCGTCCATGGAAAGCTGAATGAGGTTATTCACTCCCGTCTCGGACAGTCCTTTGCTCATCTTTTCAATTATATCAATTGCAGTGGAATGTCCCAAAAATTCAGAGCCAGTGTATTTCGTCTTGACTTCTGCTCCATCCTACAGCCTCACGTGTACATCCATTTGTTTTGACTGCAAATGGTGGTTCATCGTTTCATCAAACAGCACTACATATGCCGTTTGTTTAGAAACGTCAGTCAGAATGATTCTCTTAAAATACGGAGCAAGCCCATATGTGCAGACATAGGAACACTTACTCTCACCGCATGCAAATTGAGCTCCAATCTTACTGTCCGGGAACATCGCCGCAAAAAGACGACTCGTGTCCTCGGATGACTTGTATGAGTAGTGAGAATCCATGATTTTTAAAGCCCAAAGTATCTCCGCTTTGATAACTTCGTGTTTTGACGGAACGTTTAACGTTGTCTGTTTTGTTGCTGTTGAAACTGAAGTAGCATTACTTGGTGTATTAGCAGCGTCAACATTCATAAATGTACTTAAGGACATTGCGCTGCTAGCAACATTGCGCTGCTAGCAACAGCGGCTGCGGTCTGGTGCTTTGTCCCCTTCATGTGGCTATAAGTGCTGCCTCGCCCATATTCGAAATATCGATTATTTTAGAACATAGTTTGCATTTAGCACGTCTTGGGTCAGTGTCTTTTGATAGCCACAATTGGTACTTATTCTTGAGAAGCCATACGTTGTTGAAACTGCACTTCCCTGGCATCTTGGCAGCATTATATCAAATAGTATAGCTTACGAGCTTCTACAGGCTTAAGCAACTGTAGGTTAGAGGGGGCGTGATTGTAAACATCTCTCACCCGCGAAATACTGCAACAGTTACATTTATTTTACGCCATTTTACATTTCATTAGGCTACTATACGATACAATATTTATTATCATTATAGTATTACTATTTTGGTGATTAAAATATAAATTATATTTGATGCAACTTTAGTTATATTTCCATGACTATTCCATAACTTTTTCAGGGCCTGGAATTTGCATTTTGGATTTCCAAGACTTTTCCAGGTTTTCAATGACCGTACGAACCCTGAAGAAACCCACTCTCAACCCGTCCGATGTTATAAACTACAGGCCTGTCTCTCTCCTCCCGTTCCTGTCTAAAACACTTGAACGCGCTGTCTTTAAACAACTCTCCTGTTATCTCCATCAGAACAACCTTCTGGATCCGCACCAGTCTGGTTTCAAGGCAGGTCACTCCACAGAAACTGCTCTCCTTGCTGTCTCTGAGGAACTGCACACTGCTAAAGCAGCCTCCCTCTCCTCTGTCATCATCCTATTGGACCTGTCTGCTGCATTCGACACGGTGAACCATCAGATCCTCCTTCACACTCTCCAAGAACTTGGAGTTTCAGGCTCTGCACTTTCCCTCCTCACCTCCTACCTCGAAGACCGTACCTACAGGGTAACTTGGAGAGGGTCCGAGTCCGACCCCATTGAAATCAGGACAGCAGATAGCTTGCACATCTTCCGGCACAGACTGAAAACTCATCTCTTTCGACTCCACTTTGAGCGATATAATTACTAACAAAGCACTTATATACTAATAAAGGACTGGCTTATCTAAAGCCAGTTGAGTAGCACTTGAAATGTTTTAGCTCTGTGAAACCTGATGTACTTAGTTATACACTGAACAAAAATATAAATGCAACACTTTTGTTTTTGCTCCCATTTTTCATGAGATGAACTCAAAGATCTAAAACATTTTCTATACACAAAATAACCATTTCTCTCAAATATTGTTCACAAATCTGAAAAAATCTGTGATAGTGAGCACTTCTCCTTTGCCGAGATAATCCATCCCACCTCACAGGTGTGGCATATCAAGATGCTGATTAGACAGCATGATTATTGCACAGGTGTGCCTTAGGCTGGCCACAATAAAAGGCCACTCTGAAACGTGCAGTTTTGCTTTATTGGGGGGGTCTGGGGGGGTCCGAAAACCATTCAGTATCTGGTGTGACCACCATTTGCCTCACGCAGTGCAACACATCTCCTTCGCATAGAGTTGATCAGGTTGTTGATTGTGGCCTGTGGAATGTTGGTCCACTCCTCTTCAATGGCTGTGCGAAGTTGCTGGATATTGGCAGGAACTGGAACACGCTGTCGTATACGCCGATCTAGAGCATCCCAAACATGCTCAATGGGTGACATGGCCGGTGAGTATGCTGGCCATGCAAGAAACTGGGATGTTTTCAGCCTCCAGGAACTGTGTACAGATCCTTGCAACATGGGGCCGTGCATGAGGTGATGGTCGTGGATGAATGGCACAACAATGGTGTAAGGATGTGCAGTTTTCCCTCCTTCTGCTTCTCTTTTTGTTTCTTGTTTGTATCTGTCTGTCTTCCTGGCTGGGCGTGGCTGACCTACTTTCAGTTCCCGTCAATTCACCTCCGCAGCTGCTTCTCATCTTCCTGATTCATCTACTCACCCACACATGCTTATATACCCGGCTTCCTCATCCAGTATTCACCAGTTCGTCGTCAAAGATACACTGAATCCGTCTACTCCTCTGCTTGCCACGTCCAGCCAACACCACCTCGTCAGCAAACCTCGGATTATCTTCACTACCAGCTCCAGCCTGCTCACTCTATTCAACTCTGATTCCCCGGCTCATCTCACCGTGTTCCGCTGCAAATCTACGAACCCCGGCTTCAGCCTGCTCTCTCCGACATCCTCCGGATCTTCAACTACGGACCTCCACTCTCCCCCCCCTTAGTAATTCCCCGATCCGGATTATTAATTCCACGGCAGTATTGTTTGAACTTTGAATTGGAAATTAAATTATTTTGCTTCCATACTCACGTCTCCTCCCTTCCGTGTTTGTATTGAGGGTTCAGCCTGTAAGCGCTCTTGAGCGTAACAAATGGGCCTCAGGATCTCGTCACGGTATCTCTGTGCATTCACAATGCCATCAATAAAATGTGTTCGTCGTCCATAACATACGCTTGCCCATACCATAACCCCACCACCACCATGGGCCACTCGATTCACAACATTGACATCAGAAAACCGCTCACCCACACGAGGCCACACACGCTGTCTGCCATCTGCCCTGAACAGTGAAAACCGGGATTCATCCGTGAAGAGAACACCTCTCCAACATGCCAGACGCCATCGAATGTGAGCATTTACCCACTCAAGTCGGTTATGACGATGAACCGGAGTCAGGTCGAGACCCCGATGAGGACGACGAGCATGCAGATGAGCTTCCCTGAGACGGTTTCTGACAGTTTGTGCAGAAATTCTTTGGTTATGCAAACCGATTGTTGCAGCGCTGTCTGAGTGGCTGGTCTCAGATGATCTTGGAGGTGAACATGCTGGATGTGGAGGTCCTGGGCTGGTGTGGTTACACGTGGTCTGCGGTTGTGAGGCCGGTTGGATGTACTGCCAAAGTCTCTGAAACGCCTTTTGGAGACGGCTTATGGTAGAGAAATGAACATTCAATTAACGGGCAACAGCTCTGGTGGACATTCCTGCTGTCAGCATGCTTGCACGCTCCCTCAAAACTTGCGACATCTGTGGCATTGTGCGATAAAACTGAACATTTTAGAGTGGCCTTTTATTGTGGCCAGCCTAAGGCACACCTGTGCAATAATCATGCTGTCTAATCAGCATCTTGATATGCCACACCTATGAGGTGGGATGGATTATCTCGGCAAAGGAGAAGTGCTCACTATCAGTGTGCAACTCGATTTTGACAGGATAACAACTGGTGACATCTAGAATTGTGTGAGTAACATTCTGTTTTTAGACTTTTCTGTTTCAGTGTGTGTACTCTGTATAAATGCTCTATAGTTGATCTGACTGAAATTGTGATTTTAAATCTCAAAACCGCTACAGTATCTGTCAGGCAGAAACTTGGGAAAAGTAATTTGACTGAAACCTTAAAACTGAACTAACTGACTGCTAGGGTTAACTTTGATTGAAACATTTGTAGAATACTAAGAGCTTTATTGAGTAGGTGTAACTGTATTAAGGGTTAAACTCGTAACTTTATAACTTAGGGTTTAATGTAATTGTAAAACCATTGGGCCACTGAAAAGACACAATAGCAACTCAGGAGGGAGCCAGTCTAGATTTCCTTTTGAGGGCCACCAGCTGTAGAGTTAACTAATTAAAGGGGCGTGGCCCCACATCTGTGAGAACTCAGCAATCTGGTGTCCATTTTAAGTAGCACTTTCCTGGAGCGTCAGCTTCAGCGTCAGACAGACGAAGACAATAGAGTCCTGCTGGAGTCACGAGGGTGGCAAAGAGGAGGCAAATCCTACTTTGATTGAGCTAAGTATCGCTGGTGTTTTATTTAATTTGGTTGTTTAGCCCCTCATGCTATAATCATGTGTATTTTCTTCATTCCTGTTCATGTGTCTTCTCGCAATTATCACTGGCCCCGTGTATCTCGTAATCGATATAACCGGCCTGCTCTCGTCTATCCCACATGCTCCACTGACATCCAACATCTAGTTTCAGGCGGCCTGTGGAACTGCCAGTCAGCTGTTCCTAAGGCTGACTTCATCTCTGGCTACGCTTCCCTGCAGTCTCTGGATTTCCTTGCTCTCACTGAGACGTGGATTACTCCATCCAACACATCCACCCCAGCAGCTCTCTCCACTGCATATTCCTTCTCCCATACACCCAGACCCACTGGCAGAGGAGGTGGCACTGGTCTCCTGCTCTCTCCCAAATGGAGCTTTTCCCTCTTCAAGCTACCTAACTTCACTCCTTCCACCTTTGAATTCCATGCCGTCACAGTAACCCATCCTATACAATTAACCATTGTTGTTCTCTACCGTCCACCAGGCGCCTTGGGGGACTTCTTGGAGGAATTAGATAATCTCCTCTCACACATCCCTGAAACTGGCCCTCCCGCTGTGCTTCTCGGAGACTTCAACCTCCAGACAGGGAAGATAGACGAACTAACATCTCTGTTAACCGCCTTTGCTTTCTCACTGTCTCCATCCCCCACCAACTCATAAAGCTGGCAATGTCCTTGATCTCATATTCTCAAGGAACTGCACTACTTCTAACCTCTCTGTAAACCCACTCCACACATCTGATCACTTCTTCATTTCATTCTCTCTACCCCTTTCCAAACATAACGAACTAATCTCTTATCATCCTGCACCTGTCCGCCGTAACCTTCGTTCCCTCTCCCCCTCTACCTTTGCCTCATCGGTGCTCTCAGCCCTCCCTTCCTCTGACTCGTTCCAACTCCTACCTCCAAACTCTGCTGCAGAAACTCTCCTCTCTACTCTCTCATCCTCTCTGGACTCTCTCTGTCCTCTCACATCTCGGCAGGCTCGTCAGTCCCCTCCTGCTCCCTGGCTTAATGACACACTGCGTGCTAATAGAACCGTCCTTCGGGCAGCAGAGCGGAAACGGTGGAAATCCAAACACCATGACGACCTCCTAACCTATCAGGCTCTCCTCTCCTCTTTCTCTGCTTCGATCTCTCAGGCAAAAAGCACTTTCTTTCAAGATCAGATCCAATCTTCCTATTCCAATCCCAAAAAACTATTTTCCATCTTCTCCTCCCTCCTGGACCCTCCCAAAGCCCCTTCCCCCTCCTCCCTTCTGTCAAGCGACTTTGTTAACCACTTTGAAAAAAAGGTTGATGATATTCGCTCTTCTTTTTCTGACTCACCTTTACTCACCACTGGGTCACCAGACCCTCCTTTCACCCAAACACTGACCTCCTTTTCCCCTCTCTCTCCAAGTGAGGTTCTTACCCTTATTACCTCTGCCCGCCCTACCACCTGTCCTCTGGACCCTATCCCTTCAAACCTCCTTCAGACTATTGCTCCTGATATTCTACCGTTTCTCTCCCATTTCATCAACACTTGTCTAACTTCTGGTCACTTTCCAAACAGTCTCAAGGAGGCAAGAGTAAACCCTCTCTTAAAGAAACCCACTCTCAACCCGTCTGATGTTATAAACTACAGGCCTGTCTCTCTCCTCCCGTTCCTGTCTAAAACACTTGAACGCGCTGTCTTTAAACAACTCTCCTGTTATCTCCATCAGAACAACCTTCTGGATCCGCACCAGTCTGGTTTCAAGGCAGGTCACTCCACAGAAACTGCCCTCCTTGCTGTCACTGAGGAACTGCACACTGCTAAAGCAGCCTCCCTCTCCTCTGTCATCATCCTTTTGGACCTGTCTGCTGCATTCGACACGGTGAATCATCAGATCCTCCTTCGCACTCTTCAAGAACTTGGAGTTTCAGGCTCTGCACTTTCCCTCATCACCTCATACCTCAAAGACCGCACCTACAGGGTTACTTGGAGAGGGTCGGAGTCCGACCCTTGTCAATTGACTACAGGGGTCCCTCAGGGCTCTGTTCTTGGTTCCCTCCTCTTCTCCTTGTACACAAACTCGCTCGGATCTGTCATTAGCCCGCATGGTTTTTCATACCACTGCTACGCTGACGACACCCAATTAATTCTGTCCTTTCCCCGTTCAGAGACCCAGGTCGTCGCACGCATCTCTGCTTGTCTAGCTGACATCTCTCAGTGGATGTCTGCTCATCACCTCAAGCTCAACCTTGACAAGACTGAACTGCTTTTCCTTCCGGGAAAAGATCGTCCCACTCTTGACCTAACAATCAACATCGGCACCTCTATTGTTTCCCCGACTCAGACTGCAAGGAATCTGGGATGGATACTAGATAACAACCTGTCCTTCACTGCAAACATAGCTGCTACAACCCGCTGTTGCAGATACACGCTTTACAACATCAGGAGGATACGTCCACAGCTGACCCAGAAAGCGACGCAGGTTCTGGTCCAGGCTCTCGTCATCTCACGCCTAGACTACTGCAACTCCCTCCTGGCTGGTCTACCTGCATGTGCCATCCGACCTCTGCAGCTCATCCAGAATGCAGCGGCTCATCTGGTCTTCAACCTTCCTAAATTCTCCCACACCACTCCGCTCCTCCGCTCCCTTCACTGGCTTCCGGTAACTGCTAGAATCCACTTCAAGACAATGGTACTTGCGTATCATGCTGCGAATGGATCTGGCCCTTCCTACATCCAGGACACCGTAAACCGTACACCCCAGCACGTGCACTCCGCTCTGCATCAACCAAACGGCTCGCTGCACCCTCGCTGCGAAGGGGACCCAAGTTCCCATCAGCAAAAACACGTGGGTTTGCTATCCTGGCTCCAAAATGGTGGAATGAGCTCCCCATTGACATCAGGACAGCAGATAGCTTACACACCTTCCGGCGCAGACTGAAAACTCATCTATTTCGACTCCACTTCGAGCAATAGAACTATTAACAAAGCACTTATATACTAATAAAGGACTGGCTTACCTAAAGCCAGTTGAGTAGCACTTGAAATGTTTTTGCTCTATGAAACCTGATGTACTTATATGATTCTGTTTTCTTCAAGTTTGTATTTTGTTGGTCGAACGCACTTATTGTAAGTCGCTTTGGATAAAAGCGTCAGCTAAATGCAATGTAATGTAATGTAATATCACAGATCTTTTCAGATTTGTGAACGATATTTGAGAGAAATGGTAATGTTTTAGATCTTTGAGTTCATCTCATGAAAAATGGAGCAAAAACAAAAGTGTTGCATTTATATTTTTGTTCAGTGTATGATTCTGTTTTCTTCAAGTTTGTATCTTGTTGGTCGAACGCACTTATTGTAAGTCGCTTTGGATAAAAGCGTCAGCTAAATGCAATGTAATGTAATGAGAGGAGACTCGAGAGGAGACTCGAGAGTAGACTCGAGAGGGGACTTCGAGAAGAGACTTGAGAGGGGACTTGAGAAGTAACTTGAAAGGGGACTCGAGAGGGGACTCGAGAGGGAACTCAAGAGGTGACTCGAGAGGGGACTTGAGAGTGGACTCGAGAAGGTCGGTACGCCGACAGAACACGGGGGGTTGGCGTCGGCCGGAGTGCCAACCGGAGACGGGGAGCTGGAGTCGGCCGGTACGCCAACAGGACACGGGGAGCTGGCGTCGGCCGGAGTGCCAACAGGAGACGAGGGGCTGGAGTCAGGACCATGGCTGTGTGGGCCGGTTCTGGAGCCGGAAACATGGCTGTATTGGCCGGTTCTGGAGCCGGAAACATGGCTGTATTGGCCGGTTCTGGAGACAGAAACATGGCTGCGTGGGCCAGTTCTGGGGCCGGACACATGGCTGTGGGGACCGGAGCTGAAGCCTAGATCATGGCTGTGTGGGACGGTTCTGGAGCCGGAAACATGGCTGTATTGGTCGGAATGTTCTTTTCTTTTTTCTTTCTTTAAACCTATATGAAGTAGAATGCAGGCTTGCATTTTGGTTTTGGCGGTCATACTGAAGCAGTGCTGGGTAGGCGATATTGGTGTGCTTTGCCCTCAAATAAGCACACAAACGCAAACCAGTCCATTGGCACCCATTGAAAAAAAAATGTAAGTGTTTGATTTTCATTTTCAGCTCCTGCTTGTGATCTTTTTTAACAGTTCTGACCGCCTCACTGCACATTATCCCACTTATTACACGGCTAAAAACACGGCCTGTATGTCCTTCTGCTGCTCCTTTTAGTGTTGACTTCCTGTCTGTCTTCTTCTGCTGCTCCTGTTAGTGTTTACTTCCTGTCTGTCTTCTTCTGCTGCTCCTGTTAGTGTTTACTTCCTGTCTGTCTTCTTGTGCTGTTCCCGTTAGTGTTTACTTCTTGCCTGTCTTCTTGTGCTGTTCCCGTTAGTGTTTACTTCCTGTCTGTCTTCTTCTGCTGCTCATGTTAGTGTTTACTTTCTGTCTGTCTTCTTCTGCTGCTACTGTTAAGTTGCGGTCAGATAGTTTAAAAATCAGCTCCTAAGTTCTAACCCTATCATCTATTCCTTGACCTCTGAGTGAAACGTCACGGGGTTAAGGGATAGTGGACAGGATAATTCAAAAGAACTTAGGAGAAGAGACTGCGGTATTTTAGAGAATCCGAATGCACTTTCACTATCCGATGTGTTTATGATGCGCCAGCGGACGTCATTTTGTGCGTCTGCTGCTGCTGTGGGGAAACTATGGAAACTACAGTTTTCTATACAGCGGACTACAACATGGATGTTCAATAAGAACGACGGACTCATCTAGAGACTCTGCACCGTCCTCTGATGCTGTTGCTTTATGCTTTATGAACGTGGACAACAGAGAAACATATTCTTCATGACCAAAGTTGGAATTGAAATAAAAAAGGAAAGTGAAACTTATGCTCGTCTCCCTCTCCCTCCGGTCCACATTAATACAAATGACCCCAATACGTATGATTGTATGAACTATGAAAAGATCTTAAAATCAATACAAATGTATTTATTATAAACGTTAGTCCTTAACACCTATCACTGTGTACATCACCATTCAAACATCTTTTAAAAGTTGAACAAACCCCACACAGCTCAGTGAAATGTTGACTTTATTTGATCATTTCAGTAAAAACTAACGTTCATATATCTCTTTGATTATAATACTGATGAACGTTCAAAACAAAGCACTTTGGCAACTTACCACATACGTTTTAAAATGCTTAATAAGCACCGTAACTTTCATGATATAATTTCTCCGTCATAATTGTTTGTTTCCGTGAACTGTTGTGTGACGCAAATGCTGCGGCTGCAAGGCATTGTGGGGCAGCATTTTCTCCTCTCCTTTCGGTTAGGGAGGTCCCGTGGTTCCTAAGCTAAAGGAGGTTATAAAGGAAGTTTGAAACCTCCTTTCCTTTCATTTAGAGAATTGGAACTTCACTTATCATGGCTGCCACTGAGGGACTTCCGGGTCATTTCACTCGGTTAGGAAGGTTCCTAAGCTAAATGGAGTATTCGACTTCAGCCTTAGTATTTACTTCCTGTCTTTCTTCTGTTGATTTATGTTAGGTCCATCACTGTCTTTTACCTCTTTCCTTCTCTTGCACTCTTTTCTTTTTCTTCTCTTTTTAAAATGTTCTTTGCTGACAGTTTAGCCATTGTGAATCAAAAGTTTGGTGCTCTCCAAAAATATAAAAGTAAATTAAAAGATTATTCCATGGAATTTGTTTTTTTGTTATTCAAAGCTGACGTAAAAAGATGGACTGCACACATTGTAGTCCCTTGAACAGAGCATCCACCTTGCAGTAGTCAGCAAAACATAGCCGACAACTGGAACGTCCAAATTGCCAATCAGATTTGAATATTCAAGCCATGTGATAAGCTACAATATTAAAATGATAATGCTTTTAATATTGCAGAGACAACAGTGTGAACAGGCTGTGAGTGTTCCAACCCAGTCTCATGGCATTTCATGTTCACCAACATGATTTTTAATCTATTGATTCGTGTTGCACAGCACGATTTTAAAAGCAATGTATTTCTACTGGTAATGTGTTTCGTGCCTGCAGCACGTCTTTTTCTCCGGTCGGGTCGTGGAAGACCGGAAGCTTCCGGTCGGGTCGTGGAAGACCGGAAGCTGTGTGGTTCATAAAAAAAATGTCTTATTCAATATCAAGCCACAATTATTGCTTTTATTTTAAATCGTATAATTTAGGACTTTTGTTGCCGTCTGTGAGGAAAATAAATGGGGCTCAGAGCCTCAGAATACTGAAATCTGTATTTTTTAAATCTTTTTTTCCTTCTAATTTGTTATTCTTTTCAAAATAACACACTGTTATTTACTCACCAATAACACACAATTATCCTTGCTTTTATTTATTGGTTTAATTCCATAATCTCTGGCTTTTTTGGCGTCCGTCAGGAACTGAATTGATGGCCGAAGACTACACTACCCATAATCTCCAGCTATCGTTTAGGACTACAGTCCCCCACCCTCCAAGGTTACACCGAGCGTCAAACAGCTGTTTGAAATGGAACGAAACCACGCCAGACTATCCAAAACTGGAATCGAACTCCCCCCCCCCCCCCCCAGAACTACACATGCTGGCTATTGTGTTTCGCAAAATGTTCTATGGGCCGTCTTATTACTTTGTAATTCTACTCCACGACAATTCAGAGGTTAACCTGGTATTTTTACTCCACTACATTTATTTTAGTTACTTTACAGATTCTGATTAATGATGTGAAATATAAACAACCCTTAAATCAGACTTTAGTTACACCTGAGTAAAATTCAGGTAAGGTGATTGTCAAGTGCCAACAATCAGGAGAGATATTTGATAGTTGGTGCTTGAGAAGACTAAACATTTATCTGCGATTGACATGAATGGAAACGAGTAATAAAGTATATTCATTACTCGTTATTCTCTACTAATAGTTAATTAAAGACTGTATATAATTGCTATTTTGCACATCCCTTTCAAGATTTCAAGATTTTCTAAGGTTTATTGACATATCATATACACAACTACGGTGTAGTTATGCAATGAATGAAAAACTTGGGTCGCAGGTTCCTCAACAGTGCATTACGAGACGTCTATCAATATGTGTGTGTACCTCCACCATTAAACTGTCATATTCTGCACATTTCTTATACTATCTACATACATAAGAGTATAATTAATGTGTATAATATCAGTTAAAATAAGTGCTTCAACATTGCAGGAAAGTAATATATTAGACGTTAAGTACTTTGTCAGGCTTAATATTTATCTGTAGATAGATACCCCCAAAGTGTTTTTCTTATTTAAAATAAGACCTTCATCTAAAGTATTCTTTAATGTTTAAATAAAGGTTAATTTGTTTAAACTGTTTTATTGTAGAGATCACTTATAGTATCTTCTTGATTTTTCATATTCTATATTTCTATCATTGACCTTCTACTTTCCCCCTATGCAAGTATGTACTCTTAATATTTATTTAATCAAATATAACACATAAAAACAATAATTCAATAAATGAGGTTAAAATGTTAACATAGGTTCAGGAGCATGGCCACGCCTAAAACTCCACCTCGAACCACGGCCACCCCTATTTATATCCGGCAAAACTACCGGCCACTGCTTGTCTCCATCCTCTCAACCCACCCTCCCTCTCCCTTCTACCCATACAGTTCCCCGTCTGACTCACACCGAGCGATACATCCATCCATCCCTTCTTCCCTCCCTCCCCTCAACATCCCTACATCCCTCATCCCTACAGCCCTCCATCCCTCATCCCTACATCCCTCATCCCTACATCCCTACATCCCTTCATCCCAACATCCTCTGCCCGTCAACATTTATATTCATATACTGTATATACTAACATCTTAATTTCAGGTACCGTCTGGGGGCCCGTAATCAGTCCACGCAGATCATGCCGGAGACGGAACCCCCACTCTGAGTCTCCCATTGCACGGACCGCAGCTCGTCCTCCCAGATCATCCCTTCACCCCCCCTCAAATCATTTACATGTTACTTCAATAAACGTACAAACATCACATTGTTGTGGCGTGGTTCCTACTAGTGAACGTGCTTTAACCACTAGGCGGTGCACACAAGGTACACACAGCCATAATAACTTTGTATTATTAGTGTAGGACACTTATGTATACAACATCTGAAAATGTGTAGTTTTATTCATGCTTTCACATAATTTTACAGCATATTGCTATACTATTTCAGACTCAGTATTTACATTCTTATATTCAAAGAAAATCAGTAATATCTTTAAAAACTACAAGTCCTTTTCTATCAGCTGTGCACCGTTATGGTGTAAATATAACCTATCTATGAATTAGATCAAATGTAAAAGTCAGCCGAATTAGTGTTGATACTGCAAGGAGACGTATTGTGTGAAGAGAAATGGAAGATGTTGTTTAATTGTTGATATATATATGATCCACGTCACGTATTCAGTTTCGGCGGCATTTCTTCCAGTTTTTCCAAAGGTCTTCTCATCAGGGCTCTATAAATAAAGAACTACGGCAGATCTGTAATATGTAATGCAGCCGAACCGTGTATTACAATGCCGTTATGTATGGAATGCCATTCAAGCCAAAATTAAATAAATAATTAAATAAATACATATATATATATGCCTATGAAATCAATTCTGAAATAAATAAATGAGGCAATAAATATGTATACATATACATTTATTTATTTCATGGGACTTTTATTTCATAACGACACATTTATTTATTTCAAGAGACTTTTATTTCATAATGACACATTTATTTAGAGACTTGTATTTCATAATGACACATTTATTTATTTCAAGAGACTCGTATTTCATAATGACATATTTATTTATTTCAGATGACTTGTATTTCATAATCCATCCATCCATCCATCTTCTCCCGCTTATCCGTGGTCGGGTCGCGGGGGTAGCAGTTCCAGCAGAGAGCCCCAAACTTTCTTTTCCCTGGCGACATCAACCAGCTCTGACTGGGGGATCCCAAGGCGCTCCCAGGCCAGCGAAGAGATATAATCCCTCCACCTGGTCCTAGGTCTACCCCTTGGTCTCTTCCCAGCTGGACGTGCCTGGAACACCTCCCTAGGGAGGCGCCCAGGTGGCATCCTAACTAGGTGCCCGAACCACCTCAACTGGCTCCTTTCGACGCGAAGGAGGAGCGGCTCAACTCCGAGTCCCTCCCTGATGACCGAACTTCTCACCTTATCCCTAAGGGAGACACCAGCCACCCTGCGGAGAAAACCCATCTCGGCCGCTTGTATCCGCGATCTCGTTCTTTCGGTCATGACCCATCCTTCATGACCATAGGTGAGGGTAGGAACGAAAATGGCCCGGAAGACCGAGAGCTTTGCCTTCTGGCTCAGCTCCCTTTTCGTCACAACGGTGCGGTAAAGCGACTGCAGTACCGCTCCCGATTCTCCGGCCCATCTCACGCTCCATTGTTCCCTCACTCGAGAACAAGACCCCGAGATACTTGAACTCCTTCACTTGGGGTAAGGACTCATTCCCTACCTGGAGTGGACAGTCCATCGGTTTCCTGCTGAGAACCATGGCCTCAGATTTGGAGGTGCTGATCCTCATCCCAGCCGCTTCACACTCGGTTGCGAACCGATCCAGTGAGTGCTGAAGGTCGCAGACCGATGAAGCCATTAGAACCACATCATCTGCAAAAAGCAGTGGTGCAATCCTTAGTCCACCGAACTGCAGACCCCCTCCCCCATGACTACGCCTCGAAATCCGATCCATGTATATTACAAACAGGATTGGTGACAAAGCGCAGCCCTGGCGGAGGCCAACCCTCACCGGAAATGGGTCCGACTTACTGCCGAGGACCCGGACACAGCTCTCGCTTTGGGAGTACAGAGATTGGATGGCCCTGAGTAGAGACCCCCTCACCCCATACTCCCGCAGCACCTCCCACAGTAACTCCCTGGGAACTCGGTCATACGCCTTCTCCAAGTCTACAAAACACATGTAGACCGGATAAGCGTACTCCCAGGCCCCCTCCAGGATCCTTGCGAGAGTAAAAAGCTGATCCGTCGTTCCACGACCAGGACGGAATCCGCATTGTTCCTCCTCAATCTGAGGTTCGAATTGTATTTCATAATGACTCATTTATTTATTTCAGGGGACTTGTATTTCATGATGAGACATTTCCATTCCTTATATGCAAATAAACGGGGCGTGGTTAGCTCACAGATCCAGAGACCCAGACCAAAGCAACAGCACCACAATACTGACTCAATAGCTTTTGTTTCACACTCCAGTACTCTTAAGTGGTTTGCAAACTGCCAATAAACCAAACCGGTTCAAGAACCATTCTTGTGCTTAACTGATTCTTCTCTGGTCTTATCTGGTCCGCCCAATGCTGCTCTTCTGAGAGCAACCGCTCTGACAGCTCTCTCTAGTCTCTACTGGGAAACAGCTAAAAGTACTTCTGGAGGTAAGCAACGCTACACAATTACACCCAGTCTGAGAGTAAAAGATTTCTCAAAGGTTTTGTTTTGCTTTCTTACAACGTTAAGTTAATGTTAACGTAACCTTAAGTTCGCTAGGGGGCTATTGTTACGAGCTAGCTGTCTTAGCTAACAACAGTTAGCAGCTAACGTTTTCTGCAGTTTGTGTTGCCCCTGAAAAACGTGATGTAGTTATTTAAGGGTATGTTAAATTAACATTATTTTACAAGTTGAGAGAGTTAAGTTGTGTTTAAAATCGTCAATGTAATGCACGTTAGAGGTTTTTAGTTGGACATGAAGTTAGCTAACTCTACCAGGTTAGCATGTTAAGCTGTACTTTCTGTGGCAGCTAGCTTAATACAAAGAGGGGTTTTGTGCTTCATTGCAAACTTTTCTTTGTTAATCTACCTGAAACTGTAGGGACGGTTTGTTTCTACTCAACTATACAGACCATTGTTGAGGAGATGCAAAACATACTGTACATGAGTTGGGTCCAACATATACCTTAAGTAATGTTACTTTGCTGCTAAAAATGAAACATAATTAATCAGAATCTGTAAAGTAACTCCAATAAATGTAGTGGAGTAAAAATACCAGGTTAACCTTAAAGAAAGCCCTCAGGATTATAAAAGACCCCCATCACCCCAGCCACAAACTGTTCTGTCTGCTGTCGTCTGGCAGGCAGTACCGCAGCATCCGGACTAAAACCACCAGACTCAGGGACAGCTTCATCCCACAGGCCAGAAGACTATTAAACACCTGAACTTTGAAACAACGTCCATAACATTCATCTGGCTGCTACTTAGAAATTATTTGTCAAATATATCATATTCCAATCACTTGTATATATACTCTTGTTGCACTATTTACTATTTTTCTTTTTGTATTTACTTGCACTATTTTTTCTGTGTATCACTGTTGGAGGAGCCTGTGACCTAAGGGGGGGGGTGTAGGACACGTTTGATTCCTGTTTTGGTTAGTGTGCCGTCGATGGGATTCATTCCAATTCAAGGTGCTGTTTGACGCTCTGTGTAAACTTTGCGCACTGCCACTCCAACATCCAATCACAAAGCTTGAGGACTAATCACGGGGTTTGTGAAGCAAAGCACATGGTGTAGTCCCAAACGATAGCTGAGGATTCTGGGTAGTGTTCTGCCATCCTAAACTCCGAAAAAATATTTGTTTCTCCGAATCGAAGGGGAAAAATACAAAAGCATTGTACACAATTTAAACCAATCAATGTTGTGTAATTAAGGCGAGACACCCCAGGTGAATTGGGTACTTTTTTTAACTTAAATATATCAGCTAGAAATGTCTCCAGTTAATTACTTACAATTTACTTGCAATTGTTTGTTGTATTACACGTTTACTGAAATAGCATGTTTAAATATGCAAATGATCCATTATCTCATTACATATGCGCATATTTTAACACATTTCAGGAACCGAAATCTGAACTTTGGATAAAGCCAGGTTCAAAATTCTTGTTTCATTTTGTAGTCATATTATCTAAGGCTTTTACTGAAGGGATTTTGGATATCTCTTTTTATCACTCCATAAATCAGAAAATACTGTCAACAGCCCTAAAATATCCATTTTCGCCATGTTTTTAGGTATACAATGTTGTATAATTCAGGCTATGAATGATATATGAACAAACCCTTCTGTAAAAGCCTTCATAATATTGATAGGAATATAACTGGAATGTTTGGTGTATGTAAGTGCAACTGAAGTTGACATTTCTGACTCAGAGTAGGAGAAAAAACTCATTTTGAGAAAACGACCTTTAAAGATTGCAGTGAGGCGCTAGCTAAACCCTCCTGTTCTTTGGATGATAGTTTGCGCATCGACGCACTCCGTGAAGGTATTTCATGTTCGGGGTCATTTGTTTTTTGTATAACGTTGCAAGTTACAATTGTTGTCGTCTTCTCTGTGAACGTTTTTTTCGCCGTTCTTTTGCCATTTTGAGATTTAAATTTCTAGCGGAAAGCTAGCGCCACACTGCAATCTTTAAAGGTCGTTTTCTCAAAATTAGTTTTTTCTCCTTCTCTGAGTCCGAAATTCCCACTTCAGTAGCATGTAGATACACCAAACCTTCCAGTTATATTCCTATCAATATTATGAAGGCTTTTACAGAAGGGTTTGTTCATATATCATTCATAGCCTGAATTATATAACATTGTATACCTAAAAACATGGCGAAAAATGTATATTTTAGGGCTGTTGACAGTATTTTCTGATTTATAGAGTGATAAAAAGAGATATCCAAAATCCCTTTTGTAAAAGCCTTAGATACTAATATGACTACAAAATGAAACAATAATTTTGAACCTGGCTTTATCCAAAGTTCAGATTTCGGTTCCTGAAATGTGTTAAAATATGTGTCTACAGAAGGTCCAGTTGGGATAGACACGGTTCGCCACTGGTTTGGTTGGTTGTAAGAGAGACGCGTTATGTATTAATGTATCATTGGTAGGGTTGGGTATCGTTTGAATTTCCACGATTCTGATTCCGATTCCGATTCCGATTCTACTTTTCGATTCCGGTTCTTAACGGTTCTCAAGTCCGATTCTTTGAGGGGCAGGGTAAAAAAATTATAAATTGCTTCTTCCACCAAAAAAATTACATTTATTCGAGAAACTTTTACACAGGTTAGTTTACAGTAATATTCACATTAATGAGTCTGTTTATATTCACTGCTATATAACTGTAACCTGAGAACTACTGAAGCTACAACAGTCCAACAATCCATTTAAAAACAGTTCTTGTTGAGAAAAACAAGCATATCTGCCTTCTCAGGCATACCGGGAAGAAATGTTTGAACATTTTAAAGTAAAATGCTTCAATCTGGTGCACTTTAAGCAGAATTACTAGAGACTAGATCTAGGGGGTACAACTCTAAACACCCATATGAAAAAGATCGGTTTACATTTTAATAATCAAATAAGTATGTGAACATAATCAGTAACCTACCATAGCCAATAACAAATACATGTAACGTATTTTATTTTTGTTGTTCATTCATATCTTATTTTACTATTTTATTTATGCATATTTTTTTATCTCTCCAGTTTAAAACGATATGTCTGGTTTACTGTCCTATAGTATACATTGGATTAATTTCAAACCTGTTTTATTCCAATCATTATAAAGGAGTGCCTTGGAAATATGTGTTTACATAAATTGTGATCAAAACGTTTGAGACCCACTGAGATAACTTAGACTAAATTGAACTATCTAAACCCTCAGAGTCCTTTACCTCACTGAGCTGTAGTTATCAGCCTCTTAGTCTGACTGGAGAGGACTCTCCCTCCACATCATTGTAGAAACATCTTCTTCTTCCGTTAGAGCAGCTAGCACTAGATGCTAATAACAACAGCGCGTACCGGTGCACCCTCCCTTTCTCCCTCGCTCGCTCCCATGCTCACTCACACTTTGGCTGTGAGCTGCGGGTGCCAGATAAGCCAACATCCCCCATTTTCATCACTTACAGCGCCCATCGTACAGGGCAAATGAAAAGTGTAACCGGGATGAAAAGGGTGTTACATTTACTTAATTATGAATGTTGTTACATCAAGGCCGAAAATTAGGATGAGCCCCAACGGTCAAAACATTTTTTTCCCCTCCCAGAGCTGTCAGCACAGCGCCTCCACAGATCTGGCGCCCTGGGCGAACATCTATAACGCCAGTGTGACGGGCCCGGATGGGCCAGCCCTGGTCTCAGGTTACGCTGTCGGAAGTGTAGGTACAACGCTACATTTCCCGCCCCGCCGCAGTCATACAGTAGGCTACGGAGAGCGGCGAGAAACATTTCCTCAGGCATCGAAAAGCGGAACCGAAATTCACATGTCTAAATGATGCCGTTGGAATCGAAATGTTGGAACCGGTTCCGAACCGGAACCGGTTCTCGGTACCCAACCCTAATCATTGGTGCTCGAGTTGACTGCCTGAACTAGCTCGCAGGCTTCGCCCCATTTAATAAGTTGGAACTCAGCTTGTTGTGGGAGTTGTTTCAAAATGACAATTGTATTACTATTTTGGGGCGGCAGGAGCTCAGGAGTTGGAGCAGGGGTGTCAAACTCATTTTAGTTCAGGGGCCGCATACAGTGGGCCGGACCAGTAAAATCATAGCATAATAACCTATAAATAACGATAACTTCAAACTGCTCCCTTTGTTTTGGTACAAAAAGTACATTCTGAAAATGTTCACCTGAAATGAATATAGATTATGAATTTAACTTCTGTTAGACAGTATGCAAAAATGTATGGCATATAGCTGTCTAACAGAAGTTAAATTCATTTCTCACTTATTCTGACAATGTACTTAACCTCAAATAAAAGAACCCAATGAAAATAGTTGTTAAATAATAGTGAAGTCACGTTGTAATAACAATAACTCATCTCTCTCGAGTTTTCTTTTTGAGCTTTGCCAAAAGCCACTGTGTCAAGTATCCTACTTGGGTTGCCGTACAAAGTTGTCCAATATGGCGGACCATCTCGCACATGCGCACTGCAGATAGGGCAGGGCGGCAGATCGGGTAGTGACACAGCCTACCAGATCGGCCAAATTCTGAATGTATTGAAACTCCAGACTCAACGTAAGAGCTTGAGCCTCTTCGGGGGGGTGCTAACATTTAAACATACACTTCATTCTTTACTTTGTCCGAATATTCGGCCCGCGCGGGAAGGGGGGAGGGGGGGGGGGGGGCGTAGTAATCAGCAGCGAACCGCTTCAACTCGTGTATTTCGGTGTATTCACGGCAACGCGGGACGCACGCCGATAGACACAACTCCCCGTACCAGCTCACAATCCAGCACTACTGTATGACGTCACACAGGAATCAAGCCCATCTCCATGCCCCTCATCAGCCCAAAATCCCCAGTCTCTATCTCTGACGAAAAAGGCAACACTGACTCAGCAATAAATTAGTATCTAGCTGCTGTGTCCGGAACACCTTAATCGGAACATACTTGTCACTACCAACCATTGATACAACGGCTTCCGTTATGAACGGCTCAAAAACAGCAGCCACATCCAAGTCGGCACAAACCAGCTTCTTATCAGGCACCATGCCCGATCCTACACCCTGCGGCTTTTTAACCAAAACGGCAGAACAACACATGGCTGGAGCATGTGATGAAGAACGAGGCTTCCCCTCAGGTTCCAGCAACGGACACTGCTCCTTCCAATGACCCTCTTCTCGGCAATAATGACATTGGCCCACTCTGTTGCCCTCGGATCGCCCCGGACCTGCAAATCTACGGGAGGAGCCTGGTGAAAACTTTGCACCACAGCGGGAATAGCCACCATCTTCTCCACATCTCCAATCACCCCTAGACCACTTCTCTGTAAAACTGCCCTTATACGTCAACACAAAATCATCCACTACTTCAGCAGCTCTAAGCGCGGTGGAAGGTTTCTGCTCATTTACATAAGTGGCCACCAGTGTTGGGCAAGTTACTTCCAAAATGTAATATATTACATATTACTTATTACTCTCTTTTGAAAGTAATAAGTTACATTACAATATTACTGTCTCTGAAATGTAATGAGTTACACTACTTTTTAGTAACTTTTTAGTTACTTTCACCAAAATAACCGCAAAAGAATGGCTAGGTACTTTGAAAGCACTTTGAATTGCCTTGTGTTGAAAAGTGCTATATAAATAAACTTGCCTTGCCTAGGTATTTTAAATGCTAAAATGTAGTTTAGTGCAGCTCATTATACATCCAGTGAAGGGCAATGTGGTATAGCATAACAACTGTGTAGGCCCTTAAAGAGCCTGTGACAGCATCCCAACAACTGTTGTGCAATGAAATATTGGGCTACTAGTAATCTCGAACCGTCAGTTTAAAAAAGAAAAAGCGATACCGTTCCGTTAAATATCAATAATTTCGAACATCGCGGGGAAATTCCTTCGACTCATTTTGAAATTTTGGGGGAAGCCGGAAGTGACGTCAATGCGGGAACGCTTCACTGTGCGGCGAGAGAGCCAAACACGGACAAAGTGTGTTGTCATGCGTAGAAATGGTGAATTACTGAGTTTAGGCACGTTAATAACGTTTTAATGAAGTTGACTACAGTATATTCATATTTGTCAGTGCTTTCATGTCAATTCGGCGAACATAAACATAAATGATCGTGGTGAAGATGATGATTACATTAGGATTAAAAATCGGTAGTGAGAGCTACTGAATTTCCTCCCGTAGGATGTGATATAAAAACAAATCGATTATTTTTGTAGTTGTAAACTCAAGTGGATGAAACTACATTTATTAGTGCTTTCATGTCAATTCGGCGAACATATGATACATTAAATGATCGTGAGAATGATGATTAAAAATCGTTTGTTTGTGCCGGTCTGCATTTCCTGATGAGAAAACAAACCGATGCTTTTTGTAGTTGTAGTACACCAACATGGATTAAACGTGTGGTTTTTTCACCACAATGTTGGGGAAATTAATGGATAAAATGCACGGATTATTATTATTATTATTCCCACTCCGATCGGGACACTAGGTCCACCGTTTCCCCGCAGCGAGGCTCCCCCCGTTGACAGTTTACGTGGGCTGGGTGCAGTGGCGGACTGGCCATCGGGACGAATCCCGATGGGCCGGTACCGAAGTGGGCCGGTCGGATAAGTCACTAGCACATCCCCCATAGGCGGCGCGTGAGGCTCAGGTTTGGGAAGGCTAAATAACTTTTTTTACGCCTCCGGCGTCTATAGAAAAGAGATCAACTCAGTGTGCGGAGTTGAAATCTCTCAAGTCATATTACAGGATAAAGGAAATACAGTTTAAACTGCCGTATGCAGAGAAGACGCCGACGTGTCGCACTTTTCATTCATATTACATCATCAATCAGATCATCGATCATATAATATCATAATATATCATATATCTTATCTGAGTCAGCTTCTCCAGCCGTATCTGGCCGTGCAACACTCACAGTGTCACATACTGTATGCAGAAGTATTATTTTAAGCAACACATTATGTTGACGAAACACTCGAGTCAAATGTAATTAAAGTCAGATCCACTCGTGTCTTAGACGTGAACGCGCTCTCAGCTGGAGAGAAACCCTGGCTTGATTTACCGAGTTGATAACCAGCGTCGTAGGACCGCTTAGCGAGATCTCGTTTGTTAGTTTGTTGTTGTTAGTTTGTTTGTTACTCAAACATATCCAGGGTCTGTTGAACTGGCTTCGTAGCACAGGGCACAGGTGGCTAGCAGCGCTAATGTCAAAGACACAGACATTGCATTATATTTGTATTTTACCAGGATGCAGTGACACAAATATTTACATATTTACATTTACTATCTACAGCACCCGCCGCCCCTGACATCCCCCACTCCCCCCGTTGACAATTTACTAGCGGTACCGAAGTGGGCCGGTCGAGAGTCCCGGGATGATTTTTAGTCCCAGTCCACCACTGGCTACATGACCGTATGATCGCCCATATTGACGCACCTAATTCCTAAACTTCTAACAGATACAACATAAAGCGATCCTTCAGCCTCATATGAGCTCTCAGACACGTTCAACATTAAACTGTCATCGCTGTCTGAGCTTGCTGCTGTGTGCGCCATCGTGCGTTTGCATGCAGATGCTGGGATCCTGAACGGTGCAGCTGGAGCGCTGTGCCCGCAATGACGTCACACATAATTTGGCGGGACTTGAAGAATCCCCGAGAAGATCTAGAATATGGTCAACATTGAAGGGCAGATTAATGGTTATCAAAGTACAAATATCCAAAATCAGTTCAGTAACGGTTTTCAAGGGGACAATATTTACTCAAATTGATGGGTTTGGATGATGGGGGAAACTCGTGTCACAGGCTCTTTAAGGCTACTAACAACTTGTATTGCACGGTTTAGTTGAATACTCGATTCTGATTGTAAATTCTTAACATGTGACACGTTGTTAATCCAGCAATACAGACCACTGTCAAGGACTATGATGAAGGTTGCTAAGGAGGATCAAGAAAGATAAATGAAAATAGGTTAAAAGACGGAGCGCTGGACGTCAGATAAATCACCAGAAGAAGGCAGACAGGAAGTAAACAATAACAGGACACGGAATGGGCTCTGTAGTGTGTTTAGTATATGGCCGTGTACAGGCCCGGTTCCAGAACAAAATGACTCAGGGTGGATCTGAGGTTACAGGGGGCGCAGCAGTAGCAGGTTTACATGAGCAATAGTGGCCGGCAACAGCAATGAAAAATAGCATTGATGGTCCCAATGAACAGATTATGGCATTTGTTATGTTTTGAAACCAAACAAGTGAGAACATTTCAAGTGAGTTAAAAGTGCAATCCTGAAATATTTCATATCGTCCAAAGTGGACTATGGCAAAGAAAAGCACAAAAGCTTCAAAACTGTACTAATAAAACAAAGGAGAACATATTGTAAATCAAGGCAAATATTATTTAAACCAGCTCATGGTTTGAAATAGCAAACATTGAAAAGCAAAAGTATTATTAAAACCATGTACTAAATCATCACTTTGGTCCCATCATATACTCTGGGAAGAGAATATTTACTGTGCTTGAAAACTGGTATCACATCATCATGTGAGGTTGACTTTGTGACCTGGAGAACATTTCAGCTGCAACATCAGCTTGTTGATAAGCTTGGGATATGAGATCTTTGTGTAGCCATTCGTGGTGAAGGCATCTGTGCTATTGTCTGCATTATTTTTGACCCAACATTTCTACAGGCATGGCAGAATATGGCACTATTTTCACATGAATATTCTAGCCCTTGTCTATTTTTATACCACGAGCTGCAAAATGGCCACCTAACTCCACTGTACAGGCGGGTACTTGTTTAGATATACCTGGGCAGGCTCTGTTTTGCTGTGGTATCCTGGCACCTGCGGGCCGCAGAGGGGCGGCGTAGTTTCGGGCGACAAAGACTGCTGCTCCGGGGGCGAGGGCGGCGAGTCAGGCGGGAGTAAGCTAGTGTCCACAACGGAGGGTAACGTGATGTCCCCATCTGACCTGTTGCTACTGTCTGCAGTAGATGCAGTGTTGCTGGCGTTTAGTGATGGTTGCTTTAAACATTTTCGTATAAATGATTATCCAAAGATGTGTGTCACTGCTGTAGAAGCACTTTGGAAGTGATACACGCGCAGCGGACACAATTTGTTGTTTGTATTTTTCGCTCCGTTCTCTTTTTTAAATAGAGGGTGCATAACATTCAACTGCCCCGAAGATCCCGACGCGAAGCCTGAAGGGTAAACACCAGGTTTACTAATCTACCCGCACAATTTGTCTCCGGTGTCGGAATATCTCACTATGTTAGTACATTCTTAAAAAACAAAACACCATTTCATTTCGGGTTAAAATGTGTTGTAACTGCGTTACTGAGCATTGTAACGGGTAATATATTACCCACATTTCATTAGTAATGCGTTACATTACTTCGTTACAGCAAAAAGCAATATATTACTGTAACTCCGTTACTTTTGTAACGCGTTACACCCAACACTGGTGGCCACACGCTGAGGGATAACATCTTTAAATTGTTCCAATACAATGAGTTCACAAAGACCGTCAAAACTGGCAACCTTTGCTGCCGCGCACCACCGCTGAAAATGAGAAGTCAAATCACGGATAAACTCCACATGTGTCTGCTTATCCCCCTTGACCCAACTTCTGAACTTTTGACGATATGCTTCAGGAACCAGTTTGTATGATTTTAACACTGCTGATTTTACTCTAGCATAGTCCAAAGCATTTTCACCACAAACAGCTGAATAGGCCTCCTGTGCTCGCCCAGTGAGTGCACACTGAAGTAACAGCACTTTGTCCGAATCTGACCAGTTTCTTGCCTCTGCTATGCGTTCAAATAGAGTAAAACATTTCAGGGTCACGCTCATTAAACTTTGGCACTAACCGCAAGTAAGAAATAATATCGCCACTACCTGATGCCGACCTATCAGAACCATCCTCCACCGGAGAAAGCTTGCCCTCTCCAATCAGCCGTAATCTAGCATATTCCACCTCATATTTCATCTTTTCCACCTCCAGCACCTTCTCCACCTCTAAACGCTTCTCTACCTCCTGCTGCTGATCCCTCAACTACAACTGCAACTTCTCCTGCTCCAACCTCAACTGCAACCTCTCCTGATCCAACCTCAACCTCTCCTGATTAAACTGCATGGCCAAAAGCTCCTTTTGCTGCTCGAACGTCAAACCAGCTGTCTGAACCACTACCGGCACGACCCCTGCCGCACCAGACTCACTCTTCTGCAACACACCCTGCTCAAACAAAGATGACACGAAGACAGCTTTAATCTCATGTTTCCGCTTGCTCCCTACAACAGGAATTTCATAATGCTCTGCTATTTCGACCAACCTTCTGGCAATCATCTAAGAAAGACACTGAGGGCGTATCCACAAACGCCGACAAAGAAGCCATAATATATTACCTATACCCAATCAGAAAGCAAAGTATTAAACTGTAAACACGCATGGGCAAAAGACAAAACCCAACAGAGAATTTTCCCCCTAACTGCCTAACCAAAATCTTACTAATCTCACATAGTCTTCATGTAGCTTGCGGCGGGTAATTACGCACTGGAACCCGGCGGAGTTACGGAGCGACCTGCGCGCAGGTATCACCAAAAAATCACGCGGATGTGCCCCCGAGACAGCTGTTTGAAAACACAACACTATGAAAAGAAAAAACAGACGCAACCCAAGGGGAAACGCCACTTAAGCCTAGCGGAGAAAACTCTTTACAAAAACGTAACAAGCAACAACATCTTACCTTCTGATTGGCACACAAAACCTGACGACACTAAAGCTTCCTGAAACCCAAAAAACATGATTTGTCCCCCAAATAGCAGCGCCGAGCCAGCACACAGCTGGACCACATCAACTAATTAGCTGCTCAAATGACGCCATACACAAACTTTTAACCAAATAACCCAACCCGGACGAGTCCCCATTTGTTATGACCCGGCTCAAAAGGCCACAAAAAGGGGAGACACACCATGTCGATGGTTAACAAAAGATGTTTATTTAAGACAAACAAATCAAATCAAAACCAGTATGAAGTGTGGATGTCAGTGGTATCAGTAATGTAAATGCAGGGTGAGGGTTGTATGGACATGTATGTGTGTTGAAGTGCACAAAGTAAAGCAACTGGAGAAACTCATAATATACTCAACAAAAACCGGGGTGCCTGCAGGGAGAAGCAAAGAGAGAGCAGAGAGGCATTAATAAGCTGCAGGGCACCTGGGTCAGGTAGCCTGAGTTACTGCAATCAATGCAATCCCCAATCACCACAGCACAGACAGGACAGCCAACTCCTCTCTACTGATGAACCCACAGTGGCATCACAATCCGAATAACGATTGAAACCCGAATAGTACTCCAACGAACAAATATTCGGATATTCGGGTACAGCCCTAGTATGTATACATAAATACTAGTGACAGTGACGTGAGCAGTTATGTGGAGATGTGACATGCAACGCGGATGTAAAGAGAATGTCGTTGTCGTTTCCTGAATGATAGCAGGTTGCTTACGGTTGTGACCATAGGTTGTGACCCGTTATCCCTCGGTATACCCTAGTCAGCGCCCCTAGTTACACCAACAGCGTGCGATTACCGTACAGCCAATCACAATGCGTGACATCATTGGTAAGCGACAGACCCTTGCGGAATTAATAAAGTTGTTGATTGATTGATTGACCCCGAACATATATGGTAGGGTGAACACATATGGTACTGACACCGGTTCAAGTCCCGAACAGACCAAGTTAAGCAGCGTGGACTGGTACTTGCACTTCTCAAATGCACCTCCTGCACTGCAGTGGAGCCCTTGAGCAAAGTGCCATATATGCCATGCTCCCCGGGCGCTGTGTAATAGCTGCCCACTGCCCCTAGTACTGAATCTGTGAAATGCAGAGGTCAAATTTCACTGTGTGTGTGTGTGTGTGTGTGTGTGTGTGTGTGTGTGTGTGTGTGTGTGTGTGTGTGTGTGTGAAAAATAAGGAGGGTTTAATTTGAATCCTCCGTTTTATTTTTTTCTATAACAGCAACATTTCTAATTTTTTAAGGGGGGGTGATGGCGACATACAGTTTCCAATTTTGGTTGAACTTTACCTTGAACTGTACTGAGCATTTTCCTGAGTCTGTGTTCTGTACCCCCCCCCCCCCCCTTCAGAGTCACTGTGCCTCTATCTGTCAAACATTGGTCACACAAACTTCAAACCAGAACCAGCGCTCCAGATGCCAGACAGACAAAGAGAGAGCTGTGTTAGCCCTAATTTAAAATAACGCTGCAATTTAAAGAATTCATCATTTTTCATTTCAGATTTAATCATCTGAATAAACAGGAATTAATGAAAGAAGGAGCCACAGGGGTTTGAAGGGAGAGGTGGAAGGTCGGCCTAATAACTTAGTTCTGTTTGTACAGTGCTCCCCTTAATCTCATTATATATTAAACTGCAGCTAGCAGTATGTAAGGAAATGTAGCAATTGAAAAACACCAGAAAATGAAACACATTTCAACTAATGAAAAGTTTAGAGTAATGAAGTAATGACACAGTGCGTCACTGAGGCGCCTGAAATATCGCTTTTTCAGAGCGGAGGGGAATTTCACTTCAACTGTTAAACTGTCCATTAACCATAAACACAGCACTACTCTAAACATGGGGCATTTTCCTGGGGGGCTCTCGCCAACTGAGCCTGGAAACTGTGATGTCTGTGGCTGGAAATCCAGAGACTGCAGCCAGCAGCGGGGCTGGGGGGGTTACTGTGTGATTGGGACATTTGGCCAACCTCTAACCCTTAAGTAAGAATTGTCAAAATAAAAAAAGCAGAAACATCCTGATGTGTTGGCCAAGCTCCAAAAAATACTGGACCCTACATTTCCCATGATCATTTATTGTAATACATTTTTTAGTTTGAAGTCGTCCAAGCAAATAAATATGACTTTTTCAAATCTAGATAAAGCTTCCGGCAGAGCTACAGATGATATTAAAAAAATATTTTAAAGGCTGAATACCTCTCGTTTTTTGGTTTTTAATAAAAGGTTAATTTATTCTATTTTGGCAACACACTCTCACTCCCTGAAGGTCCAAGAGCGACGCTTGGTCAGGGTCCCGTGGCGTGCAGTTGGGACGCGCCGAGGCTCCTTCAGCTTCATAAACGGACGCAAAGAGCTTTCAACTGATTGCAATGTATTCCCATCGGCGGCGGTATTTGACGCTCATGGAAGCACCGCACCCGTTTATGTCGGCAGCTCTTAAAGGCAATGTGAGCGTCCATTCCCATTGGATAACGGAGAATTGTACACTCGGAAGTAAGTATTCTCCTTACTGTGGATTGATTTTACAGTGATATCTCCACTACTCATCAACTCAAAAACACCAGATTACCTTTGTTAATTAAACGACATTGATTGGTTTAAATTGTGTACAATGCTTTTGTGTTTTTCCCCTTCAATTCTGAGGAACAACTTGTTTTCTCTGAAATGTGGAGCGCCAAAGAGACTACACTACCCACAATCCCCAGCTATTGTTGTGACGACGCCTGTCGGCTTTGCGACAAACCCCGTGATTAATCTTCAAGCTCTGGGATTGGATGTTGGAGTGGCAGTGCGCCAAGATTACGCCGAGCGTCAAGCTCTTTGAAATGGAACGAAACCACGACAGACTATTCAAAACTGGACTCGAACGCCCCCCCAGAACTACACATACTGACTATTGTGTTTCGCAACATGTTCTCTATGGCACGTCTCTACTGGGAATTGTAGTTTTAAAATACGTTTTTGTTTTTCCCAAAATTAGAAGTTGAGAGTATTAAACTGTGTACAGCCCTGGAGGTTTAGGCGATAGGAAACAAATTGGTGTGTAAACATGTAATTACTAAATGGGTGAAAATCGCTTGTATCCATAATGGGCAGCATTCATATATACCCACATGACAGCTCATTATTACTTTGTAATTCTACTCCACGACAATTCAGAGGTTAACCTGGTATTTTTACTCCACTACATTTATTTTAGTTACTTTACAGATTCTGATTAATGATGTGAAATATAAACAAGCCTTAAAGCAGACTTTAGTTACACCTGAGTACAATTCAGGGAAGGTGATTGTCAAGTGCCAACAATCAGGAGAGATATTTGATAGTTAGTGCTTGAGAAGACTAAACATTTATCTGCAGATCTCTATAAAGTATATTAATTACTCGTTATTCTCTACTAATAGTTAATTAAAAACTGTATATAATTGCTATTTTGCACATCCATTTCAAGATTTTCAAAGGTTTATTGATATATCATATACACAACTACGGTGTGTATCGCTAAACAAGGAAATCACACCTCCACGGAGCTTAGCGCGATTCACAACGTCCCGACTGGTCCCGACCAATCAGAGCACACTGGGCTCACAGGGAGAGGGAGGGAGGGAGGGGGGGCCAAGAGCTGCAACGAGCCGTTTAGTGGAGAGAGTGAATACTGCTGAATACACATACTTTACAGAGATGCTGTATGCGAAACCAATGTGAGTTTGGAAAATTGCACAGAATAAATCTATTCTAGTAGACAATGGAATTATGATCAGTGGAAATGGCCATGACATGTGACCTTTAAACTGTCATATTCTGCACATTTCTTATACTATCTACATACATAAGAGTATAATTAATGTGTATAATTGTTAAAATAAGTGCTTCAACATAGTTAACATTGCAGGAAAGCAATATATTAGACGTTAAGTACTTTGTCAGGCTTAATATTTATCTGTAGATAGATACCCCCAAAGCTTTTTTCTTATTTGAAAGAAGACCTTAACCTAAAGTATTCTTTAATGTGTTAATAAAGGTTAATTAGTTTGTCTGTTTTGCACATCCTCATATTAATATCTTTGTACATCGTGCACTAAACTGTTTTATTGTAGAGATCACTTACAGTATCTTCTTGATTTTTTATATTCTATATTTCTATCATTGACCTTCTACTTTCCCCCTATGAAAGTATGTACTCTTAATATTGTTTCCATCAAATAACATTATTCAACAAAAATAATTCAATAACGTGCTTTAACCACTAGGCGGTGCACACAAGGTACACACAGCATACTAATAATAACTTTGTATTATTAGTGTAGGACACTTATGTATGTATAACATCTGAAGATGTGAAGTTTTATTCATGTTTTTACATAATTGTACAGGATATTGTTATACTATTTCTCATGTTTTACTTCTACACATTAATAACTGGGATCCAGTTGAGGTGGTTCGGGCACCTAGTTAGGATGCCACCTGGGCGCCTCCCTAGGGAGGTGTTCCAGGCACGTCCAGCTGGGAAGAGACCAAGGGGTAGACCTAGGACCAGGTGGAGGGATTATATCTCTTCGCTGGCCTGGGAGCGCCTTGGGATCCCCCAGTCAGAGCTGGTTGATGTCGCCAGGGAAAAGAAAGTTTGGGGCTCTCTGCTGGAACTGCTACCCCCGCGACCCGACCACGGATAAGCGGGAGAAGATGGATGGATGGACATTAATAACTGATTTGTAAAACATCACAGACAGAAAGGTATATCCGTCATTTAATGGTAAGCTATTGAAATTGTGATTCCATAGGTGTGTCTCCCATCACCCAAAACCCCTGACTATTCTCTCAACTCAGTATTTACATTCTTATATTCAAAGAAAATCAGTAATATCTTTAAAAACGTGCATTGCGGCTAAAACATCCAATCAGCGAGCTGAGGATCTTTCCTACGTCTGTTTCCGGTATTGTTCCTGTAATGAGAGTTCACATTTATTGAGGGTGGAATTGACTACACATCTTCAGAAACATAATTTGCTTCAGATATAACTCATAGCAAATAAAGTATACAAATATAAGTAATAAAAAGATAAAACACTGATATGTAATTTACGTTAGAATAAATAGAATGGTTTTGAATAATAGATGAGAGTAAAATCTACGTCACTTTACAGCCCCGCCCACTTTTTGGAAACCAACGCTGTCATTTGAACGGCGATCAAGCCTGAAGCCACAGAGATCTTCTTCTTAGAGGAAGTACAGAAACACGTAACTCTGGATGTGTTTTAATGTTGGAGGTGCAATAAACGAGACAGCAGCTTTTTGGCATGTTAAAACTATTATTTTCTGCCTCGCTCATGAGAGTAACAGCTGGCGAAATTACAGCCTCGCCCACTGATTTTAATTTACCATATATCGAGCCCGATTCTCGATTTCAAATGTGTGCTCTAAAATGATATTTATAAATGACTATTATCATTATTATAAGCAAGACAATAAATGGCAAAGATATGTAGAAAATAACCGTATTTAAGATACGTTCATAACTAACGTAACGTGGGAGAAAATACGTTTCTAGCTAAACGTAATTGAGAATGCAATTTAGTTCTGTGGGAACGTAATTTTTAGGAGACAGGGTTGGACTTTTTTTGTATGAATTTATGTTTCATCCAATCACAGAGCTTGTTGACTAATCATGAGGTTTGTCAAAGCGGACAGGCGTTGTCACAACAATAGCTGGGGATTGTGGGTAGTGTTGTCTCTTTGGCGCTCCACATTTCAGAGAAAACAAGTTGTTTCTCAGAATTGAAGGGGAAAAACACAAAAGCATTGTACACAATTTAAACCTATCAATGTCGTTTAATTAACAAAGGTAATCTGGTGTTTTTGAGTTGATGAGTAGTGGAGATATCACTGTCAAATCAATCCACAGTAAGGAGAATACTTACTTCCGGGTGTACAATTCTCCGTTATCCAATGGGAATGGACGCTCACATTGCCTTTAAGAGCTGCCGACATAAACGGGTGCGGTGCTTCCATGAGCGTCAAATACCGCCGCCGATGGGAATACATTGCAATCAGTTGAAAGCTCTTTGCGTCCGTTTATGAAGCTGAAGGAGCCTCGGCGTGTCCCAACTGCACGCCACGGGACCCTGACCAAGCGTCGCTCTTGGACCTTCAGGGAGTGAGAGTGTGTTGCCAAAATAGAATAAATTAACCTTTTATTAAAAACCAAAAAACGAGAGGTATTCAGCCTTTAAAATATTTTTTTAATATCATCTGTAGCTCTGCCAGAAGCTTTATCTAGATTTGAAAAAGTCATATTTATTTGCTTGGACGACTTCAAACAAAAAAATGTATTACAATAAATGATCATGGGAAATGTAGGGTCCAGTATTTTTTGGAGCTTGGCCAACACATCAGGATGTTTCTGCTTTTTTTATTTTGACAATTCTTACTTAAGGGTTAGAGGTTGGCCAAATGTCCTGACCAAGCGTCGCTCCTGGACGTTTAGGGAGTGATAGTGTGTTGATTTTGGACCTTTTGTTCAGATCACATGATCTGATTGCTACATTGTAAGCTAATGTTTTCAAGATCCAGAATTTTGAAGGGCCCCTTTAAAATGTGCAATTATAAAGGACCCCTGGTTCCTACGACGGTTTGTTTTGGTTCATTGTTATATCATTTCTTACAAATGCTTAATATCCCTTAAATGTGTACAACCCAAGCTGGAAGGTTGTGTAAATCAATAAACTTTAATAATTCATTATAAATGGTATAATAAAAACCAAATAGAAAACAAAAAACTGGATAAACACCATCTAAGGTCATGTGACCTGATGTAAAGCTCCGGAGCAGCTGCAAATGTGTCTTTGAATTGAAATGTTTGTTGACTCTATTACATTAGTTTAAACGTTGAACACAGATTGCATCACAGAGGTTTCATGCTGCCTCTGTAATTTATTCAATTACTATCCCATTAACTTTGTGAATTGTTAGTGATAAAATCAATATGCAGATTAATGAGGCGGATCATGTACAGGCTGTTTATTCCAGAGCTTGGTCGATCAGATGTGTCATTAATAAAATCCGATTACTCTGTGAGGTAATTCTCCTTAATGTGACTATAGCGCTACAGGACTGCAACAGTGGATAGGAAATCTGTCACTCACTTTTTTGTTTAACCAAAATGCTGTGTGTTTGTGTTGGATAACATCCACCGGTGTAAGATGATTTTGGGCCCAACAGAAAATATGTGCTTGGCTCAGAAAGTGTAATGTTTTATTGTTCAGCTCGATGTTCTGCAGGTGTTAACTGTATTCTTATTCTCAGCGTCCAGGAAAGAGAAGCTTAAAAAGGAGACTAAATGGAGTCTCTGGAGGTTCAAAATTGGTACTTTAATTAATAAAAAAGGCGCGGTAAAGTCACAAACAGGATTGTTCATTCAGAAGAGAAAGTCTGCTGCTTTCTCTCCCAGGTGGTGGCCGTGCAGAAGAGAGCTTACAAGCATTCGTCCTTCCCGCTTGCTCGCTGTTCGCTCCTCCTCTCTGTGAGCTGTAGTGACGTAAGGGACTTCCCCCTCTCGTTCTCCTGTGTCCGATATCGCGTTAAACAGAGGATTTCGACATTTTACATTCATTGCTTACTTCCACATGCCTTTTCTCCTCCTTATCTCTTTCATAACTTTATATGTAATACATGTTAACGGCGTCAATAGCCACTTTAATGATACTAATGGGCGGTAGTCCCGGATGTCGTCATGAAGGATTTTCAGAATAAAAGCTTAACAACTGGACGCACAAGAACTTCTGGGTTTTCAGTATAAAACGGCATTTAAACTGACGGTATGTTTAGGGTACATTATGCTATCAAAACATTGATTTTAATTTCTAACACAGGCCACAGAATGACCAGACATAACTTTGATATATTTGAAAATGTAATAGTTTCAGCTTTTCTACAGTTGTTGACCAAACCATTTACCATTGTTGATCGATATTCACGAAATGTTTAACTGTTGAAATTACTTATCTAAATTATTCAAAAAGCTCTGAAACTTTTACATATTTTAAAATACTTTTTAATGGGTCCTCTGGATTTTGAAAAAAAAAAGTTGATTGTATACCAACATTTTTAAATAGTAGATTGAAAGAGCTAAGTTTAAGAAATGTGTGGAAGTGGGCAGTGCTGCTTAATTTACCATCAGAACATTACACACAAGATTCACAGTCACAGTAACAGTCTTTAGTGATAATAAAGGTATTAAACATTTAAAGTGGACGTAAGACCAACTGACTGTATTCTACGTGCATTATCAGCAAAGCAGCATATCACATAAACAATAGCACAATAACTAGAACTGCATGTTTCTTCTGATGCTTGTTCATGTTAATAATAATAATAATATAAATGTTTTCTTTCTCTCAAAATTATTATGGTTGCTAGCCAGAATCTTTGTAGCTTTGCTAGCAGTGTTGTGTCTTGTTTCTTTATTCATAAAAGCCATAACAATGCTATTTCTTTATCGTGTAGCCAGATGGAAGTTTTAACATTTAAAATAGCATTTTCTTTCTTTTTCGAGATGCTTAGACATAGTGTTCCGCACCTCAGTCAGTGTAAGAGTCCACTGTGTGTGTGTGTGTGTGTGTGTGTGTGTGTGTGTGTGTGTGTGTGTGTGTGTGTGTGTGTGTGTGTGTGTGTGGTGTGTGTGTGTGTGTGTGTGTGTGTGTGTGTGTGTGTGTATCTGTGTATCTTTCTAAATGCCAGCTAGTACCTTGCACACCTTGTATCTACTTCATTTTGGATGTTTCTCTGATGTTTTAAAGCAAATTCCCTCTACATGCATGTATTATTTATCCAATATCTTATTTAGTAAACCAATATATTTAGTTTGAGTTGTTCTGTTAATAAAACGAAAGGCAACAAGCACTGAAGTAGGCCTTATACTATAAGCCTGCAAGATATTCCTGTGAAACCACAATTATCATGTATGCAAAGAAACGTGCAGAAGTACGTTAGCTAATGAAATGCAAAAACAAGGCTGTATTATTTCAAATAGTTTCACTGAAGCAGACCTGAGCTCTCAGGTTTTAAAGCAGCCAGCCAGAAGATACAGGACAGCTAGCTATATTATTGGAATTCTTCTCACATTTCAATTTCTATTTGTGCTTTATTTTTACGGTAGGGCTCATGGCACCGGAGACAATTCCCATCAAGCCTCATTCATGATTCATTAGATGTCTCATCATCGATATCAAAAGTCCCATCCAGCCTGACCTTCTGCATGTGTTCTTTGTGCTCTGTAAAGCGAGCAGTTGCAGAAAAGATCTCCAAACATTAGGAATTCTGAGCGACTGTGGAACATGGCATCTCTCGTGAGCTCAAACTGGTCTGTATTGTGTTGTATGTGTGCATGCACAAACACAGCACTGCTCCCATGCACCCCCTCCTGATTTTTGTTCAACATACAAACTAACTCGGGTCATATATGACGACATCTATTTGTGTGTGTGCACATGCATGTACTGTTTGTGTAATTATAACTTGTACAGTCCAGTACCTGTGTTCTGTGTGAGGGAATGCAGAATATTGTTTGTGGCTGCAGGTCACCACAGAGTCACATCAGTTCCACTTCAACACCTGCAGATCTGAGGTCAGCCCGCGGTGGTTGAGCGTGCACCGTCACATGACGCCTACCCCCACCCCCCTTACCTTGCAACCCCCTCACCTTGGCCTTTTTGTCCAGCTCTACCTTCACCAGGGTAGAAGTGAGTTGATGGATAGGGAGCGACAGCATGTGACCCACAACTCAACTCTTTAATGTGCAGCTATTCCCCCCCCACACACCCGCCTACTCATGTGACAGGGCAACTTTACTACGAACACCGTCAATATGCAAACCCCCCATGCTTCTCAATAAATGACACGGAGGAAACATGCAGGAGACGTTTACTTACATTTTCTTTTTGGGGCTTTATGTCACAGTATTTACTATAATAATATAATAATAATATGAGTCTGAATCACTGTTACTCATTCTCATGTGGAATATTTTTTATTTATTAATGTCTTAATTGTTTTTAAGAAATGGAAAAATAAAGAATGAAATATGTTCTTAATAAGATATTGTTCATATAGTATGTTCCAATATGTTATTACATAATCATTATCACTGCTAAGGTTACACTTTTATTTTTAACACAATTAAATACAATTATTTTGTTTGTCTGTCAACATGATTACACAAAAATGACTCTCCATAATTGTGTATGGAACTAGGTAGGCTTGGCAGGGGGATGAAGTCGTTACAATTTGGAGGAGATCAGAACAACAGGGTGGATACACACATTACTCTTATATATTCTACATTTTGTTTTTCACTTATGAAAATAGCCTTGTTCCAGAACTGCCCTTTACCAAGGTCATCCAGTTTATATCTGAGTAATATAAAGCATTTTTCTAAGACAGGAAGAACATTTGTTTTTGCCCATACAGAAATCCCATTTACCCTTGTACTATAAAATGAAACTAATGAAATAAAACTGCACTTTATCTTACAAGTAAATGCAATGTTCAGAAATAAAACATCTTGCTTGCTTATTTGTTATCGTGCATTTAAGCCTTGAGCACTTATACTATCATACTCTAATAACGGCTGTGTATTACGAACACAGAGCAATGTTCTTCTAGTAGGAGCTCCACTCTCTGTCTACATGTTCTGATACAATTTGAGTAAAACTCCATCTGGTCCATCAGATCACTTTTGATATATTGATAGACCTGTGGCCAAATAGATGATGGCTGTACAGTAATGAAAGTACATTATCTGCTCTGTTCTCTTTCAGCAGGGCTATTCAACAGCCAGATTAAATCTAGAAGAGCACCGGAGAGCGAGCCTCGCCGTCTCTGTTAATGAAAGAGAAAAATGATTATTCTACCGGCCCGTGGTTTTGATCTGCTCCAAATCTAATGTCTCCTTCCTCGGCCCATGCTTAAGCCTTTCACTAAGTTTCATAACAATTGGGCCGCTCGTTTCTGCAAGACAAACAAACAACATCTTAAAACATAACCATAAAATATGTTATAAGCTTGTCTAAAAGAAACCATATTCTGTATTTCTATTTCAATAAAGCCTTCTAATTACAAAAGCTCTTCTGTGGGCATTTTTTAAAATCAATATCTGCAAATGAAATTGAAATGGAATTTGTAAAATATTAGCATAAACGTATTTATTGAAGCATACTTCATAATGTAATCTCTCTCTTTAACCGTTTGCAGTGCAACCGTTAGATGGATATTTCAATCGTTTTTTGACAGTAAATAAAGAAAGCAATTCAGACCAGTTGCATGATCAAAGAAAGCGTATACATGTATACATTCTATACATATCATACATTTCACAACTCAAAGCTTCAGTGAAAAGTATTTCATGCTATGCAAGCTTGAAAGTTGACTTTGTAGAAAACAATCCCAAATCCTTCATATTCTCTTAAAGCGAACCCTTTCACAATAAATGTCCTTTTTGCCCGTATTTATAGATTACCAAGGCTGGCTTTAGAATGAGCAAATACCATCTCTCATCTGCTTTTACGGAACTATAAATACAGATTCCAATGCTTCATGGCCTGAATTTGATTCGAAAATCCATTCCCGTCTTTCTCATATCTAATTTGATAAATTACTAGCAATCCCTTAGAGAAAGTCAAATCAATATGACATACCATCAAAGTCAAGTACGTTGAAAGCTGTACTTCTTTATTTTTATTATTTTCCCTGCTCCTGAATTTATCAAATGCATGTTTACTGCGCGCAGTATAAATAAAATTCAGCCTAAGTGGTTGTGCCAGGTCATAGATGCTGGCGCTGGACGGCCTTAATTCCTTCTGTCAGGCAGTAATCAGGTCTGTTTCACATAACGGCCCATTAGTTTAAAGAGCAAAGCTGCTTTCGGCGCTGCTCACAATGGACTGAGAGTGTGTGTGTGTGTGTGTCTGTCTGTCTGTCTGTCTGTCTGTCTGTCTGTCTGTCTGTCTGTCTGTCTGTCTGTCTGTCTGTCTGTCTGTGGCAGAGAGGGGGGGCTGTATGCCAAACGTGAGCTGGCAGAGCTAGCATAGCAGGGCTAGCATAGAGGGAGGGATGTAGACGTGGAAAGAGATATGGAGTTGGAGATAGAGGAGGTGGGAGGGTGTTTGTGAGCGACTCATCCTCCAGAGGAGAAAGAGGCTGACAGGTCAGAGTGTGCCCTGAAGATGTTTCCATTTTAGCTCCATTCAAATCTCTAATCACTGCCCTCTGCATGAACCCGCTCCTCTTTACGGAGAAAATAAAGTCAAAGGAAGTGGTTTGAATGTGCCTCGCCCCCGGTGGCCGCGGCCTTCCAACCGCCTTCCAAGACTTCCAACCGCCTTCCATGACTTCCAACCGCCTTCCATGACTTCCATGCCGTCTCTTTTTGCAGAACTTGAGGGTTTCAAAATGTGTTGACAGGAAGATGATGACTGTCACCACAGAGATGTCACTGTGTCGTTACATCCGGACAGAGATAAACAGGGACACGGTGGGGCAAAGTAACACAAACACGTTGCAGTTTCACAGCCCCAGTGAAAGTTAATTCTGCGGAGTGAGAATGGCTGCTCTGAGCGAGGCAGCGTTTTCTGTCCGTCCACGTCTGGCGGAGAGGAGGGGGGGGCAGGCCAAACACCACTCTAACCCTAATAGCTTAAGACACAGCCAGCATTTGCTTTCATCTCTCAGGGGGAGCGCTGACACAAACCATTGTCGTTCCTCTCCAGCCCCCCCCCCCCCCCTACACACTGCACTTCTCTTGTTGATTCATTTTATTTACTGAATACATTGGAGTCAGAAAACATGTGTGAGAAAGACTCTCAGGAGAAAGGAATCTCAGGAGGGCATGGTAACGAGGCGGCTCATTAATGCCTAAGACATTGTTCGGTTTCAACCGTTCCTTTTGTCAAAAAGGCAGATTTAGTGAGGAACGCCGTGTAACTGAGGGTGACATTTTCAAAATACATAATTATTGCAGTAAAATAATGATTTGAAAAAAGCCTGATTTGTTTGCTGAGTGTGGATGAGAGCAGTATGTGCTCCACGTTCCTATTTCATGTTTCCTTCAGAGTGGACGGGAAGTGGCCCACGCCTCGAGGCCAAACTCTGCTTTTCTGGAAGCTCTTTCTTCTTCCAATCCTCCACCCCATCAGGCTCACTCAGCACAAACCCCCCCCTCCTCACTCGCCCCTTCACCAGCGACATGGCATTTGCACTGCTGAGGAGAATGTGAGCTAATGAAAGTGTAAAGCCTGTGGTCACTAGAGTATAAAATTCACATTTGGCCAAGACCGGCTGTGCAATGTGATATTATGAGCCCCGCCGCACACAGGGAGCGAGGGCTGGAAATAGCTCTCCAACAAGACACAGCCAGGCAAACAAGAGCAGGACGCACACAGCCCAAAGTGTGCTTTTTGTTAAAAAATATGATGTTATAAACTGCAGGTTTACTCGAGTTTCGTTTATTCTCATTCACTTCGGTGGCGGAGTAGTTAAAGTCTCAGGGAGGAATGTGGGACGTCCTGCGGAGAGAAAATTTCGAAGTTGTGACAGGAACCTCAAGGCGGCTCAGTCTTTGTCTGACAGACAGAAGAGAAGCAAGAGAGGAGCGAGAAGCAAGGTACCGTACGCCGCCATCTTGTTTCTTGTATACACGGAGCAGCCGCTCGTATTAAATGGAGTCTGCTGCGGACAGAAATGAGGTCAGAGGCGTAAAGACGTGACGCAACCAGCCCTGGAAACAAAATCATAAGCCTCTTTCTGTTGTGACACACAGTTCCGCAGATGGAGAGATTTCTGTGCAATGACAGAAATGAAAAACGAATTAAATCTTTTTGTGTACCTCTAGCAGTAAATGATCAGAGATTCATCTCCTCACTCAGCATCACCATCTGCTTTTGTAGAAGTTGTTCAAAAAAATATAACGCAGCTCTACTTCACGAGGCGAGACTCAAATTATAACGGCAGGATAAGTTTTGTCAGTGTTTTGTAGGAACAGTAGCTCCACTTCACGCAGGTTAAAAGTTCAGGCGCATTAGGAGCGGCTGACCTATTTTCTCCTCGGAAACTTGGGAATCCATCTTTGTTCAGTTGCTCCCTCCAGCTTCTGTCCACTCAAATTAATCTCTGCTGCCTTTTCCCTCCACTCTGACGCTACGCTTTTCATTAATGTAAAGAGCATTATTAACCATATCATAATACTGCTGCTAACCACTGCCATGATATTATTATACCTTTTTATCTCTGCTAATTACTAATGCCATCTCTTTCATTATAAAATACATACTGACCAGTGTTGGCCCTAACCCTGCAGAACTTTGCACAGTGTTGCACTCATTGTGCCACTATAATATATGTTTCCATTTGTATTTGTTATGTAGTGTTCTCTGTATTGTAGGTCTATAAACAGTATTGAATTTATTTATTTTATTTTAAATGTACACAATTGCCTTATAATGTATCACAGTGTTGTCTTACTTATAATTAATGGACATATTTGGCTGCATGTGCGCATGCTCTATGCTTCATCGTGGCACCATTTATTACGATACATTTGATATTATATTCCTTTTTAAGCGTTACTCTGTATTGCCATTAAACAGGGGTTCTGGCTAACAGCATTGCCACATAATCAACCCCAGAATATTAGAACAAATATTTGTAACTATTTTTGTTTTACCATAAAAGGATAACATCTTAATACTGCCTTACAGCATCAGTGGCAATGTCATGCACACTAATAATAATAAGGGCCCACAGAATGTTTGTAGATCCAATTCCTTTTTGATAGTTAGCAAAAGATGAACCAAAGATATTCATTTAGTTTCCTGTAGTACTATTAATAATGCCGTTACATCTGCTTTCTACTCATATTTAAAAGATATCATATGTGTGGAAATGTCTGCCTCTCTGCAGGGTGACGTGCAAAACACAGCAGACGTTTTGAGACAAAAGGCGCATGAGCATTTTTTTAAGATAAAGATAAATATGAGGCAATTTTGATTGTCACACTGTTTGCAAAGAAATTAAGTAGTGTATCACACAGTTCAAATTGAAAGAGAACTAGTTTAACCGTTAGTGCAACATTAAATACTGCAATATCAATTTCCGTTTAAAGAACATATGAATATTACATATTTATCCAACATCATATGACATCAGATAGGTCCACTATGTTTTTGTATATGCATTTTGATGTTGATTAATTATATATTTTGATTTTGTATACAGTTGAGCTAGTTTTACTGTAAGCCCTCCACATAATACTTCTAGAAGTACTTCCACTCTTTGCTCACTTTTATTAGATTTCATCATAACTCAGTAACTACGTGTTGTATTTGACACTAACCTGGAGTACTGACCTTTCCTCTCTGACCTGACACTGATACACATGGTACTTTCATCCTTTTCTCATGGTGATGATTCATCAGGCTGTGTTTGGGAGGTGGATGCAAACACATCTGAACACGCCTGTTGTTTGGATCTGTGTGCATCATGAAGGGCCGAGCTGGCAATTATAATCAGGCAGGCAGAAATTACAGCCATACCTTTGTGATTGCACGCTATCACGTTTCTGCAGCCGGGAAAACACAAACTGTATGTGGAGCCTCAGTGTTCTGTTCTGCTCACACACACACACACACACACACACACACACACACACACACACACACGCACACGCACACACACACACACACACCATGTATACATCACTTCAGGGGACATTACATTGACTAACATGCATGTCCTGGAGACTTATCCTAACCTTAACCATAACCAACACATGCCTAACCCTTACCCTTAACCTAAACCTAACCAAGTCTTCACCCTAAAATTAATGATTCCCCTCATGGGGACCTCCATTTTGTCCCCATAAGGGAGGCAAGTCCCCACACGTGACTGTGTAAACAGATTTAGGTCCCCACAAGTATAGTAATGCTAGGCCACACACACACACACACACACACACACACACACACACACACACACACACACACACACACACACACACACACACACACACAGCCAGTTCACTCAGTGTGTGTGTGGGCCAGCCTGAGCCACGAAGCAGCGCCCTCAGCTATAGGCCATTTTAATGATAGTCCATCTCCCTCCATCCCATATTTGTATAAGCAGATGATGATGTTTGTGTTTGTCTCAGGTGGACACTACAGTTCATATAACCATTAGACACATTACTCTGGAAAGAGCACAGACGTGATAAACGATCAAACATATGACTTGACTTGATGATGTAATGTGGAGGCCAGAAAACAGGCATATTTGTTACATTATTAAGACAGTACATGTATAAGAGGAAGGATTGCACATTAATGCAATTTTGATATTTTTCTGAATTAAATATATGCATATATCCCATTTTAAACTATATCAAAATGTCTGATACATTTGATTCAATTATTTATTAAAAAGATTCTCATTCAATCAAATGTTCATATAAAGTCATACAGTCACTTCTTGTAATTGATTTAAAATGTCAGGTTACCTTAACTTTGCATATGTAATTCAGAACATGATGCACATTTATGGTCTGTGGTTCTTAAATGTTGCAATATGTTTACATGGATTATGTTCCATTAAGTATTAATCCACGAAAACATTTCAATAAGAGTACAGGCAGTGCTGTGTTATTTCCCAGCATAGAACATTTCCCCTTTTTCTTTAAATAGGTTTGTTTGAATGAAGCTCAAATTAAACGAAGTGAAAAAATACACAATGAATGTATGTATTTAACAATTTAATTTGTGTTCACCATTATAATTTGGTGTACCAGAATTAATGAACAATGCCTATTATATAAAAGCTTTCATGGGAAATTAATGTTGTAGCTGCTCAATTTAATATTTGAACTGTGTTTCCTAAAAACCTCATTAGCTATAGAAATGACCTAATATTGAAACCGTATAAATATTAGCTCTGTATGGTATTTTGTATTGCATTTCAATAATTGGTGGTGTTATTACTCGTTTTAATTATTAGTAGTATTTACTTTATGTTTGGTACATGTCCTCTTCTACACCAAGCATCATGGTATTGGAAAGGGACTTGTTGTTTTCTCTCAACTAAAACATCATACATATTTGCATAAAGCAGGGGGGGGGAACCTCCGGGTCGTATACGGCCCGCGAGACCATTTGGTACGGCCCTCGAGGTAATTTATAAACACAATAAATCTAGACAGCAAAAAAATTAAACAAGTGAGTGCCTGTTTTTCCTGGCCAAGGTCAGGGTCCTTGAACACAACACGAGTCTAACGTGTCATCACGTGGCATATGCCTCGTCTGACGGGTGCAGTTCTGACAGAGAGCACCAGAACGCCGCTCCAGCACTTCAGAAATGGCTGTACCCATAAGGAGCCGTACACATGTCGCAGTTTCTGCGTGGCTGTGTCTTTAGTTGAAAGCCCAGTGGCGATCTGTTCATCTGTCATACTGATCATACAGTCAATACCTTTGTTGTTATTAGCATCTGGTTAGCTAGCTATGCTAACGAATATAAGAAACTTTTTCTACAACCAGTGAGGTAAAGGCACATCTTTATATGATCATTGAAGTTATAAAAAAATAAGAGAATAAAGTAAACCGGTATAAAATACTATATGATGGTAAAAATAAGTTGTTATTAATAAACAAGAATACAGTTTGAAAGGTTAGTGATTTGTAAAATATCCCTAAAAAAAATCTGTTTCCAGTTCTGTTTCATCTGGGTGTTGAGAGATGGATCCATAGATCTCCTAATGATGCTCTCAAAGTGCACCAGATTGATGCTTTTAACTTCAACATTTAAAAACAAAATCTTCCCGGGGGAGCATGCCCAGACCCCCCTAGAGGAGGTTAGGTTCCCCCCCCCCACTTAAATCATGTACACATGGATAGGAAACTAAATACATTTACACACATCTTGTGTCCAATATCTTTCTGTTTTGGTGGTCATGCCACACCGTGCACATAGTAATTTTAAGCAGAGGTCAATCATTTGTACGGCCCTCGGTGGATGTTGAATAAATTGAAATTGCCCTTGAGAGGAAAAAGGTTCCCCACCCCTGGCATAAAGCTTATGTTTTGTGAATTGACTTATGTCCAGTTGCTACAACATGAAGTATAGGCATTTAATTGAAACTTTCCCCCATGTGTATGCCATTGTGTTCAGGCTTCATACTTGAATGTCACTGAACATGAAACATTTATTCTCAAGGCGAAATTGAAACACTTCAAGAATAAAAGGTAAATAAACGACATGTTTCTGCATTTTCCTCTGAGTGGAGATGTTCTCTCGTCCTCGGGTGGGGGAGTGAAGCGTGGCTGGTCACTGGGAGGTCGCTCAGAGAGGGACAGGCGTGTGTGTTCGACACAACTACTGAGAAATGGAGAGCCACATTGGAAATAACCCTCGGATTCACACAAATCAAATCTCACCTCTTGATGTATTTTGGTCACATTGCAGCAGAAGGGGCTTTGGAAAGTGCTGTGTGGAGAAGGTAATGCACTTTCTCTGTGGCTCTGCCCTTTTCCATCACAGCTTTAGGTCCACACTTCAATCGCAGTGCTGGAGTAGTATTTTCTCTGACATGCTGCCCCCCCGGTGCTTTTCCATGTCCTGAACTATTATGCGGTAGAATCACACTTTATACCAATGACTGCCTCAGCCTCTTAACCTTCTTCAGAGGAGGGGAAGGACTCAACAGGTGAACGCCTTGGACTCCTTTCATTTGCCTTTGTATTCATTTCCCCTGGTAGTATTGTGGGGGGGGGGGGGGGGGTTATCTTAAATAGTGTGGAAGGGGTACTGATCTTAAATAGTGTGGAAGCACAGCCAACATATATATATATATATGTTATATTTAAAGAAATCCTGACAGAGCAGAGGTTTGCTAAAAATCCTCAAGCCACAAGGTCAACGTTACAATATTTCCATATAGTCCTCATTCCCGCTGTCATATAAAAGCAATTCAATGCAGTAACATTTTATATAATTCCCCATGAGACCTTTTTTTTCAGTCATAAAATACAAATTGAAAAAAGTGATACAAGTCATTTGTCTATTTATTTTACACAATTGTAAATTGTATATATTTATTTTTTTAAATATATAATTGATCTTACCTTAGAGCTACCTATGAGTATGTTTAATTTTCATACAAATATTTCCATATGAATAATTAAACAATATACCTTTGAGTATTTGTTTCAACAGATAAACAATTTAAATGTAGTGTAAAATCAAAATCACATTTAATAGTGATAAAAGCTAAAGAAAATGTGGTTTATTTAATTTCACTATCATAATATAATTTGTTAACGCCCTAAAGAATATTTTTTACATTTTTTCTATTTGATTGCTTTTCAATTTTTTATTGCAAAATTCTAAATTACATTTCATTGTGAGAAACAATTAAATACTTTAGCAAACACAAGTCATATACAATTAAAGTGTAAGCACATTTTAATTCCAATTTCAAATTCTCAATGACATTACTCCATGGAGGAGTTGGCCATTGCATTTCACTTTTTTATTTTAAAAGACTTAAAAAAAGTTTTATTGTAATAAATGTACTTTTGCATATTTATCAATTGTTCAATATCAAAAGTCGTATTGTATACATTTAAATGTTGAAATACTGTATTAAAGTAACATTTTATTGTGGAAAAGTAACCCTTCAAATAATAAAAGCAACCAACAATTGATTTTATTAAAAATACTGAATTTAAAAAGTCAATGACTGCATTATGAACTTTAGTCAGCTGTGGCCGAATGAGTGAACACTCTGTAACTCACACAAACACAAGGCCCTGATCCAAAGCTGTTTCAGCCGAACTTTTTCGTTTTTAAAATACGTCAAAACTTCCTCTTCCTCTAACCCATGCAGTGCAGACACCCCATGGCAGGGATTAATGACGGGGTCGATTAGTCTGACTGACGGTATGATGGGATGGCGCCCGCTCTGTACGGTAGACGGCACACTCGCTCCACATTAGATCAGCAGAGGCCTAATGGCTGCTGCTGGCGGTGACACCACGGAGCAGTGTGTGGGCTGACCGAGCACTCACCTCTCCCTAAACACTTATTTATTTATTTCCTCTGTTGGATTAAAGCGCTTTTGTGCAGATAACCTACATAGCAGCTTGGTACTGGGCGACAGGCTCCTTGATACAGATATGATGATGCAGATATGATGATGGCGCTCACAAACCAACACAATGGAGGCTCAATCAGTCGCCTCGGAACAGATCATTACAGAAATATCCTGCATACTCTTGATGGAGCTGCTTTGAGTTTGGCCTTTGAAGCACGGCATGCTATAGAGAATAACCTGGTGGCCTAATCAAAACCAAATGATTTCCATATCATAAACCGGGGGTCGTCATTCTCCAGGTTTCTTGACATTGAGGGCTCAGTCAGGTTGTCTGCTGTTGTTTTCAGCGTGATTCACCTGGTAACAGATGTGATTATTATTACCCATAATGCAAAGTTTTAAACACTTGTAAAAATGTGCCTTTGACAGAGCTGTAAGGACTCAAGGTGAGAGACACTTGAAACTGTGTTTTCATGAACTGGTACATTTTCATTTTCGGCTATTCTGCTTTAATAGTCTTCTTAAAGACTTCTGTAAATAAAACTTTATAAATATAAAACATTACATTTCTTAAGTAACCTGCTTTGTCTATTTTAGTAACTTCTACATTTACCAAAGGTTAGCATTCATTTGCAGATTTAAACATGAGACTTTAGAAAACCCAATCATTTTCTTAAAGTAAGTCGTTAACTGGGGAATTATTCTGGTCATATTTATTGATTCAATAATACTTTAAATGCTGTTTACCAAACAAGTGTTTTTCTCTCATTCCCCGACACAGAAATCTCCACTTACGAATCAATACAAATACACCAAACTGTCTGAAGGGCTTTACAGGGGGTGTGTACATATATCTGTTACAGACGGATCTATAGAACATTATATCATCAAAAACATGGATAAATAATTATATTTAATGGGTATTCTAAGTATTTTTCTTTATTTATTGATTACCAAGACATTTCTAAAGTTTCCTTTTAAAACAACATTTAAAAATAATTTAAAACCTGGTTTTATTTGTATTAATAATTTTGAATTAAGAAAAATCAAAAGGTGGCCATTTGGAAAACTTTAAAATGTTCTCAGTCATTTTTCAAAGCCATTCATAAAGCTTTTTTTAAATGTATTTTAGTTGTGTTTTATGCGGGGCAAGGTTTGGGTGATAAGTAAAGTTGGTGTTGGTTTCTGTAGTACTGTGTGTATATATATATGGTTTATACATGGGTATTACAGATATTTATTTGCATGCGTGTACACTTAAAATTATGAAAATCAACAATTAGTTTCATATACAAATTGAAATGAACTTTTAGTATTATAATATGGGAGTTATGCACATGTGGATTTTTAGTATTTCCTAAAAATATTCTCTCAAAATGTTTCTTGTTCCACTTAATTGTTGATTTTATATATGTATAATTTGTGTGTTATGTATAATAATAATAATAGATTTAATTTGTTAGCGCTTTTATGTATGTATGTATGTATGTATGCATACATGTATATATCATTTATGTATTCATTTATTATTTATGTATTCATTTATTATTATTATTATTATTATTATTTATTATTCATTTATATTAAAATAATTCTATATAAATGTGAAAATGCTGTGAACTTTCATCAAATTAAGGAAAAAGTATTCATATTATTTACAGATATAATTCTTACTCTCTGAATATTGGATATGAATGGTTGCTTTTTGTTCTTTTCTGTAAGAATATTTGTATTGCAGAAAATGGTTGTTCAAACCACATTGGCATAACAAAGCAAATTAATGGTTGCTTTTGGCTGTTTTTTAAATTAGAGTACGGCGTGCCGTCCCATAGTCCTCGTTAAAAAGATTACGCATCTTTTTATGGGCTTCTTTTTTAAAATATTTGTATAGTTATTTTTGTTATATGTATTTGACAACTCCATTAAAACATGTGACTTTGCAGATTGAGATTTAACACCAGGTAATACAATACACTGCGCTGTCAAAGAGTAAACCCCCTAACTTGTCCAAGTCAAAATGAACTCTGAACCATTGATCTATGACTATACAAATGTGCAGTTATATTCTTATACCAAATACATATTACTATATTTATATTGTAATATCATGTATTACACATCTTTAAATCATGAATGTTTGAGACTGGGTACTATTGTAGTTTTACGTAAAAAAAAATGTAAAATTGAATAATTTTTGAATTATGATATTATTACTTTGACATAAATATCAGAACCTCTACTCTACTAATTGAAGTTAATGTTTTTACCTGTTGTGAAGTATTACTCTTACAGCATGCTGTATAGTATAGTAATGCTAGGCCACACACACACACACACACACACACACACACACACACACACACACACACACACACACGCACAAAACGGAAACATACATGCTGCTCATTGCCCGTATTCAAACCCTCACAATGTGCTTCAAAATAAAAAGTAATGTGTATTTCCACCCCGTGATTCAGATCGCTCAAACAAGTCATCTGTTCTTCCTGAAACCTTGCTACACCCTTTGACCAAGTTTAAAAAAATCAGGGGAGAAGTCGTTTTTTTCCGTAATCCTGCTTCCATACAGACAAACAAAACAAAGCGAAAAGAGGACTTTGGTGGCGTAGGCACAAATATGTAGTTGTTGACAAAGCCTAAAAGAGTTGAGGACGATTAGATAGTGAATACACATCCCACAGAGCTTTATGTGAGAGTAAAGCAGCCCATAATGATATGATGACAACACACTGTGGCCCCGGTGCTTGTCGGCATTAGAGGGTGAAGGGTCTGTCTCAGAGGCCTCCGAGGAATTACTGTACGCCTTTAAGGCTCTCAGGGGAGAAAACGCACACACAGGACTACGGACAGTTTTGACACGAAACACAAACTGCTTCACATGTTCCAGCATCACGGGGGAATCGTTAATGTGGAAGAAAGGCCCCTTGTGTAATGTCTAATGTAGGTCTGTGTGTTCTGATTGATGGAGCGCTGCCCGCCCTGCTGAGGGCAGCACCGGCCCAGCACAACGCCACATGCCAAACCAGGGCAAGCACAGATTACCCAGTTAGGGTCTCAGATAAAAGGGTGTGTGTTCGTGGTGGCTCATGACGTGGAATTAGTTTTTCAGGAGATCAGGATTGGAGGAATGTCAAACATTGCCTTAGTGTGTTTAACCCCACTGTCGTGATCGGGTCAAATCTGACCGATTTAGTTTCTTACATTTGATTTCTTCAAGGCCTCATGATGTCCTCCACAGTCGGCATTTGAACACAAACATCGCAATTACTTTCATTGAATTTTGAGGTTTAGTCAACACCGTTTCCGATCAAAAATGACCGCCATAGGAAATGAATGGGTAACCCTCGGTTATGTTCATCATCAGATACACACCCATATATCAACAACTATGTTCATTTTGAAAAACACTATCAGTTTCTGTTCTTTGTATATTTCCTGCAGTCACAGTAAGACATTGTTTACAGCTTGAAAGTACATTTTGGTGATGATTAATGTTTTTTGTGTTACTGTAAGATCAGTTCAAACAGACCGGGAACACCAAAGTGAGGGGGAGAAACGCGCACGACAAGAAGGTTAAAGAGACGTCACAACATGTAATATGAAATAAGAAGAGACAAATCAGTGCTGTGAGCTGAAGGCTTCCTGACAGCTGGCACTCTCCGGTCTGCAGGAAGTTAGTTAAACTAACTTCAGTGTGGCCGACATCGAGCGTTCGCCATGGCGGCTATGATGAACTCGGCATGAACTCCGGATGAACCCACATGTATGGGCGGTATCTGGGCAGATCGGGCCGCGTGATTGGAGGAGATCAGTAGATTACTGAAGCCTGGTCTGGCTGCCACCGCTGCCCCCGCCGTGTCAGAACAACGTAATCGCTCCAAAAGCTTTTTAATGATCTTATACAATGTGATGTGTCTAGCTGCCAGACTATGTGAGATAAAAGGGCCAACAAACCGAGCAGTTAGGACTTATGTGTTGTTTTTGTCTTATTGTTGGTTTTTACTGTTATTTATGTATGAATAATGAATGATGCTGTATGAGACATGCGAGACAGTCAGATTCTGTCCTGGTTCAATAAATGATATATGGAATATATTCATGATTGTGTCATTGTTCTCCTGCAAAATAATAATAATAATATATTAAAACAAATATGTAAATAATAAATATATATGTTGGGTTTATTTTGCATGCTGAACATATTACCAAAAATGTGTTTTATTTGTGTACAAACAAATATGTTTACATATTTATTATATATTATTAATACAATCGTAATACATGTAGCCAATTATTTATTATAGCAGAGTAATATTACTGAACCTCATTCAAAAGTTAAAATTAACTAAATAGTTAATGAATAAAAAAAGAATGTGTCCCTCTGCTTTTATTGTATACATATGGATACTTTGCTATTATGTATCGATGTTTAAAATTACATTTATATTATTTAATGAAATACTTTTGATTTGCCCAAACCATTTAATTTCTCTTGTCATTACATGTATGTGTTACTATTAAGCATGTCCAAGCATATCAAACATTGTATTTGTCAAATGATACATTTATTAAAAAAATGTTGATTTAAATTAATGAAATTCATAAAAATCAAACTACAGCTGATAACTTATCAGAATCAGTAACTTTCATCTGTAGATATATGTTATGTTCTGCCATTCTTCATTTCTATTATTTATAGAAATACTTTTTTTTATTATAGCAAAAATATTACGCATACACATATAATATGTATATGATATACATTTGTTGTAATGTAGTAAATAATAACTCCTCTTAAACCTGCTAAAATAATTGACAGAATAGTTACAGATATAATCACGACACTGTATATTCCACACTGTGTGCGTGTGCGTGCACAACAGCATGCTGTAAGAGTAATACTTCACAGGTAAAAACGTTAACTTCAATTAGTAGAGTAGAGGTTCTGATATTTATGTCAAAGTAATAATATCAAAATTCTAAAATAATTCTAAAATGTATTGCATACATTTGTTTAATGTAAAACTACAATAGTACCCAGTCTCAAACATTCATGATTTAAAGATGTTTAATACATTATATGACAATATAAATATAGTAATATGTATTTGGTATAAGAATATAACTTATGATTTACAGTGTGTGCACATTTTTATTGGCAATATACAGTATTATGTAAAATAAATCATAAAATCATGTTTATTATGCTGTACAATTATTAAGAGTACCTGTGTACTCTCATGTTCCGATTAACCCAGCTTCCCCAAATGTCTTTCTTTTTGGTGTCTATATACGCCGGGATCCGGAGTCATGGATGATCCTGCGGTCCTGTGTCCTGGATCGCGAGCCCTGGATCTTGAGTCGTGGCTGTGGTCCTGGATCATAGGTCCTGGATGGATATCCTCGTGGATTCATCTTCCTATTATACACACATGCATTTCCAAATATTTGGACTACCTATGTTGCAAATGTATTATCTTTTCAATTTACACACGGCATCTATTGCACGTCTGTCCGTCCTGGGAGAGGGATCCCTCCTCTGTTGCTCTCCCTGAGGTTTCTCCCATTTTTCCCTTTAAACTGTGGGTTTTCTTCGGAAGTTTTTCCTTGTACGATGTGAGGGTCTAAGGACAGAGGGTGTCGTATTGTCATACTGATATTCTGTACAAACTGTAAAGTCCACTGAGACAAATGTAACATTTGTGATATTGGGCTATATAAATAAACATTGATTGATTGATTGATTAAAAATACATGTGTAATATTTGTTTAATTAGAAACATGATTCATGTCATGTCAATAGTATATGACGTTTACTGTGATAAATGGATGTTTTCGTAGCGTGACGCCTCTGAAGTCACTCCAGGTCGGCGTGCCCTCTGCTTCACCCTGATTTTAGAGATTAAAAAACAAAACAAAAACCAACGTATCCCAAAACCTCGTGGCCTCGTGACCGAGTGAGCGTGCCGTCAGGGTTCATGCAGAGTTGAGCGGTGCTGATGCAGATCTGCGTGACAGGCCGCGGTGCTGAGGCTGTGCTGATGATGCAGAGGAAGAGGAACAGTTGGGGGGGGGGGCAGCTCCCTCCTCTGCCACACTAACCCCTGCCTGAACCTGGAATGTGTCTGTCCCACGGGCCTTTTCCTCACCCCCAACACTCACCAGCCTCGCCCCCCCAGCCGTCCACTGTCCCAACAACAATGTCCACCAGAGCAAATGCACGCAGAGATTCCCTCTCTTTTGACCCGTCCATCTCCTCCTTTCTCTCGCTCTGCTTCGACATGTCCCTCCGAGCCAAAAGTTGAGAGTGAGGTAAAAAGATGGAGGGTACATGCTTTTTTTATGAATGATTTATTCTGGGCTGCTTTAAAGTATATTAGACTTCATTTGAGGTTTCTTGAATCTCCTGAGTCATTGAAATCTTATTTTAATTATTACAATGATTAAATGATGAACTGTATCTTAAAGTGTGAAACTATATGAAGGGATGTCTGTGTGATATGATATTTGATTGGAGGACTGGCTTATCTAAAGCCAGTTGAGTAGCACTTGAAATGTTTTGGCTCTATGAAACCTGATGTACTTATATTATTCAAGTGTGTGTCTTCCTGGTCGAATGCACTTATTGTCACTTTGGATAAAAGCGTCAGCTAAATGTAATGTAATGTAATAATAACTACTGCCCCTCAAAAAAGTAAAATCAATGGATCAGAAGTTATACAAAGTTGCGCAGCACAAAAAAAGAGGACCCGTGTATAGGAAACCATGCAGCCATGTACAAAAAATATATTTAACAAATAAAATGTTTTCTACCAACTATCATTCATGATTTGTTGTGTGCATCATAAAAATATTAATAATTGACATTTTTACAGCTTGATATGACACATTTGTACATACAGACTTTTTTTGAAGTAGGTAAAATCTTCCCAAATCTAATCTTCCTGGTTTATACATGTTGTTAGTTATATATTCAATTTTTTTTAATGATTTTATTTTAGATTTTGAATTAAGAAAAAGGTGGCCATTTGGAAAACGTTAAATAGTTTCTCAGTCATGTTTAAAATCCATTCATATAGTTTCTATTCATCTTGTTTCATTTCAGTGTTTGTTTGAGCAGGGCAAGGCAAGGTTTGTGTTGGGTTTTAATGGAGGTCAGTTGACTGTATGTCAGTGTGAATTGAGTTTGACCCCCCAGAAGTAAACCTGACTACAGCTGAGTGTGTGAGCGGAGGGTGCACTGTCGGGCCCAGCCGCTGTGGGGGGGGGGCGCTCTAACCCCACGGTGCAGGCGCTCTTGATTGGGCCTTTTAGCTCCGTTGCTCTTAAGCAGGATTTAGCATGAGGCAACAGCTGGCACAAGTTTATGGATGGAGGCGGTTTGTGGAGGAAAGGGGGGGTGGGGGTACAAGCAGTTTTTCACCCGTCTTTCTATTTCTCTCAGATAATCCCGACACCCTGACCCTTGAACGAAGTCTCCAGGCACCGTGGAGGCCGGCGGCAGGGATTGGGCATAATCAATGACAGCAGTGAAGAGATGAAGCTGCGTAAAGCTGCATCACGGTCACCGGGCAACAACAACCCTGGCTTTGTATTGGTGGGAAAACCTTCAAAAACTGGAAATTGAATTTCAATCCTTCATATTTGTTTTTCTATACTTTTGTCTTTTAGCAAATTACATCCCCCACATTGCAGTTTACTACATATTTACTGTTGTACATTTCATTATCAAATCATTGAATCCTTATATTTATTATCAGAATCCAAAAGTTTGGAACCATACGAGTGGGTTTGTGGGTAATAATTACTGCCCCTCGTAGTAAATAAATACATCTAAAAATCACTGGATTAATAAACGTATCCATCCAGAACGTCCCAGGACGCGTGGGTAGAAAAACCAGCCAACTGTCTTCTAACATTGACTAAATCACTTTTTTTTAATACAATGTATGCAGTCATTTACAGTGTTTGTGTGAAAAGTTTGAGCGCATTGCATAATGACAAATTATATTTGTACATACTCAAAATGGTGTATTTAATATACCAAGTAAAATGGATGTAAATTAGAATCAATACAAAAAGTATTTAATTGTAATGAACTTTTTTAAGCGACATGTCAATGTATTTTTATGTTATATATGAATTTAAATTCATTAAATCAAATGACAAAATATGTTGAATAATATTTATTTATATATTCATATTTGATATGTAATACTTTTATTTACATTTATTTAACACAATTATTGCTTGACAAATAAACTGTGTTCCCTTTTACCTTTTATTTTTAAAGTTTCGTTACATAATATTTGTACAGCATTTCCTTATAACATCACAACTGAAACATACAAATAAATGAAGAATCAATAGGAGGTTGTGTTTTATGCAAATGTGTTCCTTGTGTTTAAATGTGACTTTTAAAACTGAAAATATCCACAACAGCTAACTGACTTATTCAATGTGTTTAATGCAAATCCTTCTAATGCGTGTACAGAATTCCATGATTAGCTCTCTTTGATTTGGATTCAATGGATCAGGTTTACAATATATCAACAACTCTAATCCTGTGTAATGTTTGTGTGTCAGTTTGATGGATGATTCCGCTGTTATCTGCACAGAATCTTTCACAGGAATACGGCTCTCTGAGCTCTGCACGGGAAACATGACGGACAGTGATGTGAAGATCTATAAACATTCAGCTTCATGACTTACAGGCAGAACACAAGCTGTCATCAGGAGAAGAAGACACCTTAAAGAGTCAGTAGGGAAATAAGAGGACGTCACTTTATTTCTAAAAGATATATTTATCAGAAACTTCCAGTTTTATTTGTTTTTTAACATTACTGTAAAACTGTTGGGGGCACAACTTATTTTTATAAGCAATTTTTGTATATATTGGATACAGATAGGACTAAGGCATTTACTTGGATGTATTGCTTAGACCAGGGGTGGGGAACCTTTTTCCTCTCAAGGGCCAATTCAATGTTTTCAACATCCTCCGAGGGTCGTACAAATTATTGAGCTCTGCTTAAAAAAACAAAAATCACAGCCCATTCATTTGGCCTTTCTTTCATGCTGTGCAAAGAAAAAGCAACCTCTTAATCCAGATATTTTACCATGACCAGCGCATGCATGCACGTGCACGGTTGTGGCATGACCAGCCAAACAGAAAGATATGGACACAAGATGTGTGCAAATGTATTTAGTTTGCTATTGTGATCATGATTTAAGTGGGGGGGGACCTAACCTCCTCTAGGGGGGTCTGGGGGCATGCTCCCCCGGGAAGATTTTTTTTTAAATGTTGAAGTTAAAAGCATCAATCTGGTGCACTTTGAGAGCAACATGAAGAGATCTCTGGAAACAGAAATGGAAGCAGATTTACTTTTTCTTTATGGATATTTTACAAATCACTCTCCTTTCAAACTGTATTGTTGTTTATTAATAACTGTTTTTTACTGTCATAGTATTTTACACCTGTAAAACATTTTCTTGTTTTTTGATAACTATAATGATCATATAAAGATGTGCCTTTACCTCACTGGTTGTAGAAAAAGCTTCTTATATTCGTTAGCATAGCTAGCTAACCAGATGCTAATAACAACAAAGTTATTGACTGTATGATCGGTATGACAGATGAACAGATCGCCACTGTGCTTTCAACTAAAGACACAGCCACGCAAAAACTGCGGCATGTGTACCGCTCCTTATGGGTGCTGCCATTTCTGAAGCGGCGTTCTGAGAGGCTTCTCAATACTCAAATTTCCCCTCCTCGACTCCTCGGTCCTCGGTCCTCCGGTAGTGACCCGGAAATTAATTTCAGCGCGCCATTTTGAAGGACATCTAATTTCTCTAAATGCACACCGAGGACCCGGGGCCCAGTCCAATAGTCCATTTAGCTTAGGAACCTTCCTAACGGAGTGAAATGACCCGGAAGTACGTCACTGGCAGCCATGATAAGTGCCGTTCCAATTCTCCAAACGAAAGGAAAGGAGGTTTCAAACTTCCTTTATAACCTCCTTTAGCTTAGGAACCACTGGACCTCCCTAGCCGAAAGGAGAGGAGAAAACGCTGCCCCACAATGCATTGCAGCCGCAGCATTTGCCGTCACTCAACAGTCGGCCGTTCACGGACACAAACGATAATGGGAGAAATGATATCATGAAAGTTACGGTGCTTATTAAGCATTTTAAAACGTATGTGGTAAGTTGCCAAAGTGATTTGTTTTGAACGTTCATCAGTATTATAATCAAAAAGAAATATGAACGTTAGTTTTTACTGAAATGATCAAATAAAGTCAACATTTCACTGAGCTGTGTGGGGTTTGTTCAACTTTTAAAAGATGTTTGAATGGTGATATACACAGTGATAGATGTTAAGGACTAACGTTTATAATAAATACATTTGTATTTATTTAAAGATCTTTTAATAGTTCATACAATCATACGTATTGGGATCATTTGTATTAATGTGGACCGGAGGGAGAGGGTGACGAGGAGCATAAGTTTCACTTTCCTTTTTTATTTAAACTCCAACTTTGGTCATGAAGAATATGTTTCTCTGTTGTCCACGTTCATAAAGCATAAAGCAACAGCATCAGAGCACGGTGCAGAGTCTCTAGATGAGTCCCTCGTTCTTTTTAAACATCCATGTTGTAGTCCGCTGTATAGAAAACTGTAGTTTCCATAGTTTCCCCACAGCAGCAGACGCACACAATGACGTCCGCTGGCGCATCATAAACACGTCGGATAGTGAAAGTGCATTCGGATTCTCTAGTACCACAGTCTCTTCTCCTAAATCCTTTTGAATTCTCCTATCCACTATCCCTTAACCCCGTGTCATTTCACTCAGAGGTCAAGGAATAGGAGATAGGGTTAGAATTTAGGAGCTAATTTTTGGATTATCGGAACGCAACCCGAGCATCGAGCGTCGAGGAGGCTCTCTGGAGGAGCTCTAACCGAGGATACACTGATGGTTCCTCCACGGATGCATTTCCGGGAACGGTGGAGGCGTGACGCACGGCCGGACTTATCTCAGCCAATGACAGCTCTGCATGCATCCCCTGGATATTATTTTAGAAACTGCTTTCATCGCGTCGCGATGTTTCCAGAGAGAACAGCTGTGAGGTCCGTGCAGAAAGCAGAGCAGTGTGTATAATATATATCACTCAGTATAACAGGCCTACTCTCTTTATTTGCTTTAGTTTAGTAGATATCTACAAACAAAGAGTCCATATTTTTCTAAGACCATTTAGTGCTTCACATAATAAAATACACAACGGCTTATGCTTTAGGAGCTGTAGGTGTGTGTGGTACAGTGTGTAGGTGTGTGTGGTACAGTGTGTAGGTGTGTGTGTGGTACAGTGTGTAGGTGTGTGTTGTACAGTGCGTAAATGCGGCGGACAGACGGGTCTCAGTTGGTTTGGTGTCCTCTGCTTACTTTTAATAGGCCTACTTGTAAATACAACTTTTGGCCCGTAATTTCAATTCCCCATTTCAGCGACCAGAGAGAGGGGGGGATATATCAGTCTCTGATTGTGTTACGTTATTATGAGAGTGCTCTCATACTTTAAATTGTATATATTTATATACATATATTTGTGTGTGTGTGTCCGCATCTGTAGCCTGTTATTGTCTCATTATACCGCACTCTCAATGAATTCAAAGTAAATATGTGGGGGAACAATGTTCAGCTGATCTAACAGAGATACAGCGCTATGACAAAACACTCGACAGCTGATGCAGCTGTTGCCACGTAATAATGAACGGACGTCTCTTTAAAATGACCGCTCAGAGGAGAGGAGTTCTCATTTCTTTAAACGTCTGCTGCTTCCCCTCCTCTCTCCTCGGTTCCCCTCCTCGGTCCTCCGCTCGTATCTCCTGTGGGCGGGTCTAAGTCTCGAGGAGGGGAACCGAGGAGGGGAGTCGAGGAGGGGAAATTTGAGTATTGAGAAGCCTCTATAGTGCTCTCCTGCAGAACTACACCCCTGTCAGACGAGACATATACCACGTGATGACACGTCTATGGATGACACGTTAGGCTCGTGTTGTGTTCAAGGACCCTGACCTTGGCCAGGAAAAACAGGCGCTCGCTTGTTTAATTTTGTTGCGGTCTAGATTTCTTTAAAAAAAATCTTTTTTGCGTGTGTTTATAAATGACCTCGAGGGCCGTACCAAAATGGTCTCGCGGTCCGTATACGGCCCGGAGGCCGGAGGTTCCCCACCCCTGGCTTAGACGTACAAGCACATCTGAAAATATAATAAAAGTGATAAGAGGTTATTTATTTTATTTGTCTTTGTTTAAACACTTTTTGCCCCAGTTTTCAATAAAACGTCTCGGTATATATTCTGGTGTAAAGACCTTTTCAGGAGTAGAATAAGCACAAGTTCCTTCATGTAAGTTAAAAACAACTGCTGCATCCACTCCTGCTTCTCTCTGGTTACATTTGTCCCTCATATCAATAATACATCAGTGCAATCGGACAAATGTACAACATGTACATTTGTACGACTGTATTTTTAGCCAGCTTTTATTCCCGCACATTATTCACTCCATAGAAACGAGCCGCTATTAGAGGGATTTATATAGCTGTGATATCACATGTGTACCTTCCACGTCTAACACACGTGTTTCTCACTACAGGTAGAATGCTTCCTCCAGTCGATGTTGTGTATTTTTCCATCTGTTTCTTTTATTTCAGAGGCAGAAGGAGGCTCACAGCAAACTCTGCATTAATACTTAATACCTCAGAACATCGCTCATGCATCCTTTTAAACGGTCCAAAAGACACTAAAATGGGATGATTTCACTTTGTTAGTACTTTGAACCTATCCAGGCCATGAATAGGATATTTCTGTGCATGAGCTCTGCCATTTACAGATGCTCTGCTGCTGAGTGATCTTACATCTTTCCTTTTGCACATGCTCTGCTGAGCCACTTTTACATTTACAATTGTTTATTCATAGACGAGTGCAAATCAAAGAAAAAGCATTTGTACATAAACCACAGATGAATAGAAAAAAAAGGAACCACCCAAAATAGAAAAAATTCACTGAGGCCAATTAAATGGGACTCACTCCTCCAACGTATGTCTCTGTGGTGGAAAAGTATCAAAGTGTCTCAGCGGCCTCGTGGGCCTTGTCTAGTCTGGGACTTGTCAATCAATCTGTGACACGGGGACAGTGGAACCGGGACACGTCGCTTTAACCCCATAGAGTTTGCATCATGGGAATAGCAGCCGCACTGAAAAACCTGAAACGTTGACTTTAATTAAGTGTATTATGTCAACACATTTCAGATAGGTTAGTTGAAAGCAATAATATTATGTTGAACCTACTGTTTTTGTATTTAAACTTAATAATATTGCTTTTAACTAACATAATACAGTTCGCTGAAATCTGGTGACAATACATTACATTTAAATTAACGCTTCAGTTTTTTCAGTGTATGTAGAAACTGAAGCAGGAAGAAATATCAATCTTTGAACATATGCAGCACTCAGCTCTGGGAATGACCACTAGGGATGCTGTTGCCTGCAAAATACAACACACACACACACACACACACACACACACACACACACACACACACACACACACACACACACACACACACACACACACACACACACACACACACACACACACACACACACACACACACACACACACACACACACATACACAGTACAGTTAATCTCTTTTTTTCACTCTTATCCAGTCCAGTCCTATTAGCTGCCAGGCTGAAGAAGAGCTCAGAGGGGGACAACTGTAGTCCCCTGGACGCTGCTGTCTTTTAAGCAAAACTCATCTTTATAGCCTTTCACTCTTAGTCCCAGGCCCCCATAATGCCACATCAATACCCCAGTAGGGAGGAGGCTCGGCACCAATGTAAACACACAGGTCGAGCTCGTTCTGCTCCCTGAGGCCGACGCCGGGGAAGAAAACGCGGCACAATGGAGGGATGAAAAAGGTGAGATGTGTCATCCCGATTAGATTTAATAACAGAGACAGAATTAAAAAACAACAACAGCGAAGGAGACGGATGGAAAGGCAGTTTAAAGCGGATTTCTGGATGCTGTGCAGATGTCACTAAATGGCAGCATGTGCATAAGTCAGGCAGTAAGAATGGCCACCCTCTGAAAAGCTCCTGTATGTTGGGGCCTGTGAGAGAGGGACCGGGACCAGCGGGTAGCCCGGTGTGCCCCCCCGACTTAATCCTCCTCACTCTGAGTGGGAAAGGCAGGAGGAATTGAATTTTTTCACAGTTGTTACTATGGCGGTGGGAACCTGCTGCTGCCCTTTCTGCGAGTCATAAAGTATTCAGTCGGCACTGCTCTGCTGTTTGACACTTTGTTTTTTTACCCCCTGTGTACTTTTATCCTGGGCTGAAAGACTTGCTGTTTTTTCACAGACTACAGCTCAGGCCGTGAACTGTGACATGCCTCCCCTCTTTCAAGTGTCGGACCATCTCTAGGATCTGTTGCTCTCGGGATGTGAAGTATACAGATATTATGCCAACAAGACCAAATGAGGTTTCTTTATCCTGCAGCCTCAAAACACACAATACTGTGGTGGTGTGTTTTAGTGCCTTCTATAACACAGTGGTTAAAGCTGAGTTTTGGGCCCGTGCAGTCAAAGTGCAATCCCCGTTTACATTGCTGTCGTAAATATGGAGAGCTGTAACCAACACATGCATTTATTATGACAATGTTACTTATGATCAAATGTTAATTAATAGAGGATTTTTTCGATTGAGCTTCGATTGATCCTTCCTGGATCGTGAAGTGGATGACTAATGCATTAAAGGTTCAATAGAGTTTAGACAATAGCTCCTTTCAAAGTCAAACAATTCCTAATTAACTCACATAAAGGAAGTTAAAGCTGCATTTCTTTCTTTGACTATTTTGTAGCAGCTTGGCTAAGATAATACTTCAAATAAATGAGATTTGTATTGTGTAAAGTTATATTTGGTGAGAGTTCGTGTTCATCTGATGAATGTAAGTCTTCTCTTTGTTCTGTTTTGGTCTCAACCTCTGAGAAAGATATCAGGCTTACACGCTGCAAAGGCTCCACCAGCTAGTCACTTGGCCTACTTTGTCTGCCTTGTTAGCTAAAGATAAAATGCTTGGTACAGCTGAGGGAAACTGCTATTTATGGTCACTACCAGGGATATATGCACAAAAGTAATTGTGCATTGCAGCTGCTAAACCTGAAGAAATCAGACTAAATAAACTGTAATTCTACGGCACCTGCAAAGAGTGAGCCCTAACTGCCCTGCCAAGCAAATAGATTGCTGCTCCTCCCCTATTTGCAGATACATTAAGTTAAATGCAGACATTTGGATACTGGAATATCATTAGTGAAATATCTATTTTGAATTGGACCTTGAGACAGGGCAGATAGAGGCTGCAATTTATGGGAAATGCATGGAGCCATCAGCTAATGCTATCCATCCTATGTGCCCCTGAGCGAGTGTGTTAAAATGTCACACATGCCATTTCAATTGAAATCCCTCTTTTGTTACCCGGATGTTGCTCTCATAACAGTCAACATTTTGAATGTGGAATGCTGGACATTCCACAGTCAAAGGTTGGGCAACCAGCTACCGTTGCGGTTGCACAGATGAGCATAGCACTTTAGAAATAAAATGTGTGAATACATACGTTTTTTTTTTAATATTAAAGTAACATGCCACTATACAGGTGTTTAATACAACCCTCCGTTAATTTTATTGAGCTACCTGAATAACTTGGTTAGCTTGCTCTTAGCTCTTAGTTAGTCAGTAGCAAGTTAGCTAGCAAGAGGGGTAGTTATCCCTTCCTGTGAGGGCACAACCCAGTCTCACGGCATTTCGTGTTATAGTCACAACATTTAATCTATTGATTCGTGTTCACCAACACGTTTTCTCCCTTTTGTTTTATTTTTACTCCACTACATTTATTTTAGTTACTTTGCAGATTCTGATTAATGATGTGAAATATAAACAACCCTTAAAGCAGACTTTAGTTACACCTGAGTAAAATTCAGGGAAGGTGATGGTCAAGTGCCAACAATCAGGAGAGATATTTGGTGCTTGAGAAGACTAAACATTTATCTGCAGATCTCTATAAAGCAGTGGCGAACCGTCAGGGCCTTCAAGGTATTCAGAGAATACCCTGGAACACTCAGATAAAATAAACAAAAAATCGATTTAATTATATAAATAAAATGTAATAAAATGAATAAATGAGAATGGCATCTGTGTTGTTGATCTGTAATATTACAGTGTTACGGCGATTTGTTTGTCCTTCTCAGACCATGCATTACGCATTTCAGTGGTTTTGTGTTAGAAAAGAAAGCAACCAATCAGATCTTGTTCTGGGTCTCTGGGTAGAATATCCTTCAACCAAGTATTCTACATCCTTGATAGAATGCTCTGGCCGTTACACTGAATGAGAGCGTACGTTTGGACTGACAGTTTGATCAACCAATCATATATTGATTTGAAGCCAATGGGCGTATTCTTTCAGAGTTCCCCTCGGTTCCAGGGTACTCTAGAAGGCCCGCTAGTTAACTGCAACAGGTGAAGATGAAGCTGTTGCGGAATTGTTGTGAGTACCCTTTTCAAGACGACAATTCAGTGAAAAGACAGACATTATAATGCCGCGGAGGGGGGGTGTGTGTGTCTACAGAAGGTCCAGTTGTGATAGACACGGTTCGCCACTGCTATAAAGTATATTCATTACTCGTTATTCTCTAACAGTAGTTAGACTGTATATTATGGCTATTTTGCACATCCCTTTCAAGATTTCAAGATTTTCTAAAGTTTATTGACATATCATATTAAACACAACTACGATGTAGTTATGCAATGAATGAAAAACTTGGGTCACAGGTTCCTCAACAGTGCATTACAAGACATCTATCAATATGTGTGTACCTCCACTATTAAACTGTCATATTCTGCACATTTCTTATACTATCTACATACATAAGTGTATAATTAATGTGTATAATATCAGTTAAAAATAAGTGCTTCGACATAGTTAACATTGCAGGAAAGCAAGGCTTAATATATCTATCTGTAGATAGATACCCCCAAAGCGTTTTTCTTATTTGAAAGAAGACCTTAACCTAAAGTATTCTTTAATGTGTTAATAAAGGTTAATTAGTTTGTCTGTTTTGCACATCCTCCTATTAATATCTTTGTACATCCAGCACTAAACAGTTTTATTGTAGAGATCACTTACAGTATCTTCTTGATTTGTTATATTCTATATTTCTATCACTGACCTTCTACTTTCCCCTATTTTGTATGTACTCATCATCATCATTCATCAAATATAACATATTTTAAAAATATTCAATAACGTGCTTTAACCACTAGGCGGTGCACACAGCATACAATGCCATAATAACTTTGTATTATTAGTGTAGGACACTTATGTATGTATAACATCTGAAGATGTGTAGTTTTATTCATGTTTTTACATAATTGTACAGGATATTGCTATACTATTTCTCATGTTGTAGTTCTACACATTAATATCTGATTTGTAAAACATCACAGACAAGAAAGGTATATCCTTCATTTAATGGTAAGCTATTGAAATTGTGATTCCATAGATGTGTCTCCCATCACCCAAATCCCCTGACTATTCTCTCAACTCAGTATTTACATTCTGATATTCAAAGAAAATCAGTAATATCTTTAAAAACTACAAGTCCTTTTATATCAGCTGTAAACCGTTATGATGTAAATACAGCCTATCTACCAATTGGATCAAATATAAAAGTCAGCCGAATTAATGTTGACACTGCAAGGAGACGTATTGTGTGAAGAGAAATTGAAGATGTTTATTTGCTGATATATTTATGATCCACGTCACGTATTCAGTTTCGGTGGCAGTTCTTCCAGTTGTCTTCTAATCAGGGCTCTATAAATAACGAACTACGGCAGATCTGTAATATTTAATGCAGCCGAACCGTATATTACAATGCCGTTATGTGATGACTTTCAAAGAGAAAAGCTAGAACACTCGGAATAAAATGTTATTATAATTTTTTTTTAATGTTTTTCGGATTTCTTATCGCATTAACACCATATCCCAACGTGCATTGCGGCTAAACAATCAAATCACCGAGCTTAAACCATAGCTGATCTTGGGTAATCAGTTCAGTGGCTGTGTATCTGTTTCCAGTTATTTTATTTTGTAATTCAGTTCCTGACGGTTAAAAAAAGCCCGAGATTATAGAATTAAACAAATAAATAAAAACAAGGATAATTGTGTGTTATTGTTGAGTAAATAACAGTGTGTTCTTTAGAAAATAATAACAAATTAGAAGGAAAAAATACAGATTTCAGTATTCTGAGGCTCTGAGACCCATTTATTTTCCTTGCGGACGGCAAAAAAAGTCCGACATTATACGATTTAAAATAAAAACAATAATCGTGGCTTGATATTGAGTAGAACATGTTTTTATGAACCACACAGCTTCCGGTCTTCCAAGACCCGACCGGACAAAAAGACGTGGTGCAGGCACGAAACACACTACCAATAGAAATACATTGCTTTTAAAATCGTTCTGTGTGACACGAAAAAAAGGGGGAAATCGTGTTGGTGAACACGAATCAATAGATTAAATGTTGTGACTATAACACGAAATGCTGTGAGACTGGGTTGGAGGGCACCTGTGTGTACTTGAAAAACCACCACAAATGTGTAACTCTCACAGCATAGTTGTTTACAGTGCACAACATGTGTAGACTTCTAACGGAAGTATCCGAGTTGAGACACCAATGGACTTTGATGCCTGCTGACTCTGGTACTTAAAGAGCCTGTGACACGAGTTTCCCCCATCATCCAAACCCATCAATTTGAGTAAATATTGTCCCCTTGACAACCGTTACTGAACTGATTTTGGATATTTGTACTTTGATAACCATTAATCTGCCCTTCAATGTTGACCATTTCCTGGATCTGCTCGGGGTGTCTTCAAGTCCCGCCAAATTACGTGTGACGTCATTGCGGGCACAGCGCTCCAGCTGCACCGTTCAGGATCCCAGCATCTGCATGTAAACGCACGATGGCGCACACAGCAGCAAGCTCAGACAGCGATGACAGTTTAATGTTGAACGTGTCTGAGAGCTCATATGAGGCTGAAGGATCGCTTTATGTTGTATCTGTTAGAAGTTTAGGAATTAGGTGCGTCAATATGGGCGATCATACGGTCATGTAGCCAGTGGTGGAATGGGACTAAAAATAATCCCGGGACTCTCGACCGGCCCACTTCGGTACCGCTAGTAAGTTGTCAACGGGGGGAGTGGGGGATGTCAGGGGCGGCGGGTGCTGTAGATAGTAAATGTAAATATGTAAATATTTGTGTCACTGCATCCTGGTAAAATACAAATATAATGCAATGTCTGTGTCTTTGACATTAGCGCTGCTAGCCACCTGTGCCCTGTACTACGAAGCCAGTTCAACAGACCCTGGATATGTTTGAGTAACAAACAACCTAACAACAACAAACTAACAAACGAGATCTCGCTAAGCGGTCCTACGACGCTGGTTATCAACTCGGTAAATCAAGCCAGGGTTTCTCTCACCAGCTGAGAGCGCGTTCACGTCTAAGACACGAGTGGATCTGACTTTAATTACATTTGACTCGAGTGTTTCGTCAACATAATGTGTTGCTAAAAATAATACTTCTGCATACAGTATGTGACACTGTAAGTGTTGCACGGCCAGATACGGCTGGAGAAGCTGACTCAGATAAGATATATGATATATTATGATATTATATGATCGATGATCTGATTGATGATGTAATATGAATGATAAGTGCGACACGTCGGCGTCTTCTCTGCATACGGCAGTTTAAACTGTATTTCCTTTATCCTGTAATATGACTTGAGAGATTTAAACTCCGCACACTGAGTTGATCTCTTTTCTATAGACGCCGGAGGCGGGCAGCGTCAGGTAAAAAAAGTTATTTAGCCTTCCCAAACCTGAGCCTCACGCGCCGCATATGGGGGATGTGCTAGTGATTTATCCGACCGGCCCACTTCGGTACCGGCCCATCGGGATTGGTCCCGATGGCCAGTCCGCGACTGCACCCAGCCCACGTAAACTGTCAACGGGGGGAGCCTCGCTGCGGGGAAACGGTGGACCTAGTGTCCCGATCGGAGTGGGAATAATAATAATAATAATCCGTGCATTTTATCCATTAATTTCCCCAACATTGTGGTAAAAAAACCACACGTTTAATCCATGTTGGTGTACTACAACTACAAAAAGCATCGGTTTGTTTTCTCATCAGGAAATGTAGACCGGCACAAACAAACGATTTTTAATCATCATCCTCACGATCATTTAATCTATCATATGTTCGCCGAATTGACATGAAAGCACTAATAAATGTAGTTTCATCCACTTGAGTTTACAACTACAAAAATAATCGATTTGTTTTTATATCACATCCTACGGGAGGAAATTCAGTAGCTCTCACTACCGATTTTTAATCCTAATGTAATCATCATCTTCACCACGATCATTTATGTTGATGTTCGCCGAATTGACATGAAAGCACTGACAAATATGAATATACTTTAGTCAACTTCATTAAAACGTTATTAACGTGCCTAAACTCAGTAATTCACCATTTCTATGCATGACAACACACTTTGTCCGTGTTTGGCTCTCTCGCCGCACAGTGAAGCGTTCCCGCATTGACGTCACTTCCGGCTTCCCCAAAAACTTCAAAATGAGTCGAAGGAATTTCCCCGCGATGTTCGAAATTATTGATATTTAACGGAACGGTATCGCTTTTTCTTTTTTAAACTGACTGTTCGAGATTACTAGTAGCCCAATATTTCATTGCACAACAGTTGTTGGGATGCTGTCACAGGCTCTTTAAGTCAGGTCATTTGTAAGCACAGCACAAACATTACAATCGGAGTGTCATTTATAGTGGTCGGCTTCTAAGTATCAGTATGTGTTATAATGAATGAACTGACAATGAAAATCATGCAAGGCAAACAGTTCCACTTGCTATGTGCATATAAGGTTGACAATACCAATGTGTTCTTAAATGTTGCATCTTGCCTACATTGATCCTGCTGCTGTCTGCACATTGTGAGTTACTCAAACACAAGGACATGTTGTCCTCCTCTCAGAGATACATAATCCATGAGAATAACTATGAATGCTTAAGTTTGTTTTGGCCCCATATTGTCACTTTGTTCAATTTGGTTTTATTTTAGTGCCACATATGTTTCACTCTGCTTCTTGTAAATTACCCGCCACCCACTATAACAAAAATGAAGGACAGGGAGAGGCTACAGCGAAAAATTACACATTACAATACAACTTTAATGTGGACATGTTTATCGTCTGTATACCGCTAACATGCTATTTGGTTAAAAAAAGTAACTTTATAGAAAAAATGGGCCAATCAAAAAGTAAAAAAATTAAATTAAATGCCTTGTTCGAGGTTCCTATAGAGAACAAATAATAACGTGTTATTCAACAGCAGAATTTGATATTTGTATACTCAAGAAAGTCTCTATTTACTGACAGATGAATGATTTTATTTTTCTTACCAGTTAAGATCTATGAAGGCCATGTGATGTTATCATTCAGAATAATTACCAGTGCAATTAAACACACTTCGGAGTGTGTTTTGAAGAATGCAGTGCGCCCCTCGGGGGTTATTAGCGACAAGACTTGCAGAGCAGACAGAAAGACAGCGAAGGGAGCTCCTCCCCCGCTGGTCGTGGTGTCTAGACGCTAATCGAACAGATCAAACAGATTTAACACTTAGCTGGTACAGATCAAAAACCTACCAGCCCATATTTGGCATTGAAAGGATCGAGGAATCGATCTGACCTTAGCTAAAGGTCCCTTATTATAGCCTACTGTTTTTCATCAATATAATATAGGTCTCAGATATATAAAACATGTCTCTGAAATGTTTGGCTGAAACACCAAACAGATCATTGTAGCATCCCATAATCCCCTCTGTTTCCCTGTTTCAAAAAAGTGCTGATTATCTGTCTTTTACTTTAGATGTCTTTTGGTTAGTTATTGTCTAAAGCAGGGGTTCCCAACCTTTATTGTGCCAAGGACCGGCACATACATAAAAAGAAAATCGCGGACCGGTTGTCAATTTTAACTGATTTTAATATTTACTCACCAGCAGGTAGCAACAGAGACTAATTGTATGTAACAGACTGAACAAATACAATATGCATCCAAAACATATTAACGTTCAGGGCAGTTCGATATGTGTAGAGGTGTGTGTGTGTGCAGGGCCGCCCCTCCCTACAGGCCAATCACGCAGGCTGCATGGGGCCCGCCTTGCGTAGGGGGCCCCGCCCAGAGGGCCTCAGCTGCTGTGCGCAGTTCTCCCTCAGTTCTCAGCGCACCCCCCGCGAGAGTGAGAGTGAGAGGTGACAAGGGGAGCACGTCTGTAACCCGACATCGTTGCAATGAATCGACATCTGACCAATCACGGCTTTGATACGGCCACTAGTGCAGGTGAAGAGATGTCGGTGAAAAGACAGTTTCAGTCCGGCGCAAAAAACAAAACATGAAGAAACTAGAGCATCACTCGAAGGTGGGTTATTGTACGAGTCAAATGTATAACTTGCGAATGTTGTATAAGTCAAATTGCCAATTGCCATATTAAAACATCAGCTGCAATTCACGACATTGCATAGCATATAGGAGGCTAATGGAGATGCAGTTATTTCCAGCATTCTTTATTTAACATTCATTCAAGTCTGTTATGCCTTTTATCTGCTAATGTACAGGAGGAAGAGTGATTCACTGTCTGTCTAGTTGGCTTACATAACAGTTAAAGTTTACACCCTAAAAAACATGGAGCATTTTTTCCCCTTTTATTCATTTTTATGTCAATTTGCACATTTCATGGTGATGCTCAGCCTCTCCTCTTAACTCCTAACAGTCATCATGTCAACCACAACACAGAGAAGTACTGAGAGAAATGTGTGTGTAGTTGTTGATACATTGCTGACAGAGGGAATTACATTTAAATACAGATTTAAGAAATATCAGTTTTTGAGCATGTAATAAGCATGTTTTGTCTTGACTATATTACAACTATATTATAATAAAATAATATAGTATTTATATTATTGAATTAATTATGATTATTATTAGTAGAAGTAGTTTATTTGCATTCATTATATTTTAATCTTTTTGAGGCTAGTATTTGGCAGGAAATGCAGACGTATTCACCAAACGCATACTGAACGACATACATGCACATTTACCATTTACCTCACTGTATAAAAAAGTAACTGTTGATAATAATAATAATAAACAGGAATTATATTTGCAAAGTAGCCTTTTTTTCCAAAAAAACATTTTTCACTCCTGTCGGTTGGGGGGGGGGGGGGCTCATCTCACAATGTCGCTTGGGGCCCCAAGTTGGCCAGGGGCGGCCCTGTCTGTGTGTGTGTTTGTGTGTGTAGAGGTGTGTGTGGTTAACACGTAGCAGCCTGCAGTCACTCTTAAGATGTTCTGATGAAGGTAAACACGAAGGCGGTGCGTAAAAAGGCACATCTTTACCTGCTGGTGCTGCACTTCTCAGAGGCGGAGTTACACGTCCCACTGCCTCCTGATGCTGCAGCCATTTCATGAAGTGAAGGAGGTTTTCCTTCTATAAAACAGCTGGCAGCAGATGCTGTGAGGGTCCCTGACATGCATTCATAGATCAAGGAAGACTGGTTTACTCTCCTGTTTTGCCAATCCGGTGCTTAAACACATAGCTCTACACCCCCTGGCCGTAGGGTGACCAGATGTCCCGCTTTGCGCGGGACTGCACAGCATTTTCACGACTTTTGGTGCGTCCCGCAAATTGAGACGATGTCACGCATATTTCATTTTGATAGGCTAAAACGCTTTTCTTAAAATCAGATTTATCCAATGGGAGAAAGCAGGGAAGGCTATCATCACGGGGGTGTGTTTGCTGTCAATCAAACTGTAACACACGGCGGGTGCTGCCGGTAAAGTGTTAACCAATGAGAGTAACTCACTCACACACACCCCCGCGGCCCCGCCAAACAATAACAACGAAAGTCAGTCAATAACGCAGGCGACGCAGCAGGTTATGGAGAATGAAGGAAACTGAAACTACAGCTAAGAAGAAAAGAAGATGCACATACAACAAAGACTGGGAAGACACTTACCCGTGGGTGAAGCCAGTGCAGGGCGACTCTCAGAGAGTGTTTTGCAATCTTTGCAAGAGTAATTTTTCAATTTCACATGGCGGTGAATACGACGTCAAAAGACACAGAGAATGCGATTCTCACAAGAAACGTGTCGCTCAAAAAGAGACATCCCACTCTATGGAGCAGGGGCGGACTGGGACTAAAATTAAGCCCTGGAAACTGACCCAGTCCGGCCACATGAAATATCAAATGTTAGAAATTCGCTGTTTATTATTTAAAGTTTTACGTCCGATTCGCTCCTTTTTTCCTCTCTGTACACAGCTCCAGTTTGGGCATTGGCCTGTCATCAGATTTCATTTTTAGTTGCTGCTGTAGCGGAAGTTTAGTACAATTATTTTTTTGATGAAATTCTCCACCCTCCATAATTGCAATTGCTTCAGTTGCTTACTACTTTTTAAGGGTGGTGATGACAGTTACAGTACGAACTGAAGTTGATGCGATTTGATTGGATTGTGAGGCATGAGTGAGCCTCATCTGATTGGTCAATCCCTCAATTTCTTTTCAACAAGGGAAGCCAATTTTGGCTAGCCTCCTCTCGCAACAGAGAGTGCAATACTGTTTCATCATAACATCTAGAGGAGCGCTGTTTCACTCTTTGTAAAATACTCAATGAGAATGGGGGAGAGATGGGCCGGCAGAATAATTACCGAAACTAAACAAAGTGTTTTTATTTATTTATTAAAATTATAACTTCAATCCAAAAAAACAGGGGAAGCCTGGCTTCCCTTGGCCTCCAGGAGAAAACGCCACTGAGTTCAAGGGATAATTCTCACCCACATCTTGCTCTTGCTCTGCACTTGTATGTGCCAGTTGAGATGGTTCTTCCACCAGCTCAACTCTCTGTCCCTCATCATGAACGCAGGAGGCTGGCTGTATATCTGAACTCGCGCCCTCATCATTCTCTTCATCATCTTGCACTTGTTCTAAGCTGCTGATGATAGTGCTTGTAGCAGCGCTGCTGCCAAAAAGGTCTGTCAATTTGCGACATTGATATGCTTCACCTGCGAGTGACTTCACCTTTTTCTCTCTTGCCTTCTCGGCCCCACCTTTTTCTTTTTGTTTTCTTTGATTTGTATCCATGTTTTTTCATTCTCCCTGTCTGCCGCGGCGTCTAATCCCTTCGCTTCGTGTGGCCGGTCTTTTTTCTTCTTCGTGTGTGATTATTTGACAGATAAGAACCACACAACTGCATTAGCGCCCTAGCATAACCAGTGTTACCATACAGTGCAACACTCCCAATCATACCGGTCAAATGACTGGTAACAAGCTAGCTCCGACCATTTTTCCAGACTCTGAGATAGTAAAGAAAATGTCATGTGGTCGTACAAAAGCAGCGTCCATAATAACAGATGTGCTTGCCCCTGCCTCTGTGGAGAGTTGTTTGACAGAGTTAAAGACAACAGTGGTTCTAAGTGACAAAATAGCCCACACACTGTTGTTGCTGTGATGGACACAACTGAAAGCTATTTTATTTTATGTATTATGTTTTTGTTCCCTCCTGGCCAGTTTTTATTTGTACTTATGGTTTTATTTTATCTATTAATTTATGTTGTGCCTAATTTTACAGGTAATACACTAGTTGAATTAGGAAGATGCATTTCTAAACCCTTGAAGTGAATAATGCCTGCTGCCTTGGTTAGCCTTAGTTTACTTTTCTTTATTAAGAGATACGAAATTGTTACTGCATTTTGACTTCACTTTCTGTCATTGTGGGACAATGTGGGACACCCTCTCAACAGCACTTTCAGAATCTCTTTACACAGAGGGGACACATGTTTATGTATAAAATACATGAACAAGTGATTTTTGCATAATAGGTGACCTTTAATACAAACATGTGAAGAGTAAAAAAGAAAATGAAATCAAACAGTGTTAAGGGAAAGCAGTGATTAGTTACCTTTTGTTTGTTTCGGTCTATTCAGTGAATTGCTTTGATTTGTAAACAACGAGTGATGAATCGTTATAATGCCAATGTATTTGCACTGTTCATTCGAGGTGTGTGTGTGTTTTGATCGGGCCCTGTGGCTTTGACACCAATCAAGATGTCCGACCAGCCTGAGCCTTTCATCAACCTTTACTGCTCCTGCAATCAACAGGCAAATCAGACATAAATGTAAAAAGGGAAATGATCAATCACTTTATGTCTGTGTGGACTGTGCCACTGGCTGGAGAACATCAACAAAACAACGTTTGCGCTTTCTTTCAATCATGCAACCATCTCCTTCACACATTTGGTGTGAAGGGAATATATATAATATATCAAATAATGTCGGTCCTGTTAGGCTTTCATTACAGTTGGTAAGTGGAAGCTAACATGCTTAGCTTGCTAATGTTATAATGCTATGTGTACTGTTACAGCTAAGTTTAGTCTTGTGTGCATTTTTGGGGGTATTTTTGATGTACTTATTGTGCCTGGTCGTAGTCCCTTTAAGAGTCAGGATGACATCAGATGGGTGTGTCAGGTGATCATTAGATAAGAAATAAGCAAAGCATGGCTCTATGAGCAGTGTGTAATTGTTTCTAAAGAAATCCAGCAACATCTGCATACTTCATGCCTTTGACTGCATCGTAGGTACGTATTGTTTATGTTTAAATTGTATTGTTTCTGTAACATATACAGATGGTTATTTTTTGAAAATATTGTAGTCTGTCGTGTTTATGCTGGAGGTCTGCTCAGTTGTTTCAATATTGTACAAGGTTAATGCAAGGAAAGTTAATTGAATAAATATACAAATGGTGGATTAAATGTTTCAATTATGATGCCATGTATAACTGCTTGAGTTCTAGAATTACAATAAATACATTACAAAGCTTAGAGTTACTAGGCTTGTTTGAGACGCGTTGCGGCTCGCCTCTAAAGTAGACGAGAATAGCCGATCGCAGCCGGGGGAGGTCTCAAAAAGCTCGCCTGAAGTTGGACAGCTCGACAGCTCGGAGTCGGCTCCGTCTTCTTCTTCTTCTTCTTCTCTCGGTTTTTTGGCGGATTGCAAACAACTTGAAGGTGCATACTGCTGCCTCCGGAGTCGGTTTGACTCGGTTTGCATTTATAAAGAATTCACACATGTGTTTAATCGTTAATGTCAGATATGTACTAAGTAAATACATTTGTTCCTGCTCAAGATTAGATTCAACTTTATTGTTATTGCACATATTACAGATACTGAGACAACGAAATGCAGTTTAGCTTCTAACCAAGTGCAACAAGCAGTAAAGTGAAAAGTAATGTACACAATCTACAGAATAAAATATAGAATGAATTGAATGATGAATAAACAGTGAGGGGTATGAATACACTATATACACAGCAGCCTGAGAGCAGTATGAACAGTGTGTATGATAGTGCTGTAGCGACGCGTCGACTTCAAAATATCGTCGACGACATATTTCCGCGTCGACGCGTCGCTACACACATGTGGGTCACCCAAAGCAACAAGCAGTTCGCAATCGCACTTCAAACACAATGGAGACTGAAACGGCTACCACCTCCTCCTCACAGGATTGCGCACGAAGCCCCCAAACGAAAACATCTCGCCCTAGGTCTTCAAAAGCATGGGAATATTTTAAAGTTAGTCCAAAACGCAAAGATATTTATATATTTATATCTCACTGAGACTGCTGCCTAGCAGAAGCAGCAGCTAGCTGTGGTGGCTACCATTAGCAGCTAGCATTTGCTCTACGATTTTTACATAAAATGGAATTATGGATTATAAATTCAATCATTTTTTTATACATAGACGTTAAAAACCTATGGATTAACCGATTCAGCCGCGTTTTTTCTCATTTTATTGCCATTGAACACGTCTTTTGATCAGATTACGGTGGTGAGACGATCTCCTGAGAAGCTCTGTGAAGGTACGTGTTGTGATGACTGTATTTGCTTCCCCTGTCGCGAGTCCGGATCACTCAGTGATGATACTATATACCTACATAATCTGTGGAGTCTCAGCTTTAATCGGATATATTGTATGTGCAGCTACGATAAGTAATAAGGGTACTTTTATCTTGAGTTCTGTGCCAATGTCCGTTAGCATTTTTCGCTCAGGGGTCATTTAGATGCTTCTTATGAGACTTGTGTTTTGTTTTGGTTTGTATCGTCAGTTAGCTGAGATTATTTCCGTTAATCTGGTATAACACATTAATAGGTTCTTAAATATTAAGATCCCCTGAGACACAGTATCGTGAAAAAAATGTTTTTTACATTACGTTTTTTATGAATTGAACAACAGAAAAATAATCGTTAGATTAGTCGACTAATCGATCAAATAATCGCCCGATTAATCGTTTTCAAAATAATCGTTTCCCCCCAGCACTAGTGTATGAATATGCTAAGATATATAAAGTATGAAAACGATAAGCAGTGCAAGTATAGTATAAAATATATGGATATTCATTTAATGATGATAAATATTGTGGAACAATGATGAAAAATGTGAATGGAAGTGGCGACGTAAAACTGACACAAAACAACAACAAACTTTTGCCGAGCCAATTGGAGAGTTTCATCACCAGCACGTGGTAAAACCCACCAATGAGCGCTCAGCTCGAGATACCAGCGAGTCGTTTCCCATCAAGCATTTCGCTTCAGCAGCCCGTGGAGAGGAACTGCGCCGCCTCGCCGCGCCTCGCTCTCAAGGCTGCGGGCGTCTTTGTCCCGCGAGATTTCAACGTCTCATGTAGGCGAGCCTCCAGAGCAAGTCGGACAAAATGACTAACCATCATGCAACGCACGAGCAAGACGTTGATCGAAATTGCGCAGGTCTCGCTTGTCTCAAACAAGCCTACTATAACGAGGCAATAGAGAACCGCAGTGACGCGTCGTAAAACCCGGAAGTAAACTTCTTCCGGTTCCTTCGTGAAAAACCAATGAAAATTCTCCATAGGATTTTGGAAAATAGCTGGAAATCAGGTCTGTGGTTGACACACATTTAAGAGAGGGATCACGTTTTGTTCAGCCGGATAATCTCCACATGTCTACCCTACTTTTATAATTGTTGAATCATAAATCTAGTCGCGAAATGCTAACGTTATGCTATAAACGAACTACAAGCCAGTACAGCAGCAGGGTCGCACGACTTCAACGTCACGCCAACTTAAGATCGTTTCAACTGACTTGCACTGAAACTGCACTTTGAATATATTAACATTTTAAACTGTATACCCCGTTTATCTAGGCCCTTTTTGTTTTGTTTTATGTATACATGTCACACTGTGGAAAACGGTATTTCGATATTTCTGGATGTATAACACATGTAGAATTTTTGACAATAAAGCTGACTTTAACTTCCGCGTGCTTGCATATTTTAACAAAGCTTTTCATTTTAGCCACTGAATTTCACTAGAAGTCATGGCTGTCAATTACCAGTCTGATATCGTTTTACAAAGATGACAAGAAGAGTGTAGATAGGAGAGAACCACTACAAGTCAGGACACGTACAACAGTGCAGCCTAGATGAAGGTGTGCTTACCGGTGTTGTCAGGGCTAGCATGAGGGACAAGGTTTATAGAGTGTCGGTGAGTAGTGATAGCAAGAGTACCGTTAACCTAGAGTTAATTTATTCACATTAATTCCCATCAACAAATCTATTTTATGTGTCACATGAAATCTTTATTAGGCAAGGCAAGTTTATTTATATAGCACTTTTCAACACAAGGCAATTCAAAGTGATTTACAAAAAATGAAAGACATTAAGAAAATGACATTTAAAATGAGTCATTAAAAAGAAAAGCTAATAAAATAAACATTAAAAGAAAAAGTACATGGACAAAAAGTTACAGTGCAGTTTAAGATATGAATAGTTCAATTAAAAGCAGCGACAAAAAGAAAAGTCTTCAGCCTGGATTTAAAAGTAGTAAGAGTTGCAGCGGACCTGCAGGTTTCTGGGAGTTTGTTCCAGATATTTGGAGCATAATAACTGAACGCTGCTTTACCATGTTTAGTTCTGACTCTGGGGACAGAAAGCTGACCAGTCCCTGAAGACCTGAGAGATCTGGATGGTTCATAATTTAGCAGGAGGTCAGAAATGTATTTTGGGCCTAAACCATTCAGTGCTTTATAAACCAGCAGCAGTATTTTGAAATATATTCTTTGACACACAGGAAGCCAGTGTAAAGACTTCAGAACTGGAGTGATGTGATCCACTTTCTTAGTGTTAGTGAGGACTCGAGCAGCGGCGATCTGAATCAGCTGCAGCTTCCTAATAGATTTTTTAGTGAGACCTGTGAAGACACCATTGCAGTAGTCGAGTCTACTGAAGATAAAGTCATGGACAAGTTTTTCCAAATCCTGCTGTGACATTAGTCTTTTAATCCTAGATATATTCTTTAGGTGATAGTAGGCTGATTTAGTAACTGTTTAAATGTGACTGTTGAAACTCAGGTCAGAGTCCATGACTACACCTAGATTTCTGGCTCTATCTGTTGTTTTGAACATTGCAGACTGAAGCTCAGCGCTAACTTTTATACGTTCTGCCTTTGCTCCAAAAACCATTACCTCAGTTTTATCTTTGTTTAATTGGAGAAAGTTCTGACACATCCAGTCATTGATGTGTTCAATGCACTTACTCAGTGTTTGAATTGGAGCATAGTCTCCTGGTGAAATCGTTACGTAAATGTGTGTGTCATCTGCATAGCTATGGTAACTTATTTTGTTGTTCTTCATTATCTGAGCCAGTGGTAGCATGTAGACGTTAAAGAGAAGAGACCCCAAGATTACAAATATTACACACCAGAAAACACAGAAATATCCATGAAATAAACATACAGTAGGCTATAAACAATTAAAGGGATAATTGGGAAGGCATTACAAATGTAAATATATTTTAAATAATAAAACAATCCCACCACCACAGGTATCTACAGGAGAAGAGGGAATTCTCTCCACAAAATGTGAATGCCCACGTGGAGAATGGAAATGCAGTCATGCGGCTGCATTAGCCATCTTTGCCATCCACAGTTTCAGCTGCACTGACACCCCCTGTCAGTGGAAGAAGCCAAAGGCAGCTAAACGTACACATTCAGTGGAGGAGCTATTTCCTCCAACCAATAAGTCATTCAACCCGCTGACAAGAGAGCCCACCTCCGAAGATCGTGACTGGCTGAGGGACAGACTCAGGGGCAGGTTCTCAGGAATTTCTTGGCTTCTCTCCCCCGAGCCAGAAGAGGAACACTACAGCTTGGAAACACTTACTGTTGGGCATCAGGGACCTGAGGCAATTGTGGCAAGCATGGCATTGTCTGAGGAGCAACAGAGGGCAATTCTGGTGGCTACCACTGGTCAGCGAACCAACCCAAACTGGCATTTGTTCAGGAAAGGAAGGGTGACTGCCAGCAACTTTGGAGCTGTCCTGAGGTCAAAGCGTGTGACTGCTTCCCTTATTGCCAGGGTGCTAGGGCAACAACAGGCCCTTGATGGTGTTTTGTCTGTACAGTGGGGGACTATGAATGAATGTGAGGGCGTCAGGGCATTCACCACTGCAACCCAGATGCAAGTCCATGAGTCAGGTTTGTGGCTCTCCCAATCAGGATTGTTGGGGGCATCTCCAGATGGTCTGGTAGGGTCTTCCGCTGTGCTGGAGGTAAAGTGTCCCTACGGAGCCAGGGAAATGACAATTAGTGAAGCATTGCAAATCAAGGGCTTCTGTGTCAGTAAGGAGGGAGAAACATTCAGCCTGCATGAGGAGCATCCTTACTGGCACCAAGTGCAAGGTCAGCTTCACCTCACTGCAAGAAAGAAGAAGAAATAAAACAATTGTGAATCGTTTTTAATTTACATTTACTCGCCTTTGCAATGTTGTGGTTGTTAGAGTGTTTCCTGTCATTTCGTCTGTTGGGAAGATATAAAATATTAGTTTCATGGAAGTCACACCGTCACATACTGTATAAGAGCATTAAGACATACAGTACATAGGCTAAAACAAAACATCTAAAGATATAACCTTGCACTTTGTCTCGTGAACATTTTCACTATTTTGACATTTTTATAGATGAAAATTGAACTAAAGAAATAAATGGTAGATTAATCCATATTGAAAATAGGTGTCAGCTGCTACACTAATTATAATAGTTATATTTCTTAATTAAGATAAGATATTACTGTATTGATCCCAATTTGGGAAATGTTTGTGTTGCAGCAGCATAACAAGAAAAACAAAATATAAGTTATTATATATACAAAAGTATGTGAGGGATGGAATATTAAATTGAATATAAATGTAAAATGTACATGTGATTTTACGTCCAAGAGAAGCTATGGAGCAGAGGTGATTTGTTATTAGTTCAATATGTCAAACTGATTTCCCTGACTACAATCTTTAGTTACATGGTGAAACGTTATGCTGCTTGTACTAATTAGACTTATCATATAAGCCACACAGGTTTTAATAGGATGTTGTGGTGACCACCTTTAATACACTGGGTTACATAATCCACACATGGAACTAGAGTTGGGGGTATTGTTTCCACACGGACATATGTGTGCCCTCCTTGCTCTTTCTCTTGTTGTCCCGGGCTGCGACCCGACAACACCTGCATTTCTGCTGCTCATTAAAGACAGTTTTGCACCTTCGATGCACCGCCTCCGACTCCCTTTCTCTCTGCACTACAATGTATTCATTATCTTTACTTATGTTGCGGTCTTTTCAGCAGCGCCATCTCTAAAACGGCGATACAGTCACTACCCATCATTTACATTTCACCGTGACATGGACAAAAATGTAACGTCAGCTTACCTCGTGGCACGAATCCAGACTCTCCTTTGGAAAACATTGGCCGGGAAACGATAGAACGAGCACGTTTCATGCGAAGACCTGTGGCTGCAACCCGGAGCAAAGCAACAAACCATTGCGTAGCTAACTAGTAGCGCTAGCTTTAGCTAACGTTAGCTAATGAAACGAACTGCCGAGTAAAATTGGAAAACACTGGTAATTAATTATTCTATAATTTGTAAAACTACGGTGTTAAAAACGACAATTTCAAAAATACAGATTCTAATGTTCAGATATAGATATACTAAAGATAGGCAGGTACTTGCTTTCAAGCAGAACACAGCGGAAAACAAACTTAGCGGGAGTGTTTACGTGTTCGGCGTAATGACGTACAACGGCCTCCACAATTTCTGTAGTCCTATTCAGCCACTCGGTAACAACCATCGTTTTTCAGACACGTCAACTCTTCAAAAATCACTGCTGATGTATTTAATGTCGTAGAACAAAACGTGATTTATCTCTTAAATTTGTGTCAACCACAGACCTTATTTCGAGCTATTTTCCAAAACCCTATGGAGAAAATGCATTGCTTTTTGACAAAGGAACCGGAAGTGCTAAAAATGCTAACTTACTTCCGGGTTTTACGACGCGTCACTGCGGTTCTCTATTAAATTCATGTTAAAACTGTGTTGATTTATATACATTGAGCACATTTGTGCATGTAAAAATGATCAAATAATTGATTATATTTTGTCTTGTGTATTTTAGTTTCGTACCATCCTTATACCAATAAACCCGGTGGGCAAAGGATTCACATCTTCAGAGTCTTGGTGTACGGTGGGAGTTTATCTGGCTGTTTATATACACTATATATACCGGGGACAGTCATTATGTTTATAGTTTTGACACTATGTACTGAAAAGTTAGCCAGTATTGAACCATTGTCTTAAACCTGCATTCTCTCTTCTAGCCAGCAGGGGAAAACTTCAATGGTTACAAGAAGTCTGGTTTTGTCGAAGTATATGAAAAAATTAACCAACTGCCTCAGTAATCATTGTAAACATGAGTTTATGGTCTCAATGGCTAGTTTCAGGTATTGTTGAACAACAGCGTGTCTTACATTTTGTATAGTGATCCTATTTAAATAAAAATAGACAATAAGGGAGGGGTTACCTTGTGACTGACAGGTCACTGCAACAGCCTTGTCCAGTCTCGCTGTTATCCATGTTTTTAAAACTTCATTTTTTATTTTTTTTGTGGAAACAACAGTCCTGTCATGAGTGAACTGAGCAATAGTTGTTCACGCCTTGAGGTATTTCAATAAAGCCAGTATTGAGATGTTTTGTTTTCTAAAAGGACTAACACTTTCTGTACAGGTTTATGTTATTAGACATTTCCACCCATTTCTTAGTCAGTGATACATTTAATTGAAGCCTAAATTGTTACGCCATCCTAATTATTTTTACTTCTACATAGCATGCAGCGATTCTAATAGAAACATCCCAGTATCTGGTGCAGTCTGGGTGTGTAAATGTTTCTCTATAATCTATGTGGAGTTTTTGTTGTTGCATGTATTGTTGATTTATCTCTCTTTGTAGTCATCTGATCGATTTGTACACATGCATTTGTGTCACTCGAAACAGGCTCTTTCTGCCCTGCAATTTCAACAGCTTAAAAAACGTAATAAAATGGTTAATAATACATACATTCAATCCTTAGCTATCAGTATTGTCTCTAACCAAACCATTCGTGTGTTTGGGGATATGTCTGTCAGCAGGCCTTTAAAGGATCCCATTACTAGGCGTCTGAAACATTTCCACTATTAGGAACTTAGAAGGTTTTACCCCCCCACCCCACATCCCCACATCCACTCCTCCACATCTGTTGAGACCAGGACGGGCCAGACGAGGCGCGCCGTCCCGCAGAAGTTTGGGCTGATGCTGGAATTTCACTCAGTCTGATAAAATAAACCAGATGGGCCTCCGATGCTGGATAAATAATCTCAACGGTTTGGCTTGGGGGGGAACCAGCGCTCTCCATCTCAATGATGTAACTGATTGTTCCTTTTCCCCACTGATTAAAAGAAGGTTAAAATATACGGGGGTTATTACATTCGACCGGAAAAATACCTCTAATCCCTGGAAAATAATCAGCATAACGATTTAGATTGGCAAAGAGCCACACAAATAGGAAGAGTTGAGGGGCACCGCACGTCTTGGTGTGGAAAAACACCGGCCCTGAGGGAGGCTGAAATCTGAAGAAAAATCTGGCGAATAATTCACTACATTAGTTCTATGGAAATGGTATTATGTAGACATTTAATGAAGTGTAATTCAGAAGCAAGTAACTTCTGTTCTCCCTGTTACTCGTTTTGTGAAAATTAATGAACTCATCAACGTCTCATAGAAGTAAACATTTACCAGTTTTACATTTCCTGAGGGAGCAAATCATAATTAACGTTTTGCACTCAAACTGAAACTCATCTCAAGCTGTGAGAGGACCTGGAAACTGAACAAAACTTAAATAGTATCTATAATATAATGTCTAAACAGCAGTTATAAGAATGAAACAGCAACTCGATAATGCTGCAGGCTGCTTTTCTTTTTTTCTTCTTTTTTACCAAATAAAGCATGAACAGCTTTATCATAAGCAATTTTAAAGAGCATTATTATATTTCCAAAAATAACATATAATGGCATCTGATATAAATCAACAATACTAAAACAAGCAGTGCATAAACTCGACTGTCGGGGCCCTGAGCCTCCCGCATGTAAATACAAATAAAGTATATTTTAAGCCATTTTAAAACAGTAACATTTAAAAGAAGTAATATTAAAGGGCATTATTATTATTATTATTATTACAACCGAATGCGCTTACACACCCCCTCTGGCCAGCCCAACCAAAGACACTGGCATACCCCCATCCCTCTTATGGGAAATTGTCACTCCATAAAAACTGCCAGCCGGCATTTTAAAATAGTAACATTTAAAAGCAGTAACATTGAAAGAACAGTATTGTTATTATTATTACAACCGAAAGCGTTTGCACACCCCCTGTAGCCGGCCCAACCAAAGGCACTGGCATATACCCCCTGTAGCCGGCCCAACCAAAGGCACTGGCATATACCCCCTGTGGCCGGCCCAACCAAAGGCACTGGCATATACCCCCTTTAGCCGGCCCAACCAAAGGCACTGGCATATACCCCCTGTAGCCAGCCCAACCAAAGGCACTGGCATATACCCCCTGTAGCCGGCCCAACCAAAGGCACTGGCATATACCCCCTGTAGCCGGCTCAACCAAAGGCACTGGCATATACCCCCTGTAGCCGGCCCAACCAAAGGCACTGGCATATACCCCCTGGAGCCGGCTCAACTGGGGGCAATGACAAGCGGTTGATGACCACGCTGCAAATCTTCTTAGAGGGTGATATCAAAGAGAACTCCATCCTCCTTTTTCTATGACCAGCAGAAGGGTGGATGTGTGCGCTAGTCTCTTGCTCTGCTTCTGTGTCCTCGATTGAGGGTGAAGAGCTTGAGTCTGGTTCGTCATTGTATATTGGTTGCTCCTCATCATCAACAGCAGCCCGCTTCAGGCCGGTCATTCTTAATTGTCGCGTTTTAAATCCTGCCTTTTTGTCAGGCAGAGCCTCATAAAAACAATCGTGGCACACGGATTTTTCCATTCTCTCTCTGTTTTTTTTAGTTAGATATTTCTTTGCTTGGGTGGAGACACTGCTCCGGATCCTGCCGAAGTTGATCCGCCCGTCAATTCCAGCATGTTTCCAGGCCTCATGCAAATAGGACAGAGGGTTGGCAAGCTGCTTTCTATCTAATGTATGAAAACATACTGACAGTCTCCACCACCTCTCCAGCAAGAGGCGCTGTCGAGTTTTGTGAGTCACCCATACTCAACGTCGTCCAAGGCCGCTTGGCCGTGAGATCTGCCATTTTGTGTTTATCGACAAGGATATGGAATTTCTTTCCCCCTTTCCAAGAACTTGCATCTGCAACATTGTCATTCTTCATGTTGGTCATGACGACCGATCTGTTTCGTGATAAGATGTTAAGGGAACCCATAATGTACCCCAGGAGCAGCATGTGATCAGCCTGCTGTTCAGGGTTCTCTGCACAAACTGTGCTGTTGTATTTGTTGTAAATTGTCCTTATTGCAAAATATTTTTACTGTATGTACAGCACTTTGGCTCGACCAAAAATCGTTTTAAAAATGTGCTATATAAATAAAACTTGATTTGATTCTTCAGAACAAACATGTCCGGGATGGCACTTTTTTTCTTCTGGCGGTGAACAGTGACTTCCTTTGTCATGTCAGCCTGTAGCCTTTTGGTTTCATAGATGATTTCTGAAGTTTCCCTTGGATGAAGTCTGCTTTTATTTTCAAAACAGTTGGTTATGTGCTTGATGAAATGCACAACATTGTTCATCATGTTTTTTATGCTTGTTTGCGCATAGCCTTTGCTTTCCAGGTACTTTGGCCACAAGCGCAACTCCTCCTCAGGTTGAGGAAGCGGAGTTCACCAGCAGCCTCATTGCAACCAGTCTGCATGTAGTTTCAGAAACGCGCATCATGGCTCCGTGCCTGGCTTGCATTGTCCTTGTCTTTTCGACTGGACCCAGTCCAAACTTTTCAAAATCCTCAATAAATCTTTCATACGTTAATGTGTAGTGGCCGTCCTGATAATGTGGCCACCCTTCTGAGCAGACCCACTTGGTGTAAATGATGGTCTCTTCTTTGGCGAGTATGTCTTTAGGTCCACCGAAAAAAAATGTTTCTTGCATTTTCCGGTTCATCCTTTTCTCAAGCTCTTAAATTTATTTGGTGACTTTCTCCTCCAGCTCTGCAAATATTGCACTGGAGGCTTCACCTTCAAGAAGATACCCTTTTGAAAGAGTGGATAGAAGTGGACCAGGAACCTGAGGGCGTCTGGAGGCCAGATTGCGGCTCAGCCAGGGGCGGACTGGCCATTGGGATTACCGGGAGGTTTCCCGGTGGGCCGGTGCTGTGCGTGGACCGGAGGGCCAAAAAAAAAAGCCTAAATCCTGTGTGGGGTGTTCCGCCCACTCCCCCTTTTTTTTTTTTGTTGCTTACCTAAATCCTACCGGCCCACCCCCCACTGGGCTGGGCTGGGCCGTTTTGATAGGCTACCTGTGTTCTATCTATCAGATAGTTTCACTTTCACACATCAGGCCCGTAGCAGCTGTCACTGCGCAGTGAACGATCAGGAGTGAGTGACTGAGAGACCTAGCTGGCAGTTGCTTACAGATGGATAAACAAGCTCCAAAGCGTAAAGGCGTTTTTGTATAGTTTGTGTATAGTATACAGTATTGTAGCGAGCCCTGGGTTCAGAGGGAGGGGCTTGCATAGGGGAGGGGGAGGGAGGGGGGGGGGGGGGGGTTGGCAGGGAAACGGGGTTCAGGGGGGAGTGGCTGTACCCGTAGGATAGAAAAGGGGGAAGTGGCGTCTGACTCAGAGGTCGCGCGGCTGTGGAGAAGAACGTGTTGCCCACATTCTGTTACTGAGTTTAGGCTAGTTAGCTAGCAGGTTTATTGTTTTGGGTGCAGTCACTTTTGCCTCCACTTGCTGTTCAAATAAATGTTGAAAGAACGTTGCATTTAACTTCAACATTTAAAAAATAAATCTTCCCGGGGGAGCTTGCCCCCGGACCCCCCTAGAGGAGGTGAGGTCCACCACCTGCCCACACCCCCTGTTAAATTGTCTCACCCACATTGAGGATGCTTCCTACGCCCATGTTTTATTCCATGTGTCAAGTCAGGCAAAGTGGGTCCAAATGTTATTGCATCAATGATCTGTTAACATTAAAATCACTAAATATATGCTGTAACTATTTTGCTCTAGGCAACTCAAGGGCTCAGGTAATGTGATTACTATATGAATAATGGTCCAAAATAACATAAAATGCATAGGGTTTTTTGTTAAGTAACATACTTTCGTCGCCGGCCGGCCGATATATGCCGCACATTAACGGAGCGTCCACACAGCAGCGTGCGTTGACGCTTGGAGGTGGGCGTATCTGAAGCTTGGGGATTTTTTGCGAGCAACGCGACCAACAACCAATCACATGAATCTCCCGCCCCCGACATACAAAGCAATAGCAATGTTAAAACGAAGTAAACTGGATATAAAATCCCCAAACAGGCGAAAACCTACCAGTTTCACCCACTGTCTCTGCCACCTCCCTCCATGCCTCGCTCCTCCGGTTTGTATCCCGGTAGATGAACAGAGACTGATCATACAGCACCGGGTGATTCACTACCCGTTTGAATAAACGGGATTTCATTGGCTGACGCCTCCATCGAGGCGTCAAAAGTTGAACATTGCTCAACTTTTGACACCAGCTACGCCAGCAACGCTCCACGTCGCTTCCCAAAATGCAGTTCGGCTAAAAGTGACGTCACCCCATTCAAAGTGAATGGGCAGAAGCGTTGGAAGCTTCAACGCACGCCGCTGTGTGGACGGGCCGTAAGTGTCAATTAATCCCCGGACCACTTTTTCCCCCCAGTCCGCCCCTGGGCTCAGCAAAAGATCAACAGATGAACAACTGGGGGTAGGGTCTTTGGTTGAACAAGTTTGGCTAGCACTCCCTGGCTCTTCCATATCACTTGCACAATCCTCCAACACTGCATCTGATTCTCTTTTCTGCCCCAGGCACCATCGGTACCTCTGGATCAGAAGCTCTCCACTCGCCCAGTTTGTTTGCATGCGTCCAGAAAGCGCTGCAGGCTGCTTTTCAAATGCATTCACATTTTTGTATTTGTTCATACAAGATGCAGAGAGACTGTCTAAGTCCTGTTTACACCTCCCTGCCACATCACATAGGCTGAGTACAAAAGGACACACTTCCATTGGGAAGCCTGATATGCCAATTATTATCTTAAAGGTAGGTAAGTTTGAGAAACCGGCTCGAGATACACTTTTTGTTATATTCCATGGAATGCTCATCCCGATAGCAATGAATATCTGAAGTGCTTTGACAAAAAATCCATAACAAAATGATTTTCTCCGGTCGTGTATTTTCAAATTCTAGCGATCTCGAGCCGGTTTCTCAAACTTACATAGGCTACCCTACCTTTAACTCAAAGATATTCAGCTTTTCCATAAATGCTTTACTTTTATTTAATATTAACTGCTATGGCTGCACACACTAAAGTAATCAAAATCACTTTTCAATTTGCCTTGCATGAATTGGGGCACATTGGATTTCAAGGCAAACAGCTCCAGGAAGTAACTGCTCCTAGCTGAGAAGTAGCCGGAAACATATGCTTCACAGAAACTGAATTGTTGTTTTTATGCTTCATGTTTAGTTTATTTTACACAAGCAATATATCAGGTGTTAATTTGAGACCTTTAGAGGTGTTTGTAGGCTAAATATATAGAAAGAGCCAGGTAAGCTGTTTCCCCTTGTTTCCAATCTTTATGCTAAGCTAGCTAACTAGCTGCTGACTGTAGCTAGAATGGACAGACATAAGAGAGGTATCAATCTTGTCATTTACATTTGTGCAAGGTAGCAAAAACTGCCAAAACTATTCCCATCATCAAGTGATCTCGGTTGCCAAATCAGAATGAGGGTTTAACTTTGTTTAAACTGCATTCCATATCCTCATCAGTCATTGATAGTGGATAGTAAATGTTGCAAAAGTCATTGTCCTGCATGAAACGTGGTGCAGTTTTTCTGGATTTTCCCCATTTCTAGTAGTTTTAGGTGGAACCCACACAAAGTTATGAGAGCAATGTGTACAAATCAATAAAGAGGCACACATTTTTACATAAACAAATATATTTTTTGTATCTAGTAAAGTTCACAGCAGTGCCAGAGTCTCCTTTCATCTTCCCCAAAGTGAGATGAAGAGATGAGAAAGGGCGAGAGATGAAACGAGCTGCTGAGCTGAGTTGGACTGAAAAGGCACTTACTGTAAGTGGTATTCATCCTCGAAGTTGGTCTGTTTGGGGGAAAGAAAGTTGCACTTCATTCTTCTGTGTGTTCATTTTGCTCCATCCCTCTGTAGGGCTTCCACAGAGCCAACAAGGCAGGGCGTTACAGGGAGAGCAGCGGTGAGGACGAAGACATACAGATCTCCACATAACACTGCTCCATCTTCATTTATGACATATAATACTTTCCTTTTTAGAAAAGCAGGTTGCTGGTTTAATCTTACCATATATTTGTCCTCCTGAGTCCTTTGTTTTATGCTGTTTTATTTTATTGTATAATATTTTGTAATTCTATTTGAATATATTTTATTTGTATTTGACATTCCATTTTGTCTTTCCTTATTTTCTTATAATTCAATGTATCTTTTAGCACAGTCATTCATGTTTGTTAATCTGTAAAGCCCACTTAGACAACACATTTTGTGATATTGTGCTCTTTAAATAAACTTTGATTTGCTTGTTTGATTTAATTTAACAGTTGTTGGAACAATATTGCAGATGACAACAGGGGCGGACTGGGACTAAAATTCAGCCCTGGAAACTGACCCAGTCCGGCCACATGAAATGTCAAATGTTAGAAATCCGCTGTTTATTATTTAAAGTTTTACTTCCGATTCGCTCCTTTTTTCCTCTCTGTACACAGCTCCAGTTTGATCATTGGCCTGTCGTCAGATTTCATTTTTAGTTTCTGCTGTAGCGGAAGTTTAGTACAATTATTTTTGATGAAATCCACCAAATCTCCACCCTCCATAATTGCACTTGCTTCAGTTGCTTGATACTTTTTAAGGGCGGTGATGACAGTTACAGTACGAACTGAAGTTGATGCGATTTGATTGGATTGTGAGGCATGACGTGAGCCTCATCTGATTGGTCAATCCCTCCATTTTTTTTCACCAAGGGAAGCCAATTTCGGCTGGCCTCCTCTCGCTACAGAGAGTGCAATCTACTGTTTCACCATAACATCTAGAGGGGCGCTGTTTCACTCTTTGTAAAATACTCAATGAGAATGGGGGAGAGATGGGCCGGCAGAATAATTACCGAAACTAAACAAAGTGTTTTTATTTATTTATTAAAATTATAACTACAATCCAAAAGAACAGATGAAGCCTGGCTTCCCTTGGCCTCCAGGAGAAAACACCACTGAGTTCAAGGGATAATTCTCACCCACATCTTGCTCTTGCCCTGCACTTGTACAGTATGTGCGAGTTGAGCTGGCCGGCCGTTCTGTGGTTCTCCAGATTCTACAGATGGCCAGTCCACCCCTGGATGACAAACTTAACTTATCGTAGCTTTCTGCCATTTGTTATTTGTCCAAATAGCTCCTTTCTCTAATCACCAGCATCTTTTTCAGTTGTTTTCAATTAGAAGTGAGCACATGCCGTCATATGCTGCCTCAAGAAAAAGCGCGTTTCTCTTTTCTGAGCGAACCGCCATTTTTGTGAGTGCTCTGAGCTCTTCGGGTCGAAAAATATTTGAACAGTTCAGAGAAGATGAGGTGATGTCACTGTTGAAAGTGGAGGAGAAGCTTGTTTCTGGCCATGATCAAGAACTCATATGTTTTTTGAGCAGACCGTACACAAATCGTCCTCATCACTATATGACGGTCAGACTGAGCGACGACACTAATTCATACAAAGTGTCGGTTGGTGTTAGTGGTGAAAAAATAAAATAGATAAAAAGCAAAGGGCCGAAGCTAGTCTGGTTTATACTATATACCAGGGGTTTTCAAAGTGTGGGAAGGTGAGCCTCCCCTCAGAGAACATAAGAACAGCCGCCCCCCCCCTCCCCTCCAATTAGTATTGCTATTATTATTGTTGTTGTTGCTGTTGCTATAATGCAGGGGTATTCATTTGCATTTCAAAGAGGTCCAGTAAGTGAACACGTCATTAAATGCTCTGTTTTCGCTCTCTACCTTTCTCTTCTCGGTTTTTTTTAATGGTCCCTCAAATCTACAGGTACTTTTTGGGGAATTGCATCGTGTGGCTTCGGTCATTTCAGAATGGTGAACATGTTTGTGGAGCACAAGGCCAAAGCCATCATAAACAACTGTGGACTAGATAATAGATGCTCCGAACAGGCAGCTGGCTCAGGGACAGTGTACTCTCAGCCTCTCTACTCTACTGCGTGTGCGTGTGCGTGTGTGTGCGTGTGCGTGTGTTTCTGCCCCTGCCATTCCCGCACAAGGTTGCAACATTGTTGATACATTCAAGCACCGACACCTGTCTGCTCTCACATTCCTGCATTATGTTTTGCGGGAACCAATCTTTATTTTGTTCACACTCTATCCAAGCTGCAAATTTGGGGCGCGACACGATAAATAAAGCTTTGCCAGTTCGGGTCCTTATCACAACTGGTCAAGATGGCCAAACGATTCTCTGCTCAGAAGGCCTTGCAAATAATTCTGGAAGAGAGAGAACCATTTGATGATGATGTAGAGGAAGAGGTTTCAGAATGTGAGGATCACATTTCTGAGAATTCTGAGTCTGACAGTGACTTTGAAGAAGAGGATGAGATTGAGCATCAGCTAGTTGCAAAAGAAAGACGAGCCACAGGACCAGCCGGTCAGTGGGCAAAAAAACAAGTAGCACTTTAATTCATCCATGTGATCTAACAAGTGTAAAAGGGCAAATATTAAACATATATGCTGTTTATATGTCTTGCAATTGAGATGAAGTAAACATCTTGTAAGGGTTTAGTGTTTTGTCTATCTGTCTGTTGATGTCAATTGCTCTACTCTCTCTCTCTCCAGGTGTCGGCACTTCCTGTCCGTGTGGCACCGGCTAGGCTGATTGTTATTCCCGCCCCTGATTGTGTCCACCTGTGTCCCATTACCTAAAGTGTATATCAGGGTTGCCAACTTTGGGCACCTGGCTGGAGTGAGATTTTGATATCATGGGTTTAATTACACATATGCGCACGAAATGACTGCTATCGTGTCAGCAGCGGGACCTTAGCATATATAATAGGATATATATACAAATACACAATATTGGACACAGACTATAAAGGGCACAAAGTTTCATTCACTAATGAAAGTCAAACACATGTTTGTTTCCACTATTTTATTGTGTGCGATAAGCAAATTGACTTATCGTACGATAAATAAAAATGAACTCGATAAATTGCCATTTACATGAGGATGTGACTAGCAGTTTGAAAGGATGTACTTGAATTATTATTATATATGATCATTATGTCAGTGGTCTAAAATGGTCATACAACGGTGCCGACAATATTATCGTTTATCGCAATAATTTCCGGGAAAATGTATCCAACTAAATTAATTATCGTGAGGCCTATACATGAAACACACACACACAAAGAAATCTACAGACTTACTCCAAACTGCCAAATATATTAATTAACACACTCTCACTATCATATACTCTTTGACTCTATTTTGGCCTATAGTAGAACAATAACCAGCAGACTTTTACTTTTTTATCATTTCTACTGGATCTTAGATCTGCGCATGCGCAATACAGGTCGGCAGTTGCGGCTCCAGAGTATTTTTGTTGAGTAATCTATGGTGGGGCTCAAATCAGTATTTGCAATGTAATTACATACACGCTCCCCTTGACAGTGAAACGCCACGCGTGAGGTTTAGATTATTTCCCTGTCTCAATCCAAATTGAACTGTATCAAATAAAAAGGCACATTTGTCTTGAAGTAAAAAAAAATGGGCGACCTGGAGCCAATCCTGCAAATTCCCCACAGGTGAAAGAGTTGACATGCTGAAAGCAGGAGATCTTTTGAAATACTAACATAAAATACACATTCTGGTACTCTCTTGAGAAGACAAATAAATAAATGTATTACTACACGACATATTTAAAAAATGAATGCCATTTTCGTTTTGTGTTACTTTGTTCTGAAAGCTGAACCTGCTGCTCCTCACAGAGAGAAGAGGGAAGAGGCTGTGTGAATTACTTTACATTGTGGATCCACAATGTAACGTCATTCACACAGCCTCTTCCCTCCTCTACCCTTATCCATAAGGGTGGATAGCCCCCATTGTTCTGTGTGTCAAAATGAAAGACAGCCCACACACCTATCAATCATCAAACCGTGGGGTCTTATTTCATTACGTAATGTTGTATGTATCGATGTATATAGAGATGTACTACAGCAGAAGTATTCTCCGTCAGGACTTCCTGCAACAACACCATGCCGTTATCTTGATTCTGATTGGCCAGAAGACATTATCAAAGATGCTCTATTGAGAAGACGATCACTACGTGACAAAAGTTTTCAAAACCGTTTCTTGTCTTCGGTATTCTTGTTTTTGGCGTGAGAATAGTTTGGGCAGCGTGAGAGTGTGAGATTGAGAGTGAAAGCGTGTGTCACACGCCAGATGCGTGAGAGTTGGCAACCCTAGTATATTTAGTCCTCCTCTCCCTTTGTCTGGTGTTGGTTCGTCTTGTCTTTTCGTCATGTCCATGCCTGTATACCATAGACCTGTTTTTGCACTACCTAGTAGAACCTAGAGATTCTTGGAGAGTCCTAGTAGATCCTAGAAGTTTATTGGAAAGCTTTGTATTCTTGAAAATAAAGAATATTACAAAGCAACGGAATCGAGCATCTGAGTTCTTACGAGCCCATCGTGTCACATCTGTTGAGTATTTTAACATAAAATAGTTTGATTGTGGTGAAGCTCAAAAAGGCAGCCACGAATCAGACCCACGAACACTGGCTGAAATACGAACACAAGCGTTAAAGAGTGGTGATTACAGATTTGGTTTATTTTGAAGTTAGCATTGTAAGGGCTCCCTCGACAAAAGTGGGATTTCTCCATTGGATTTCGGTATATTGCAGAAAATAAGCTCTCTGTCAAACTCCCCATTATGATACTTATCACATTTTGTTCAGCAGGATAATCTCCGCATTATAACATCAATTAACGATTTTTAACGCCTAAATGCATTCACAAGGAGTAAAAAGCTAACGCTAGGTCACATGACTTTGTGTCACCACCGCTAAGCTAAAGGCGGCTGATGATAGCCGTGATGACGGTAAGTCGTCTTATTTAGACACTTTGTTAGCAACAGCTGTTTTTCTATGACATAAGCTTCAGACATTCAACAACAAAACGTGAACATCTCAGCTTTGTATAATTACATACAAGTCTTCCTTATGTTCATCATCTCCATTACCGGTTTAATTTGATCAAATCTATCATGCACTTTAAAAAGCCTTCCACTGGTATACTGTTAATAGTTGTTTGCTAAATAAACAAATTATACTTTTTGTTTGTTTATTCAGGTCATGCTGAATTAAGTGTCAGGATTTCCAAACCTCATTCTTTTTTAGAAATTAAATTGTGTTGAATTAGGAAACTTGACAACACTCCTTGAGAGTGCTTTTATCAAACGTCAACAGAGGCAGTTTGAAAGGAATTAGTTTCTTTGACAGAACATTTTTATTTGTTATTGATCTTGACTTTTGTAAACAAAACGTACCTAGAGGGCTGACTATTTAAACAGTTAACCAATCAGTTCAAGCATACTAATATTAGTAAAAAGCAGCCTCTCCAAAGCAAAATCGCTAATAAGGGACTGTGAAGAAAAATAATATTTTACTGTACCATTACAACACTGCACACACATGAGTGTGTTTTGAATATATATGATCAGATGTTTCACATTATGTATTTTAGTGAGAGGAAAGCAGAAATGTTGGATGTCAAAAAAGTTGTGAAAGAGAAATAAAGAATCCTGAAATAACTGCAGCTGTTTACAGACATTGGTGCTGCATTAAGTATATGCATGCACTAAGTAAATATGTGAATACATGAAATAAAGAGTTTGTGTTAGAGAGAAATTGGGACAGTTTTAAATGAAATTAAAGCATGTAGGGACTCTTATGATTGTTAATGTTGGTTATTATCGATTTACCTCCAGTATTTGTATTACACTGTTCAGTCATAGATCAGATTAACCTAAATGGAACGTTGTGTCCCTCAACTTTGTGCTTTCATATACTTGAGATGTTTCTGGCTGAAAGGACAGAGAAGAGAGACGGAGAGAAGAAAGAGCCAATCAATCACGCAAAGCAATTTTCCTGCGTCTTCATTGTGGTTTGTGTGTGTATTAACACCCTATAAATTCCCACAGACCAAACCACAAAACTCCAGCTCTACGAACATTCATTGTTTTTCCATCACAATAGTCCTCCCCCCACACACACAGACTGTCCCTGCTGCATTTTGTCATCATGCCAATATATGATCCAGTTACTTTCTATATTTGGCCGTGCAGGCTGTGAAAAGGTAATAATGACTTTGTAATGTTAAAACGAATTAGGTGAGGCTATCTGCATCACTTACAAATTAAACTGGCCATGTAAAGTGTGTGTGTGCCGATCTGCAATCTGCCACCTCATTCTGCTTTTAGCTGTCAGTGACACTGACAGTGATTTCAGTTGGACAGAGTACAGATAGTCCATCTGTGGTGTGTCTAATAAACCTACTTTGGAGGCTAAAAGTAGCCCCTTGACACACTGTGCATTAGGGCTGCTCAATTAATCGTATTTTAATCGTGATTACGATTATGGCTTGCAACGATTACGAAAACAACTTAATCGAAATAAAACGATATTTTTTTATTATTATTATTACTTTTTTTATTTATTTTTTAATAATTAATTATTTTTGGTTTTTCAGTTGAGTTATACTTATGTTCAGGGTAATCAACTGCTAAAAACATACTGTTCAAATTGTTTTCTCCAATAAATTGATGTTTTCAAAGTAAATGGATAATCGTTTTTAATAATCATGATATCAATTATTGACCCAAATAATCGAGATTATGATTTTTGCCATAATCAAGCAGCCCTAGTCTTCATTACAGGTGGCAATATTGTCCCCTGCCTGCGCTCATCTCTGAAACCAGACCATGTAAACAGGCTGGTGTTTCTAGCAACAAATCTTTAAGAGATGACATGAGCAGCCCTACCAGCATTTGCCATGGTGGCCTAAACATATTTATTTGGTCTTAAATTGTAGTTCAACATTTATTTCCTGTTACTTCTGGACCATGACGGTGGGCCAGCCTTTAATGTTTAACTGAGTGGAATATGTTGAATATGTTTTACCAAAATGTTGGCTATATGTTAAGGAGTTTTCAGGTTGTGACAGTGCACTGCAACATGTTTGTTGATCTTGTTTATTGGTATTTATTATTTTGATATTATTTATTTAAATGTAGATATGAATGTATAATTTATTTTATTTTGTATTGGTTTTTCAGTTGATTACACTGAACGTATAATTCAACAGTTAAAAAGTTCAAATTATTATTTGTGTTTCTTTTAAAGTACAACAAATGGATGTTTTCAAAGTCAATGAATAATCGCATTTAATAACCGCAATTACAATTATTGACCCAAATAATCGAGACTATGATTTTTGCCATAATTGAGCAGCCCTACTGTGCATGTACAAATGTGTGTGTGTGGGGATGAACCTGTGGATATGTAATGTGTGTGTTCCAGGCTGTGCATATTTGTCTGCACGCGTGACCGGTTTTTCAATCCGTTTATTTTTTTCTGTCATCCTTTTTTTTTTTCCTCTATCCAAATATGCATACGCACACTTTACTGTGTTGCTGAATAAGCGCTGGGGACAGAGTGGCACATCTGGCTAACAAGCTCTGACCTCGGACACAGCCTCAGTGTGTGCCGTGGGTACAGACCTCCCAGACGCAGAGTGATGCATCATCTCTGTCCTGGTTTCATCCTCTTGTTCAGCTCTTTTCATGGCCCAGAAAAGGTTCAGGACCAGAGGTACCATCATGTTCCTATACTTAAAAAAATCTGCCTGTTGTTTCCTTCACTTGATCGTTGTCTCTGTATTCATGATTTTTGTATTCTCTACATGTGTTTGTTCAAAAGTAATCATGTCATTTTACCCATCATCCACTTCTCGAACATATGTTTTCTGCATCCACTGAGCACAATATGTATGCATTGTTTGCCTTACAAAACATACATATATTTGCATGATGAAAACTTGAGGTGCACCCCGGTAATAAAACGTTTCTGATATACTGTATTCCTAAGTGAGAGTGCAACATGATCTGGAAATCAACAAGGGGGAGTATCAGGGAGGAAGGTGGAAGAATGAGAGGGGGGCAGTAGTGCTCAGTGATGGTGGTGAAGGGGATTTGACAATGCCTGTTTCTTAAGTTAAGGATAAACTGTCATCCTCTGGACACGGTTTCAAAGACGTTATTCAAGTATTCCTTCCAGTTTAATTGAGAAAGTTGTTTTATATAAGTTATAACTACTACTAGGCCTACTACTCCATCATAAAAACTAAACTGCTGGATACAAAATGTCTCCTACCTCTCTGAATGTCCATCCTCTGTATGTGACCTGAGAACATCACATGTGTGTAGGTTGTATAACAGACCATATTTGCCTCCAACCTGATTTTGTGTCAAACTCTGTGCATTAAAGGTCAGACATATAAATTAAGTAACAATATTAAAACGTATTTTCGATGGAACTAAGTGGTCCGAAAGTGCTATTCTCTGGAACTTTTTGAAGTTTGTGTTTTTGTTACAAAAAATACATTTGATCTGGTACAATCTGATTAAACATTGCATTATACAAGCACTCTAATAACTTCACATGACATACCCACACCCTGTCATCATCACCTATCTGAGGAGTGTTTCTCTATACTTGACATCTATTGGTTTGTAGATGGATGTGTAATAAGGTAGTTAAAGATATTTAGCTTCAGAGCGTTTGTTTTCAGGGTAACAGACTGTCTGTCAAATGGGCAACTTTACATACAACCATCTTGATGTTCAACATGATAATTTCCATCACTAACACCTATATAACATTAAAAGGTATAAGGTATATTTCACCCGACAAAAAATAATTTAAGACTTGAACTCCCCTATTTCCTCTGAAGCAATGATGTGATGATACATTTGTAATAGCACTCATAAACACAGATCATCAAGCTTTCAAATGAGAGGAATTCATTACTGCTGATGATTTGTTGGTTCTAATTACAAGGACAATCACATTAACTCATCGGAGTGGGTTTGCTCTCTAATAACCTGAGAATATTTGAGTCCTGACTAATGAATAAAGTGACATGATTACATTTAGCCAATTAGCTTTACATGCCTTTCTGTAGTTTCCGAAAATACAATATACTCAATACTTATTAGGTATATTTCACTCATGACAACACCAAATCTAAACTCCACCTTACATTAAGCTTCCTTTTGGGATTGTCTGCTTTGACCTAATCTCTGCTCTCTAATTTTCAATGTGTTTTATCAGTGAACATGGACACACGTCTGCACCATGTCTTCCTGAAAGAATTAATCAAATGCACTCTTCAATTAGCTAGATAGCTCATTATCAATGTCAAAATGGCTTAGTTTAGATTATAAATGTTGTCCTTTTACAGTGTATTAGCTAAACTTAATCTCGCACACGATTGTACATTGCTTTGTGCCCCCGCTGCCTCAGCCATTATTTACACATGCACTCGACTAAAAGAGCATTCCTGATGTATGTTAAATAAAAAACAAAGACAATTAAGAAAGGTAATTATCTAAAAATACAAAAAGGCATCACATTTTCATGTAATTATTATATTTTACAATTCCTCTTTTCAGTTCTGATTTTCCCACCTAACAATTTCACTTACTTTAAATATATTTGCATTTTTGTGTACAAAATACACAGGAATGGCATTACTTAGTGAACTGTGAAGGTGTTGGTAAAGAAAAGAAAAATGACTTTTTTTACTAGCAAGTCAACTTCATCTTGGTCTAGTTGTGTATTGCATTCACAGGCAAGTTGGATGTCAATCATCTCATCTCTTTCTCAATGATAACAACATTTTTGTAATATGTGTATGCTTGGATTTGTCTTTAAGTGTTTACTGTATATCTTCAGTTGAGTTGAAGGTATCCACCATCTGAAGTCCTCCTTTGCCAGCTCTCTCTCTGAGCAAAAATGCAATTTCAGAAAATATCAACAACACTCCTGCTGCCTCGCCTCTGCACTCGAGCAGGAGAGTGAGGGGTTGGGGATTGGAGGGGGGACGTCTTGAGAGAGCACAGAACCTGCTATAATGGGCAAGCACTTGGCACATTCCCCCCAGAGAAGCTCCCATGTGCACGGCCCAATCACTGTCTGCTGAGGCGCTGCAGCCTGTTGGCTAAAACAACCAAATCCCCCCCCCTGCCCGCCTCTCCCACCATGCTCTGCCTATAGGAATATGCTGCCAAGCCAAACACTGGCTGACGAAAAACAAATACCCCGCCGTCAGCCTCCCTCTCTCACAGGCTGAACGACTCGGGGAATTTAAACTTGTGCACCTCCCACGCACCCGCCTCGGACAATTGTACATGTCACTGTAGTGGGTTAAATACATTGTAAGCATATACATCTTGTGTGTAATATAAACACCCCCCAGGAGAGCTCCCGTTTAACCGCTCAACAAATGTCACTGATCTGTTTAGGTTACAATTAGCTTAGCAGTAGCATGCCAGCCGTGTGCCGTAAGGAGCTGGGCTGCCTCGTGTAATACAATCAGAGGTAGGAAGTAACTAAGTACATTTACTCAAGTACTGTACAATTTTAAAACAAAAGTACAATTTTGAGATACTTTTACTTACATAATTAAGTACAATCTGGAGGTCTTGTACTATTTCCATGTTATGCTACTTTGTAGGCCTACTTCTACTCCACTACAGCTCAGAGGTAAATGGTGTACTTTTACTCCACTACATGTATCTAATACCTTTAGTTACTTTACAGATGTGGATGAATGATGTGAAATCTAATCAAGTGTTAAATCAGACTTTAGTTCCACCTGGAGTAAATCCACAAGCTACCCTGCAGTATACAAAGTCATTCAGACTAGCTGCACCTTTAACAGCTTTGAGAACACTTTAATGATCAATCATTATAAAACATATCATATATATTATTCTGAAATGGACTAATCTGCACAATGACTACTTTTACTTTTGGTACTTTAGATATATTTAGATGCCAATACTTTTGTACTATTCCTCAAGTCATATTTTGAATGCAGGACTTTTACTCGAGTATTCCTACACTTAGTTATTTGACTTAAGTACAAGCTTTGAGTACTTCTCCCACCTCTGAATAAAATAAATCATTTATTTCTGAGTTTATATCCCACTTGTTCTCCGTTGTCTTTTATGATAGCCCATGTGCTGTCTTTGTGGCAGCTTCACAGAGAAAGGGATCAACTGGAGGGTGCATTAGAGGGTCCACACCAACTGGGTCCCTCTCTCTGTTCATACTTTATCAAAGGCATCTAATTAGGCTTATGGGTAGGAAAATAACAATGATGTAAAGGCTGAAGGAGTCGCATCTGGAGTAGAGTCAGGGAGAAACAAGGAGAAGTGCTTTGCTGCTTCTCAGTAGTTGAGTGGGCATCTTCCAGTCTGTGTACTTTATATGACATCAGAGGGATAATTCCGTCTAATGTTGAGTAATATGGGTCTCATCACTGGAAATGGCGGATACATTATACAAAGATGAAATATACTGTACTTTCAAAAAAGAGGCAAACTTCATTTGACCCAGCAGGTTGCACTACAGGGATTTCAGGTTAATCACCTTAGCAAATGTTTACTTTGTGACTAGAATTGAGTGGGGTTGTGGCAAACAAGAGTCATGAAACTGAACATCCTGGGAAAAACTGGACTTCCACTTATACCAACATAATATTCAACACAAATTCAATGAGATAACATAGTACAAAATGGGGCGAAGCCTGCAAGCTAGTTGAGGCAGTCAACTGGTCATATTGACGAGCACCGCGTCCCTCTTACAACCAACCAATCACATTCTCCAAAACTTTAAATCTGTGGAGTGATGAGGCCCGAGTCTAGACGCCAAATTCAAACTATATGCTGCTTCTAATAAACATATAAAGAAACACGTGAGTTGTCTGACGAAAATGCATATAATGGGAAATACCAGACATATCAGATTCAGAATCAGTCGTAGCTTTACACATATGAGGAATTTGCTTTGGTATATACAATATGCACTGAATGTACGCTCAACACAACTGAGGCCTAACTCACACACTCTGGATCTGTCCACCAATCCAACATTTCTGGGTGGTAGTAACCACTACATGGACCCCATTCCTCGGCTGTAGCATTCCATTTCTCTCTTTTCATACTCTGCAATTTGACAAATGCTCAATACAAATCACAACACCCCTGATTGTCGCCCTAACTATCCCCTAGAAAACAATATTACTTAACTTGAAAAGTTGGAAAAACATTCAGCATACCACAATGGCTAGCTCTAAACATGACACATACAACAATCAGCTTAAAAAAATAGTCAACCTGAACAGGTATATAAAATATATTCAACAATTCTCAGATATATCTTGTTGCCACTGAGCTAATGCCACACCACAACAACAGAATGATAATTCACAATACTACACCGAACCTATCCTGTAAACCTGCGTGAAAATATCCAAACAGATTCTCCCCTCTCTTCACTCACAAATGGATACACATCCTTTTTATGTATTGTCCATGTTGACCATGTGTGTCTCTTGGTGTAAGAATTGTCCGCCATCAAAGACCAAGTCCATCTTTGGACGCGCACCATCTCCCCCGTCTTCATCACCATGCCTACCACAATCATCCAAACCAAAACAATACAAGGAAGATGGAAGCAGATTTCCAAACCCCCCTTTCTACAGTGTAGCCCTCACCCTGCCCTCCTATGATGAGAGGAGCAGGGTGGTGGGTCCTCCCTCCCTTTCAAAGCCTGATAGGGATGTGTGTGTACAAAACGCTGCAAACTGATATTTGCTGGGTCCAGGCTCAAGGGCGTATGGCACTCTCAACTTTTTCCAGGACAAGACGGGGCCCTGCCTGCAGCTTTGCCGATATCTGTGTTGATAGGTAATAGATTAAGAGCGGTGAATCATCTTAGATACAGGAAGCGCTCAAACGTTTGTGTGAGTTTATCTAATTTAGCAGTGATTCCATGTCAGCCACAGCTTGTTACAAAAAACATGACTGATAGTGTGTTTAACAAACTTAAACTAGCTTTATTTTATTATGTTTTTAACAGAAACTTGGATTGAACAAAATAACAGTGCAGCTGTTCTTATCGAATCAACCCCTCCCAACTTTAGTTTTATGAGTCAGGAAAGAATGCATAAGAAAGGGGGTGGAGTTGCTATTCTGTTCAATGATTCCCTTCAATGCAGGAAGACATCTTATGGGAACTTTGCTTCTTTTGAATATGTGGCCCTTCAGCTGAAATGCTCCTCTCGAGCTCTGTTCCTAAATATCTATAGACCACCCAAATACTGTGCAAGCTTTTTTGATGACTTTACTGAACTGCTGTCTATAGTGTGTATTGACTTTGACCGTCTAGTCATTGTTGGTGATTTTAACATCCATGTTGACAACCCCCAGGACAGAGGGGCTAAAGAACTGTTTTGTGTTCTTGATAGCTATGGACTGACTCAGCATGTGACGGAGCCCACGCACAATAAGGGGCACACTCTGGATTTAATTATCTCAAAGAGTCTGAATATCTCTAAGGTTGTGGTGACTGATGTTGCACTCTCTGACCATTCCTGTGTTTTCTTTGAGAGCTCTATTTCTGTTCACAAAAATGTTCAAAAAGAGGTAACCACAAAGCGATATTTAACTGAAAATACTAGGGAAATGTTTACTCAGAATTTTTCTTCCACACTTGCCCCTGCTAACATCTCAGTAAATGAGCTAGTAGATCATTTTAATTCAAAAATTAAATTGTCTGGCAAGAAAATATCTCCATGGAGAAAGGCCATGACCGTGAAAACAGAAAAAGAGAATGTCGAAAAGCTGAACGCAGGTGGCGAAAAACTAATCTCCAGGTTCACTTTGAAATCTATAAAGAGAGACTTGGCCTTTATAATTTGGAATTGAAAAATGCACAACAGTCTTTCTTCTCTGACATCATTACCAAAAACAACGCTCGTGCCTTGTTTGCTACCGTCGACAGACTAACTAACCCCCCAGTGTCAGTAGCCTCTGAATTTCTATCCACCAGGGCATGCAATGATTTTGCCTCCTTCTTCACTGACAAAATTCAGAAAATCAGACAAGCAGTCAGTGCCTCTGCATCAGGTACAGCAAATGTGTTGTCCCTATGTCCACCTAATATCAATTCAGACAACATGACACAATTCCATCAGATTAATGATAAAAACCTAGAGGACATTATTCAACTTCTGAAATCCTCCTCTTGCTGCCTTGATATTATTCCAACAGGATTTTTAAAATCCTGTTGGAATAATGAAAGATGTTTTTCCTTGCATGGCCTCAAATCTACTTCATATAGTAAACAAATCTCTTCACTCAGGTATTTTTCCACAGGCCCTGAAAACTGCAGTCATTAAACCGCTCTTAAAAAAGAATAATCTAGATGCTTCAGTAATGAACAATTACAGGCCCATATCAAACCTGCCATTTCTAGGTAAAATCATTGAAAAAGTTGTTTTTCAACAGTTGAGTAATTTCTTGCATTTAAATAACTGTTTCGATGTGTTCCAGTCAGGCTTTCGTCCAAACCACAGCACTGAGACTGCTCTTGTAAAGGTCTTTAATGACATCCACTTAAACACAGACAGTGGCAGAACTTCAGTGTTAGTATTATTAGATCTCAGTGCTGCATTTGACACTGTTGACCACAACATATTACTAGACCGACTGGAAAACTGGGTGGGACTTTCGGCAACAGTTCTAAATTGGTTTGAATCCTACTTAAAGGACAGAAAAAACGTTGTTTCTATAGGTAAATACACATCTGAGTTGACAAATATGACATGTGGGGTACCTCAAGGCTCCATCCTGGGGCCTCTTCTCTTTAACATCTACTTGCTACCACTGGCTCAGATAATGAAAAACAACAAAATAAGTTACCATAGCTGTTACCATAGATGACACACACATTTACGTAACAATTTCACCAGGAGACTATTCTCCAATTCAAACACTGAGTAAGTGCATTGAACACATCAATGACTGGATGTGTCAGAACTTTCTCCAATTAAACAAAGATAAAACTGAGGTAATGGTTTTTGGAGCCAAGTCAGAACGTATAAAAGTTAGCGCTGAGCTTCAGTCTGCAATGTTCAAAACAACAGATAAAGCCAGAAATCTAGGTGTAGTCATGGACTCTGACCTGAGTTTCAACAGTCACATTAAAACTGTTACTAAATCAGCTTACTATCACCTAAAGAATATATCTAGGATTAAAAGACTAATGTCACAGCAGGATTTGGAAAAACTTGTCCATGCTTTTATCTTCAGTAGACTGGACTACTGTAATGGTGTCTTCACAGGTCTCACTAAAAAATCTATTAGAAAGCTGCAGCTGATTCAGAACGCCGCTGCTCGAGTCCTCACTAACACTAAGAAAGTGGATCACATCACTCCTGTTCTGAAGTCTCCTGCTAAATGATGAACCATCCAGATCTCTCAGGTCTTCAGGGACTGGTCAGCTTTCTGTCCCCAGAGTCAGAACTAAACATGGTAAAGCAGCGTTCAGTTATTATGCTCTGGAACAAACTCCCAGAAACCTGCAGGTCCGCTGCAACTCTGACTACTTTTAAATCCAGGCTGAAGACTTTTCTTTTTGCCGCTGCTTTTAATTGAACTATTCACATCTTAGACTGCACTGTAACTTTTATCCATGTATTTTTTCTTTTAATGTTTATTTTTTTATCTTTTCTTTTTAATGACTGATTTTAAATGCCATTTTCTTAATGTCTTTAATTTTTTGTAAAGCACTTTGAATTGCCTTGTGTTGAAAGGTGCTATATAAATAAACGTGCCTTGCCTTGCCTTGCCCTGTCTTGCCTAAACAGAGACAGGTTCCGGTCCTCGTCAATATGACCAGTTGTTCTTATGTCAGCATACTTTCATACTGAGAAGGTTCATGTTTGTAGATGATAGAATACATGTAAAATAATTGCCAAAGGAGGTCCCTCTGCAGGCGTGCCATACAACCTCAAGAGACATATCCCCTTTTTTTGGAGGTGTTGGATTCTTACATTGACTGAAATAACTTGCAAACAGAACCAATGCATGACCTTCTCTCGTCTTTGTAAGTGATTGTCCTGATAATTGAAGCAAAACAAATGTTCAACCCGACAAGAGAAATGTTTTTGATTCAATATACAACTAATACAATGTTGCTGTTGCTAAATAAAGTTGGGAACATCTTTTTTAACATAAAGTGAAATGTAAAACAACTAGCAGAAGAGGCAAAGGCTTATACAAAATGAATGTAGCCAGAACAAGCACAGCTCACTTTCAATGGTTTCTCTCTAGCCATCACTCTCCACTTGGTGACCGTTGCTCTCCACTTATTTCATGGCTCTGGCAGCAACACAAACACTCTTGTCCTGTGCACTTTGATATACACCCTGATGCAAGATAAACGTTACTAATGATCCAAAGCGACTAACAGATTAATGTCGAAAGCAAACAGTGTCCTGTTGAAAATAAAAAAGGTCACCCATCTGGCAGGCGAGCATTACAACTCTTTTTTGGGAGGAGGCCATTTTAATGAATAAAATGGATGATCCAAAGTCTGCCGGTCACACCGATTCGTGCCTTAAAAACTCCGCCTGTGTTTGACTAAAGGGGCCAATGTCAGCACAGTCCCTGAGGCAATAGTTAGCTAAATAAGCCTTGTCAGGTCTCGCTATCAAAGTCCAGGGAGATTTATACCCTGCCATTGTTGTTGTTTGAATGCCCCCAAAGAGCCCCCTTTAGGATGTTTGCAGTGTAAAGGTCCATGCAGAGGGAACAGACCCAGCGGACAGCCGGCCTGTCAGAGCTGTGTTTGAGGAAGGCTTGAAATAGGTCTGTCTGTCAGCACAGAGCAAATGCTTTAATCTGTGAGAAAACAACACCTCCGAGACCCCCCCCGCAGCTCTATAGACTGCATGTTCACTTCACATCAAGTGCTGTTTGTCCTGCTATTAAGATAGATAGATGTGAAGATGTGTCGACCGTACACCACCTCGCCTTCCTGCAGTGGTGTAAAGTAACTAAGTACATTTACTCAAGTACTGTACTTAAGTGCAGTCTGGAGGTACTATTTCAATTTGTTGCTACTTTGTACTACTACTCCACTACAATTCAGAGGTAAGTGGTGTACTTTTACTCCACTACATTTATTTAATACCTTTAGTTACTTTACAGATTTTGGACTCTTAAATCAGACTTTAGTTAAACCTGGAGTAAATTCACAAGCTACCTTTTTTTGCACAAAATGTACGTATTGCAGCCTACTAACATTACATCACAAGATATATTTGACTTTTAATTTCAAGCTACTGTACACCATTTTTGTATCTCTATTTTCTATCTATCTAGCTACCCTGCAGTATACAAAGTCATTCAAACTAGCTGCACCTTACCAGCTTTGATAACACGTAAATGCATCGGTACTTTTACTTGAGTATCATTTTGAATACAGGACTTCTACTTGTAGCAGAGTGTTCCTACATTTCTGGTTCTATTAATACTGTGAGCCATGCACAGCCCTCCACTTTAAAATATAATACACTGTACTTTGTCATATTATATACTGATTGTCCTAAGTTTTTTAGGTTATTTTGTATATTTTAATTAACATTTGGTGTAAATACTTGTCTTTATTCTTTTTTAATGCTAAATAGTTTCTTCAAAACACTTTCTTATTATTATTGTTATCATTTTGAACAACTTATGTTCTTTGATTTATAAGTTTGCATGTTAGATTGTGTAATCTGGCAATAAACTTGATTCTGATTTTACTTGACCTAATGTTGCTAAAGCATGTTTCACAGTTTCTGAACTGAGGAGCTGAGCCGTTTTCATTAAGTTGCTGCAGTCAAGTCGCCAAAAAGATAGAAATGATCACTGGATGCCATGGCAACCACACAGTGAGTTATGATGCCTGTGAACAATGGTAAAAGACACGGCAGAAGCAATTAGCCTGAGGAATGTGAGCAGTTTCTTCAGCTGAGCTCGGAGAATTGTCTGGAATATTGTCAAAGAATGAGCTAATAAAAGTACAACATAAAACGTGAAATTGACAAGAATATGTGAATAATTCATGTAAGTAAATAATACTCGATGCAACATTATGAACAATACTCTGAGTTATTATGAGACACAGATTATGGATGTAATTGATATTCCTGTGGTGCTGTAAACAGATTTGGAGGACAAAGTTAAATGTTTCTCCGGAGCGGTAGAAATCTCCCTTTTACTGCAGGAAGAGTTGTAGCGGTAACACTTTATATAGAGTTAAAAGCTGCTCTTGAAACCACAAAAAGTGTAAGTCAGAGGAGATAAAAGCTCAGCATATGATTATTAACTACAGATTCCTCCTGGGACATCCTCCTACTCTGAGAACACGTCTCTGAGAGATAACACATTTTTTCAAATAGGCAGTTAGTTTGCCTGAAAATTCTTGTGAAAGTTAAGTTAACTAAATTAGCAATAGTGGTAGCCTTCCATGTGATATGTTTGTTGTTTTCTGGTGGGTGAAGTGATGACTTTGCTTTTGTTTTAGTCAACTCAAGTTAAGGAAAAAAGCATATTTCATAAACAATTACTCAACTGCAGGGACCAACATTGACCAAAGGGCACAGTGACGTTTTTTGGTATTCCTACAAATGACTACTTTTGTGACAATGCTCAAGTGATATTCTAATGTATGTATTTAACCTTTGTGTTGTCTTCGTGTCAATTGTGTACTGTAACTTTTGTCCTACCAATTTGACTGTTTATAAAGCATAATCCAAATCAGTGTTACACTTTTTTAGCCAACTTAATTTCGCCTTATTACCACAAGTGTTCCTTTAATTGGAATTGATGGTCAATAGAACTAATTTGAACAAAAATATATAAGTATATATAAAGTTACAAGACAAGAATGCTGACCGATTTTACAAAATTGTCACCGGAAGACCACATATGCTAACAATGTGTATAAAACATCGCTAATTCAATGAAAGTAGTGATCATTAATATTTCTTGGAAAGAACGTAATAAGGAACAATTCATAAAAATAATAAATTATTAATACATTTGATTTTTGTAACGCTTTTCCTAGTGCTCAAAGATGCATTCATGTATGTATTGTTGCAATCAGACAGAATAACCCCTTATTCTGATGTAAAAAATGACCTGAGGACAACAGGAAGGTTACAAACCCATGACTGAGATCAGATCACAAAGGGTAAACAATGGTGTCAGAGCCAATCGTTACACAGAGTTTTCAACATAGAAGTGCCTTAGCCAATCAGAGTGCAGATCCCGCACTACCGTAGGCAGGCTTGACTGGGGTGACAAAAAGGTACAATAGAAAAAGGCCATTCTCATAGGAAGGCAAAGGGCAGTTGCTCAAGCCCCATTAGGGTCTATATGTGCATGTGCCGGGGGCTAAGTGACAAACAGATCCAGAAGAATGTCAATATACATTCTACCATTGTAATGATACATTTCTGACAAGCTTAAAAATGCCAAAATGTTTCATGGATCTCAAAGGAAATGCAGAATTGGTTGTAGTTCTTTGTGAGTTTATTGATACGAAGCTTAGCATTGCACAGTCATCAAATCTATTGATAATAAAAAACAGTGAATCTGTTTATGAAGTAATTGACACCGCAGTTCAATTCATTTGAGGTTTCTTAAGGTTTGATTAAATCGGTTATTTTTGACCTTGCATTATTTATTACAAAGTTGTTTTGATATCTTCTGTGTAAATGTATTACCAGCAGGTGAAAACCAAAATGGTGTCTGTATCCATAATCATAATTGTGTTCCGTCTGTATAAAGATGCTCTGCAACAGAATCCTAAGCATAAGGAAGAAGAGTGGCTCTCAGTCATTTGACAAGGCAATTCATTTTATAAATACAATTCAAATAAGCAATATCCTTAACAACAGAAGTGGTGTTGATTTGCATTCTATTCAACAACATTTAAAAAGTAATAAAATACAATTCCAATTCCACCAGCCTTATGCTGTGAATGTCAGACACTCTTATTTATTTCAGCATGTTCATTAAAAAAAAATATCAAAAGCCTATTTTTATCATAATTCTGAGTAATTGATGGCTACATAATATATGTTGTCCTTAAATAAACAATGTTTGATGACATGACATTGTTATTAAGAAACACACAACTGTAGTTGATTGTAAGCAGTGTGGTTGATCAGTGACTCTTCAGTATCAGAGTGATCCAGAGAGAGCAGAGCGTTTGATCAGAACACAGCTGCATACAAAGACTTCATATCAATGAGCACGGTGGGACAGAGAGAACACTGCTGTCCTGGACCAGATGCTCCATGTTCCCCACCTGGTGAGGGCAGATGACAGGACACTGCTGCCCCTCTGCCCCCCCCAGGCTGGGACTGAGTCTGTGTCCTTTGATCTACAGATGCTCCCTCGTCCCTCTGCAGCCAACCAGCAGACTCTAAACCCTGACGTCTCCCTTCGTCTCTGACTGTGGTCAGTTAGCCCGTTCTCCTGGGGTTTGAGTCCTCCATATTTGTATGCTCCAGTAAAGCACAAGCACACCCGTACTGCCGTGAAGAGGAGCTTATGAGGTCACATGTTAGGTACAGTTTATTTGTTATCACATCTCACTATTTATATCATTCAGGTAATGCAAACCTGCTTTTTAGCATGATTTTAAGCAGTATATTGGCTCTTTATTAGTAGTATAAAGTCTACGCCTCACTCTAACAAGTGATCTTTTTGGTCAAACACTTGCATGTTTTACTGTATTATTCCGTTTGCTTCGGTCCCTGTGAAGCTGACAATTGAGCGGCCCGACCAAGCAAGGAGGCAGAGGCAGAACGTCCAAAAATACAACCCGGTGTGGGCATTTATTAAATCATGAACACATGACACACGGCCTCAATCCTGCTGTTTCTCCCTGAACACAGCCTGCAGCCACAAGGATCTCACACACACTCTACCTGCCTCCATACACAGGTAAACAGAGCCTAAATACCTACACACTAATCAGCACAACAAGACACTGGTGAGGGAGGAGCAATTAGACACAGGTGGGGGGGGGAGGAGACAACACAGGGCACCAAGTGAACATAATCAGGAGTAACAGAAAGAACGGGAGTCGGAACACTTTTCAAAATAAAAACGTATCTTCGTCACAGTCCCCCTCAGTATTTTGTAATATAAAGCACTGACCAATTTCTTAGGCGTGTGTTCACAAAGTGTATTAAGCACAACATTTGTATTCAGTGATTTATCAAACTGGATTTACAACATTAGGATTGCTTGGCTCCTCGAACCAGGTCAAGTTTTCATCCATGTCTGTTTACAATTGTAATACTTATAACCATACTTTACTTGAATTGTATCCTCTTAGGTGTTTGTGTGAAATTGTCATAATTAGCATTCAAATTCTTAAGTTATGTCGAAAAACATTTGTTGTGAGGTCACAGTGACCATCACCTTTGACGTCCAAAAAACCACATATCCTTGAGGTTTATACCAAATGTTTGCATTTGATTGCATTAAACGGGATAGGCTTGAGTTCACAGTGACCTTGAACTTTGATCACCAGTGTAATGAATGCATCCCATAGTAACATATGGACCTATTCTCCATAATGTAATCCAAAGGTTTCTGAAGTTACTACTGATTGATAAATGAAGAGCCCTGGTACCAACAACAGTGCCAGAAACACAGTGGAAATAAAGCTGGTGAAATTTGAATGTCTCATAAATAAAACGGCAATGCTTATTCTTGGCAGACCAGCTGTAAAATGTGCAAATTGTATGTAGTGTTAATAAGAAAACCCCTCTCTAACTCAGTGTGTGTGTGTGTGTGTGTGTGTGTGTGTGTGTGTGCGTGTGTGTGTGTTAACATGCTGCTTGCTTTCAGTCCGCTGCCTTTGTTGCTAATTACCACTTCTGTTCTCCAATCTAATCTGATTAGAATTCAGTTTTCTGTCCCCTCCCTTTCTTCTCTTTGTCACTCTCTACTTGTTCATCCCCTGTAGAGGAGACAGTCAGAAGGCTTGGCTGCTGATTTATCCTTCAAGCCATGCTCGTTTATGTGAATGCAAGAAAAGCCTGACATCCGTACACTTCACCATGGATTCACATCCCATACAGCTGGCCATGCATGCAAAGTCTGACTCTGTAATGAAGCAGAGGGCCAGAGTTGTGCTTTGTAAATATCACGCTTTCTTCGTATCAGCACAATTTGCCCTTTTTTTATTCACGTATGCACACCTTCCTGTTGGGTTGTACAATGAGTGCAACAGTGCAGCCAGTATTTTTCATTTTCTATGAATCCATCTCTCCATCCATCTCCAATTAAATATCTTCTGTCTCGTTCTTCTTATCCTTGAAATCAAATAGGAGTCCCATTTCTTCATGAGCTCTCTAGCTCGCTCTCAAACCACATTTGCACTACTCATCCTACATCACTCAGTCAAACTAACCTACATCGTTTCTGAAGGCAACCGCAGGTACCAGCTTGTTTGAGAGAAAAAACACTAGAAAAGGAAGAAAAAAGGAAAAACAGTTGGGCATCAGCATCCTGTCTCTAATGGATTCTGAAGTGGAGGGAGGGAACATTCTCACTGACAATGAGTCTGTTTAGAATCTCGGATGAAAAGATGGCATTGTGATCACCTGCTGTGAGACTGTCTGTTTACCATGCACCGCTGTGACATCACCGTGTCAGTAGATGTGGAGGAACACTTTGTACCTTACGTGCAGGGGGATTGACGGATTCACGGGATTCTGGTAATCTTATGATGCGTAAGAAACAGTTGATTTGCTGTGTATTTATACAAATAAATCATCACAAATTGCTTTTGTCATTCTTAGCTTTGGCTGTCAATGCCACCATGTCTAACTGGGAAACACATGGGTCAGATTATCAGAGAGATTAACCCTTGTATTGTGTTTGAAAGCTGTTACCGTTCATGGTGTTCGCGGGTCAATTTCGACCCATGATTTATTTCAGTCCAAAACACACAAAAATAATGAATATCATCCAATATTGTTTTAACTACATCATAACTAACTTATTATGCATTAATAACCGTACAATCCTGTTGTGATTGTATTCTATGGCCCCAAAACACATTACACCACATATTGCACACGTGCATGTGTGAGTGTTCAAGTGTTAGTGTATATATTCTTTGAGAAAGGTGGAGTTCCCGTGGGGGGAGGGGGGCAGAGGGAGGGGAGACCAGGTGCATGTTGTGAACAATTATTGTTACAGTGGATGAAGGGGGGGGGGGGAGGGGTGTCTAAAGTCAAAGATGAATCTTGATTGGGCAAAATTTGACCCAGAGCGACCCACAATAATTCTGCTGGGTCTCCCCAGTTTATATAGCTGTTGTGGAGCATATCATGAAGCCTTGTTCCGATAAAAAAAACTAGAGCGTAGTTATTATATAATTTTAAATTGAAACGGGTCACGGGAGACCCGGACACAACATAAGGGTTAAAACATACCAAAAAAAGGATGGCATCAAACTGAAATAAGTGCATCTTGCAATGTTGCTATAATTATTGCTTATTGCGTTGAAACAGAACAAATGGTGGATAAGTTGAAACAGGAAGTGATGTTTGGTTTATGGTTTTGTCTAGTTGCCTTAGTTATCTCCTTCAAAAAGAGGCTAACCTTAGCCACAATTTGTCCTTTCATGCATTACCTGCTAAGCGACCAGCACAACAGCTTTTTGGATTTACAAAGTCTCTTTTAACCACAAGTCCTTGGTAATAATAATAATAATAATTTCAATTTGTATAGCGCCTTTCACGAAACCCAAGGACGCTTTACAATGGGAAACAAAACAAAACAACAAAGTAATAATAATCATACAGATTGTTGATTCAGGAAATATCCTCAGAACAATGGTACATGTTGTTAAATGACCTTCTGTGTTCTTCAGAGATAGTGGGTGTTTCTCAATCGCGAGGATGCTGGCTTGGTAGTCGCGTTCTTCCAAGTCACTTCCTTCAGAAACGAAGCAAGTACACTTCCAAGCCACGGCTTCGGAAAACGAAGAAGAATGGAACAGGCTAACAAGTGTGCCACTCTCTCTAATGGTGTCAACATAAACTGTACCGAAAGTAAATACCTCACGATGTCTATGTAATTATGAACTTGCTTTACTTTCACGGAACACATGTTTGGTGATAACAAACAATGTAACAAAGTAACATATTTACCAACACATGTTCTACGCCACTACATACTTACATTTAAATGTGTGCTGCGTCGGTTCAGACATTCCCCTCAAGGGTTTTTGAAATTGGTCCGTGCGCAAAGCATTGTGGGGATTTTAAGGACGCCAAGTCTACCCATGTGCAGCCTCGAAATTTCCCCCAAACCAAGGACGCGGCCTCGGTGGAATTCCAAGCATGCTGGAGATTGGAATAGACCTTCGGCGGCACTCGATGACGTAGCATCCTTGAAATATTGGCTTGGAAGCCAGAATCCTCGAGATTGAGAAACGGCCAGTTTATTTTGTTTTCTTGATTTAATTCAACTGGAAAATCATCAAATGCATTGGTAATACATCAGAGGTACAAACCTGGGGCCAAGCTAACATTGGAATGTGCTCGGTACAATGTGACTAACATTCTAAAAGCTAGTAAATAGATTAAGTCAATAATAAATCACCATAACAAATTATGCCAGTTGTTATAATATATAATAATCCTTTACAATATGTCAAGGTTTTGCTTTTCTTTCTAAGTTGGCATAACAAATGTATACTAAATCAATTAGTATTGCTACTTGTAGATAGATAAATTGTTCAAGTTTAAAAAACACACAAATGCTTGGCTATATTAACAATATGCGTGTGATATAGGCAATGTCCAGGAACAAACTCAACCCTCAAGGACCCTTTGCCAGCGTGAGAACGGTCCCTATGACTTACATGTTTTTTTTTGCTTGAGAAAACACCTATATTTGGATTTCCTGGCTATAGTCTACTGATAGCAAACCACAAGATGTTCAGGAACAGAAGGAGATGACGTCCGGATAATTGGTAATCTGTTTAATACACAATTGTGTAACTATAGCAGCCGCTGACATATAGCTGTACTCTGCTGGAAGCAGTGTGTGTTCCAAGTCTATCTACTGCTGCTGACCCACAGTAATCATACAGCTCTGTCACACACGCAGAAGGAGGCTTTTATCTGATTGTCTCATCAACAAGTCTCTCAGATTTGAGATATAAAACGTCCAATATCTGCTGTTTCCGATGAAAACCCTGCTGATACAACTAATTTCACCTTCTAAATGATGAAGACGCAGCCCACATGCCAGTGGGGATCTCAGAGACGTTTGTTACCTGCAGGGAGCCAATCAGAAGGCTGCATCAGTGTTCCATCGCTCTACCTCCACTCAGAGTGAACAGATGGGGAGGAAGTTCACACCAGAGTAATTATGCCCGCTTTGTGTGCATTCATTCCCCGGGCGCCGTACATAATGGCAGCCCACTGCTCCTAACACTAGGATGGGTCAAATGCAGAGTACCTGTACTACGTAATGACAATAAGTTGAATCTTCTTCCATTCAGCATGTCCATAATGCTATTTGTGTCGAAACACGCATCTGCCCTGCTTCAGCCCTTAGCTCTTTACCCGCGGCTTCCAGTGGAGTTCCTGCCAAAACCAGCGCAGAAGAGAGGTGAGAAAGAGCTAGAATACATAAGCAGTCACGGCTGTCTGCATGGTGGAGGTAATTAAACAGAAATGACAAGATGAATGGAGGTCACACCTGCAGAATAAGCCTGCCATGTAAACTTTATCTCTGCTGATGCAGTGATCATTTGAAGTTTGGCTTTTATCTTGTGAAACCCTGGTGGATTTATCCCTTTGTCTTCTTTTACTTGTACAGATCTCCTTTTATATACTACTATGGTTTAGCGTCACGTTTTGCTGACAGGATTGCTGAAGTGTACTGTTTCAGTCGTTTCTGTTGTTGACCTAAAGCTGAAGTGTAGCGTGTATTTATCTAGAAACACTTTTACAGTAGCTCCACTAACAGAAACAACACTTCTGGCAACATATTTTCATAGTGCTATGGCTATGGTACAACATCGAAGCTATAGGAGTGGATCTTGGTGGTTGGGCTAGGCTGTTACTCTCAATTTATAAACTTCAAAGATGGTCCAGGTTAGACATTTGACCTCAAATCACTAAAGTGAACATAGGTTTTTGGGCAGCAAGTTTCACAAACATTTTTGCAAGTCTAGGATTACCAAGTTTATCAAGACATGACCAATGTCTCTGTCCTGTCTCACACATCCTGTGGGGGCACTGTGACTGTGCACAGGAATTATATATGAGCTTGAAATAGCTGACATGTAAGCCATGAGCTGCCTCCTTAAACAACATCTGACTTTGATCTTGTAGCATTCATGAAGCAACTACTTGTTTTTAAGTTCTACCAACAAAGTAGAATACATATTAGGCTATTAAGCTGCTAAATGCTCCACTATGTTAGCTAGCTATAGTAGCTCAATTGTCTACTCTGGTCCTTTCACTATGAAGTACATAGATTATAGATGAAACACTATAAACACAGTCATTTGTTTATGGGTAAGTTTGCATTAATATAACCATGTTAATCATCCTTAAACTGTCACCATTTTAGAAAACAGATGACATATAGGTTTTTACTAGGCAGATATGTTTTGGCTGTTACTGGAAAGAGTTGTAAATGAAATGCATTGTTCATTGTGTCATAACTTCCAATCTAACTGGGCATTGGATTTTCCCTAAAAGATTGTTAGAAAACGACACACCTGCTTTGAACAATAAGAGCCAACCCTATAGCGTAGCCACGAGGAGTGGAGCAGTGCGCAGTATAACACAACTACAATTCCGCAAAATAAATGTGTTCATCAAGGGGTCATTCCAAACATGTTTACTCGCTCTTGGCTCAGAAGAGTAATTTGACAACGACCAAACATTTATTGTGGCATTGATTTGGCTAATCTTTAGTACCCTTGCGTCGATCAAATCCATCTAGATTGCCATGAGTAGAATATACAGTATAGTTTATACTGCATGTTCTTTTTTGGATACAAGGAAGAAGCCCTACTAAGATAAAGTTAAAAAAAGAGTAATGTATTGCTTAGCAGAATATTAATTAACTGGGCTAAGGTCATACTTGTCATTCAGAATGGTTAACTCCTTTAGCATGTGCTCCCTGGAGTATGTAAATGGAAAGTATTGCAGTAACTGCTGATATGACATTGTTTTGACATTGCATTTTTCCAGGTGACATCTCCTCCAAACCCCGGAGGCGAGAGATTTATGCCTGCAGTGACTGTAGAGAGGACAATGATGGCTCCACGCTGTTGTTTTATGACTCCGAGACCCTGAATATCCCACACCTCTTTATGTTCAATATGTCACTCCTCCAAATCAGATGACACCTCTCCTCCTCAGAGTTTCACTCATCATCACTTCCTGGGACCAAGTGCAGCGATGTGTCAGCACATGTCTTATGTATAAACAAAGGTCTATAGCCAACATGCATACAATTCTAACGCACAAAACAGCACATTTGGCGCTGCACACACACTCCGAGCACCATGTGACAGAAGTGACTGAAACTACTCTCTCGTCTGTTCCCGCTGACATGCATTTGACTCAATTTGTACATGCGGATAGTTTCCTCATTAAGTTTGATTTTGTCACTTCAAACCCAGGAAGCTGAATCGTTCCATCTGCCACATGTTCATATCTCACCACGGCATCATTTTCACGCGCAAAACAACACAAATCTTCTGCTGCTCAATCTCCACGTTGTCAATCTGAGCTCAGCCCTCTCGGTCCCATATGCCGCGCGCTGATCTCCACAAAAAAACCACCTCTGAGGGATTGTTGCAGACTCAGCAGACATGAGTGAGCAAGAGTGACGCTCCCTCAAGCTGTCTGCCATCCATCAGTGGCTGCGTGCCCCCCCTCCCCGCGCAGCCCCTCCCCTTGATGTTCTCCCCGCAGCTGATGAGCAGCGACGGCAGGAAGCGTGAAATGCAGTAGACTCCGTCGTCACTCGGCGGACAGCGATCTGTCTCCCTGACAGACACACCATGAAGACTCCAGGATGGTGCGAAGATATTGGGGAAAGGGAGGGAGGTGTGCAGAGGTGAGATGTGATGTACAGTGGTGTAAAGTAACTAAGTAGATTTACTCAAGGACTGAAAGAAACTGAATAACGTAAGCACAGTTTTGAAGTACTTGAGTTTTTCCATTTTCTGCTACTTTGTACTTCTACTCCACTACAATTCAGAGGTAAATCGTGTACTTTTACTCCACTATATTTATTTAATATTTCACTTTGCAGATTTGCAGATTAATGATATAAAACATTATCAACACCTAAATCAGACTTTAGTTATACCTGGAGTAAATTCTCAAGCTACCCTTTATATGAAATGAAATAATTAAAAATAGAGTTCCATGTTTACCAGCCTCGATAAACATATTAATGCATCAATAATTTGGATTGTCGGCCCGATCTGTATAATGAGTACTTGTACTTTTAGCACTTTACGTATATTTGATGCTAATACTAAATATTTTGAATATGGGACTTTTACTTGCAATTGAGTATTTCTACTCTGACTTCAGTACAATATCTGAGTAATTATCCCACCTCTGGTGCTATCATCAGTGTTGGGGTAGTTACTCCAGAAAAATACAGCATTACACACTATTAGTAGCTAGTTATTTAAAAAAAAAAGTAATGCCTTACTTTACTAAATTACTCACTGCATAAAGTACTAAGTTACACTAGTTACTTTTGTATTACTCTGTAACATCACCTGAGATGCACCATAAATCAAATGACAATATAAAGGTAAACCTCATTTTTGTCCGGATCAGCACAAATTCTTAATCTAATGAAGACGTTACTGTACACAGACCTCTGTTTCTGCTGTTTTTGTTTGAACATCGGCCTTGAGAATCAGCCTCGATTATTTATCATACACCAACATAACTTGAAATATGTTTTCCTTTCCTGCCGATGAGGCCTTGGAAGCGTGGTTGGTGATGGTAGAATGTTTTTGTCGCCCCGCACTCAGTGTCCAGGCTCTTTAGCAACTAGCTTTGTGCTGCTAGCATGTTGCCCTCTGTTGGTGCTTTGAAAGATTAGATGTCGTGTTCGCAGCGGTGGAAAGACGTGTCTGACCTGGGCACAGTTTACACTTCACCCTCATATTTCTTTCCTTTTTGCGAAACAAATTTGAAATAGTGTCCATATTGCCAACCCTCAGAAGAAGTCTTATGCTTAGTCTTAGGCGAAAAAGGGACGTTTGATTCGTTTTTTCTGTCCTCCAATTTTGCAGATAGTTGAGGACCTTAAACCACGCCCCCACTCCCCAATCTGAAGCTTCAGTTTTAACCAGTTGAGCCCCGAGCCTGTTTTTCAGGCCTCAGGCTCAAAAATGACATTCCCAGAACAATTGACTATAATATCTTCACTTCTAAAAGGGGTAAATTAATAATCTTTTTTTCAAAGCAATGATAAACCTGTGAGTTGGATGTAGAAAAGTCAGAATCAATATAGAATGTTTTTTTATTTTAAAGTAAATTCAGATTGAACATAGTAAAAAAAAATGTAAATTATAGTGTCGGTCCAAAAAAGAAACATTACTTACTGTGAAAACCACCCTTGAATGATGGGATAGTAGACTAAAAGCTTTAGGAATCCAAACTATGACATATAATAAATACCATGTATCAAGATTGATGCAAAACAAGTGATATTTGACCTTTTTAGAGAGGTTTAGAAAAAGAAAAACCACTTCCGGGGCCATTTGGGTGCATTTTCCATATCTCTGGCCCCCCTTGGTCGATTTTGATGATTGACACCTCTTTTTAACCGTCAGAGCCAATAGAATCGAGGGGAAGTTCCTAAAATCCATCTAAACATTACCCATTGGTGAATGAGTGATGTGTAGCCAGAATGCCCCGGAACCAGAAGCTGTCATACACTCTTTAGCAGCTAATATGAAATCTATGAAATCAAAATGGAATTATGGATTATCAGTAATCATTTCAAAGTGACAGAAACACATTGGATTAATTTATGGATTAACCTTCAGCAGCGTTGTTATCGTTGTAATGCCATTGAACACAACTTTTGATCAGAACCCAGTAAGACTTATTTTCCGATTTGGTCCCTGTAAAGCTTAATTTTGTTGTTCAATCAATCAATAGCCCAATATCACAAATGTTACATTTGTCTAAGTGGTCTTCACAGTGTGTACAGAATATCAGTATGACAATACGACACCCTCTGTCCTGTTGTTGTTGTTGTTGTTTGTTGTCATTGTTCTGATCGCTCAGTGATGATACTTATATGTCTGGTATCTGTGGAATCTCAGTTTGCTAATCGATATTGTGTTTGTGCAGATACGATAAGCAATAAGGGTATTTTAACGTGAGTTCTGTGCTAAGTGTGTTAGCATTTTTTCGCTCAGGGCTAATTCAGAGCCTTTGTTATTACCCTTATGTTTTGTTTGGCAAAAAAATGTTTATATTGTCTGATAGCTGAGTTTCTTCCCGTTAAGTGGATATGACACATTCATAGTTTATTAAATGTTAAGAAGCCCCCAGACGCAGTGGCGAGCCATGACTTTATACATAGGCCCTCTGACCCCCACCCCTTCCCTCGAAAAAAATTACGTCACAGCGTATACTTCAGCGGAATATCAAAACAACGGCCCGGGGTGCAAAACGCATCAATGAAAGCGACCCTCTACCACACAAAACAACACCTGTAAATAACCCAATTTGTGTTCTTTGAAATTGAAAAGGATATTGCATTGTGTTTGTTACTTTCGTTGCAGTTGTATGTCTTAAGTGTAATTTGGCATGCTTTTATTTTGAAGGCGAGTTTACGCTGTTGACAGGAAGTTGCTGTTGCTATGGAAACAAGAAAAGTTTCACAGCGGGCGGAACTTGTCATAAAGTCCGCGAAAATAAAAACCCAGCCATTTAGAGGGAAGATATGATTGGTCAATTGTACTGTCATTTGACATTACTCTCATTCAGCTGGCCCTCTGTGAATTCATAGCTGGACCGCCAATCAGCTCCTGTCTTCACAGTAACTCGCAGAGACGGCTTGAGGAACTTCTTTCATTTAACGCTTCACATTCAAACAGAAACTGAATAGGCAGATTCAAAGGATTTATTTCCATGGAAATGTTATTTTAAATACAATTAAATCAAGTTATTTTGGTAAAACTAATGAAAAATATAACTAAAAAACATATTTAAAAAAAATACATTAAAACTTTTTTTTTGTAGAATATCTTAGGCCTTCAGAGAGGGCCTAGAGGGCCCTGACGGCTCGCCACTGCTCAGACGCTGTTTCTTGCAAGATGTTGCGTGGGGTTTAACTTTGGAATGAGCTCCAAACACCTTTTGTTACAACATAACCCTGTTAGTGGAGAGCTGTGATGAAGGCTGTTTTAGAATAATATGCCTACATTTGAATGAATTTCCTAACTTATAACTTACCTTATGAGGTAATATATTTTTGCTCTAGTGAGCATCCCAGCCCTTCTGTGAATGGCCCTCAGTGGAAAAATGCCTGGACACCCCTGCCTTAAAGTAAAGCAAGTCACGATTGTTTCGTACTGAGTATCTGTAATGTGATATCTGCAATGTGATATCTGCTGTTATCAACAGTAAAACGTTACATTACTGCGTTACAGACAAATATAATCTGATTACAGATACGTGTAACTTTGTGGCGCAACACTCAATATCCTCCTCTCAGAGTTTCCTTTTTATACAGGGCAATACTCCTGTTAAATGCCTTCCATTCCTGATCCCCTTTTTCATTCATTTAGCCTGCGAGATCCCTCCTGCCTCTCTCCATCTTTTCCATGTGTGACAATGCATCCTCCATTAAGTCTTTATGGGTTGATGGAAATGTCATAAGGGCATTGAGACAGCCATACATCACCCCATTCAATCCCTCCTTCTGCTGAGCTTTCATTTTCCTTTCGCTCTCTCCTTCACTTACAATGCAGAGCCGGATCACTGTCTGCTCACAATCATCACATTACCCCACCGCATATAACAAACCCCCCCACTCCGGCCCCATTAATGCTTACATCTTCAGATATGAAACTGCAATAATCTATGCTTCGCCACAAAAGCACAGCTGCTCGGGGTCTGCGTGTAAGTGAAGGATTTGCACTCTGACGCAGCGACACTTCCTCCTCAGATCCACATGCCCTGAGGAGATCCAGGCTGCCGTAGGTGTATCAGTGCAGTGCACAGCAGCTGCAGGGATTTACAGGAGATGCTTATTCTGAAGCGATTTTGATAAGCGGCGAAGAATAAGCCATTTTCCCATTTCCTGTAACTGCATCGTAGTCACCTTGGAGACTGTGAAGGTGTGTGTGTAATAGGAAAAGGAACAGTGTCAGGTGATGAAATGAGCACTGAGCACCTGCTGGGTCCCTGTTCTCCACCTTGTCCCCTTATCACATTACAGCGTGGATAGATGGTGCCCACAGCCCAGAGGTAAGGGATTAATTTGTTTAAAGCTCTGAAGTCTGCATTGACTGACCTTGGCTTGGCAGAGGGATAAATAAGAGAAATTATATTTTTTCTTCAGCGTTGCCCTGCCTGGAGGGAGCGTGGAAAGATTAAAGGGAAGAGGGAGGCCATATCTCTCCTTTCAGAAACTCAAATCACAAAGTAATTCAGCCACTGCTGTTTCAAACAATACGTCTGTTTGCATAACTGGCATGATAACCTCATGATTTTCCCGTGAGCAAACCCCTGCCAGATCCAGAGCCTTCTATCCTGCTATTTCATTTGTTTCCTAAACATGACAACATCACCTTCATGAGGATTACATTCACATTTTACACCTTTATCTATCTCCACTGGGAGGGGAGAGAACAGGGTTGAACGTCCAGACTTCCACTTTCAGGGTCTGCCTTGTTGGGGAGAGGACACTTGGCAGGGGAAGAAAATAGGCTTTTTGTTTTTTCTTGTCCTGATGTAGATCATATTGCTAATTTAAATAATATTGCACCCATTTAATTTCTTTTTTTCTTTTTTGAGAGCAGGCTTTTTGCAGTTGAACCCAAGGTTCTCACATGTAAGGTATTTTAAGATTGTGTGTTTGGTTTTGAGAAGGTTGTCACCACATTATACAAACTCTATAGGCTATATCTCAACACGTCATCCTCACTGGAAGGATTACAGGTGTAAAAAACCTAAGACAACCTATAATGCAAGTCTACTTTACTCAGAATGATGCGGCCATTATTCTTTTTAGATTTTTAAAAATATTTTGTCATTTTTTACTTTATTTGAAATAGGACAGTTTAGAAAAAGGGCGGCCAAGGCCTCAATTTAACCTGTTAGGTTGTGCTTATGGGAGGGATGGATGGGTGGAGGGAGGGATGTATGGATGTATGGATGGATGGAGGGAGGGAGGGATGAATTGGATGGAGGGATGGATGGATGGAGGGAGGGATGGAGGGAGGGAGGGAGGGATGGATGGATGGAGAGATGGAGGGATGGGTGGGTGGATGGATGGAGGGATGGATGGATGGATGGAGGGAGGGATGGATGGATGGATGGAGGGAGGGGCACTGTTCGCCGCTTATCCGCCTCTGTTACCCTCTATCACCCTCAGCTACCATTCGTTCTCGCAAAACTTTCGAATTGGACTACTGCCCTGCATTGCACATCTTTACTGCACTGCACATTGTTTTTAATTTTAACTTATTTTAGACTTCTGCCTCCATTGCTGGCTGCCGTTGCCGGCTGCCCTCACTCTGCCATCAAAGTGCCGGGTGGCTATTGCTATCTGCTACATCCCCTACTTGTCTGTCTCCGTCCCACGCATCAACCGTGGACTCTCTCTGCCTCCTGCCTTCATCTCTAGGGTACATCTGTCCCGTCCCGCTGTTCACATCCTCCTGCCATGTCGTGGATCTTCCTCGTCTCCACAACAATCCTCCACCTCTATGCACCTAGCCCGCTAGCCGCTATCGCTGCTAACACACTGCTCCGAGCATTCCCGCCTGTCATCATGCTGAAATTCATCTCACAGCTTCTGTCATTCACCAACTCCTCCACCCCGTCTTCCATCTCAGTCATCAGACATCTTGGACTCCTTCGTCGACCCCGCTACATTCACCGAAGCACCCGCCGCAGTTTTGTTTACTTTCAGCACGGACAATCCATAGCATCCATCTGCTCTACCCAACGCACTGTTGCACACCTAACGCACCATCATAACGCAACTCCTACTGCTCCACTCTCCCCCGCTCAGCTACACTCCCAGCTGCATGAAATACCTGGAGCGGATCCCACTCCCCTCCACCTCCCAACACATATAACAAGCCATTTCTCCCCACCATCAAGCCCCCCTCCTCTGCTCCACTGCCCCCCCTCTCGTGCCCACCCCCGCGCTGCTAACCTGGCCAACCTCATACCTCTCCAGCCTGCCACCACCCCTCCAACCCCCCACTTGACCAATTTTGCCCTCCTCAATGTCCGGTCACTTAACAATAAAACCCACATCCTCCACAAAATAATTCTGGACAAATCCATCAACTTCTTTCTGCTCATTGAAACCTGGCAATAACCCAATGACTTATTCTCCCTCAATCAAACATCCCCCCCTGGTTTTAATTACATCACTAAACCCCTAGTGGTGGTGGGCTGGCTGTCATCTACAACCACAACATCCGGACTACAGAACTCACCCTCCCCTCAGTACCATCCTTCGAATTCCTCGCCTTCAAAGCCCCTCCCTCACTGACAGTTATCCTCATTTACCGCCCCCCCAAACCACACCCCTCCTTCCTCTCTGATCTCACTGAACTCCTCGCCATTGCTTCATCCCTCTCCCCACGTCTGTTACTCCTCGGCAACCTCAACATCCACATGGACTCCCCCACCTGCAAACTCGCTTCTGAATTCTCCTCCCTTCTGGACAATTTCTCATTTACCCAATATCTTACCTTCCCCACCCATGATAAAGGACACATCCTTGACCGTGTCTGTTCCACCAACCTCCCAGTACTCAACCTCCACCCCTGCCCCTTTCCCCTCTCTGACCACAAACTCATACAGTTCACCATCGCCTCCCCCGTCCGCCACCCCCCCCATCCAGGAACATCCCCTTCCGTTATGCTCTGTCGATCCCCAGCATCTCTCCAACCTGCTATTCTCTACTCTTCCCCTGGACTCGAACCTCAGCTCACCCGATGAACAACTCAACCACCTTAATTCCACCCTGCTCGCCTCCCTCAACAGCCTGGCCCCCCTCAAAAGGAAAAATGTCACTTTTAAAACCTCCTCACCCTGGTTCACCCCTTCACTCCGTAAGCTGAAGCAAACCGGCCGCCAGCTTGAACGCCTAACCATGAAATCATCCCTCACAGTTCACCATGAATCCTACAAACTCCATCTCACTACTTACAGAGATGCCCTCACTGCTGCAAAAACTGCTTACCTCTCTACCATCTTTACCGACACCTCCCATAACCCCAGGACCCTCTTCTCCATCGTCAACAAGCTCCTCAAACCCTGTGCTGACACCCTCCCTTCCTCCACTTCCACTTTATGCAGTTCATTCCTCCAGTTTTTCTCTGACAACATCACTGCCATTAATCTCTCCCTATCCGCTGCATCTGACACACATACATCTCCCCCAACATCCACCGCCACAATTTCTCCCCCCATTTCCCTGGACCTCCCGAGCCCTCCTCCCCACGGCCGCCTCTCCCAGTTCACTCTGGTTACCCCCCCCTGAAATACTCAAACCGATCGGCTCCTCCAAACCCACAACCTGCTTGCTTGACCCTCTACCCACCCCTCTACTGAAGTCCTGTCTCCCCGTCCTCTGCCCCTACCTTGTCAACCTTTTCAACTCCTCCCTGTCCCAAGGAACCGTTCCCTCTGCCTTCAAAACTGCTGCTGTCACTCCCATCCTCAAGAAACCCGGTCTGGATCCCTCCTCCCTCAGTAATTACTGCCCCATCTCCAACCTCCCCTTTCTCTCAAAAACAATAGAACGCATCATCTCCAAACAACTCCACCGCCATCTCCAAACCAACCAGCTTTTTGAACCCCTTCAGTCTGGTTTTCGTCCCCACCACAGCACAGATCAAAGTCCTCAATGATCTCCTCACCTCTGCTGACACCGGTTCCCTCAACATCCTCATCCTCCTCGACCTGAGTGCAACCTTCGATACCGTGAGCCACACCATCCTGCTTACCCGACTCCAGGATATCGGTATCGAAGGTACTGCACTCAGGTGGCTCCAGTCCTACCTCTCTGACAGATCCCACTTCATCTCCCTCAACAACCACTCCTCTGCCACAGCTTTGTTGTGGCAATTTAGCACTCACAACAGGAAATAATGAAACAGAGAGGGATCAATAAAACACAAACACAGGTATAGTTGATCAATTATTATGTCGTTGTACAACAATCAATAATAACGAGGAAAACATTACCTCTGCTCTCAAGCAGTCCTGCAGCAATGCTCCCAAATTGTAGAACTTTACAGAAACATATATAGGACTCTTGACAGGACGCACACACATTTCCTTACGTTAGCTAACACACAATATCACATGTTCTGCCTCGCCTCTGAATGCTATACTTGTATGTTCCAGATATGGAAAGTTTACTTATCTCATGACATCCTTTAGGAGTGGTCAACTAACAAAGGTTAACTGTTTTTATAACCTGAGGCCTTCTCTGAACTTCCTCCAACCTCGATGTCAATCAATGGGTAATCATTTTACTCAAGGCAGAAGTCACAGGTCACCTGTACTATACCTACTCACAAATAGCCAAAAAACCACCCTTTTGATTATACATAAAAGTGGAAGAAAAGACTATTGCGCTAATCTACTTTTACTAAAAATGGGACATCGTTTTAGGAATATATATATAAAAAACCTCTCTATAATTAAGAGGGGGAAAAAAATGTACTTTGTCCATTCAAATTTAACACACATGAATACATAAAAACACACATATATTAGTGATAACATGTTTCAACACACTTCTTATTACTTATTGTAACAAGGAAAAACCCAAAACACAATGTTATATTGATTCAAATATAATGAAATCCTAAACTAACCTAATCATAAATGTTATCACTTCCTATATTGGTTTACATGGCGCTGAGATCAGATAAGCTTATCATCCAGGTAGTCTTGTAAATCCTGAAAACAGTTCTTTTCATCCATGTCTTTACATTGCTCATAGAACATTGCAGGAACTTGTA